>NW_006922045.1:942937-963397 GCF_000298275.1 Orycteropus afer afer | reverse complement strand
TTTTTTTTTTTTTTAAGTTTAGTCTTTACAAAAGCAGACTGACACATCTTTCTTCCACAGAGCAGCTGATGTGTTCAAACTATCAACCTTTGGGCTAGCTGCTGAGTGTTTAACAACTGGCCACTGGAGCTTCTCAAAAAATGCAATAGTATGTGTAAATGTGCTCCATTCACAAATTAAATAATGGAAACTTTAAGCCAAATAAAAGAGAATTTGCATTCTAGCTCGTTGTCCTAAACCTTGGAAACAATAATTTAGAGTTTGAAAATGTGTATATAAAGACTTCAATGGTAAATGTATTTAGATTGTTCACAGTCTGTTAATGATCATTTGGAACTTGCAGGTTTTGACATTATAGATAAAATGGATGGAATAATTAAACAAAACTGGAACATGAACAAAATTGCTGGATGTGTTATAGATCAGAGCAGGGTTCACCAGAGAGTGGGTTGACTTTGTTGTCAGACGGCATGGACCAAGTTTAGACAGGCTCTGATCTTGGGAAGCTTGTCAAACTCTGACATGACCTAAGGAGTTCTGGTGGCATAGTGCCTAAGGCACTTGACTGCTAACCAGAAGGCTTGCAGTTCAAACCCACCAGCTACTCCTCGGAAGGAAGGTTGGGCAATCTACTTCCATAGTGATACTGCCTCGGAAACTCAAGGAAGGATCACTATGATTCAGGTCTGACTCCACAGCAGTGAGTTGGAGTTTAGTGGCATCACCTAATCATAGAGGTGCCCTAACTGTATAGCACATGATGATACATGTGACACACTAAAAAATCCTTTTCATCCTTATGGGCCAATAAGAAAATGCTCCCTGTGTGCTCAGACCAATTTACTAGCATCATACAGTAACATGGGGTTCCCAGGATCTCGGGCCACGTGTGCACGGGCACTGTAGCATGCCCAGTACTGAAATCTAGTCTGTTCGTTTCATCAGTATGAACAAGATTTTTCTATTTCAGTTTTATATTTCTTATGGACATTCATTTCCTCCGTTGAAATAGTGCATTGGAAACTGGAAACATTTTAGAATTAAGTGACAAGGAATCTCAATTGATTTCAAGTTTATGGCTCCATTTTAGTTCTGGTGTACACTGAATTTTCAGTAATGTTCACTATTAACAACAACAGAGGAAAATAGAAGAAGTTAATGATTGGCTGTTGACTTCTCGTGTTCTGTGCTATTGCGTGTCTGTATTCTACTGGTGATGAATTCTGTGTATCAGTTTGGCTGGTCTATGGTGCTCAGCTGCTGGGTAGAGCACTAGGCCAGTGGCTGTAATGAAGTAGTTTGTTCTAGTTGTTAGAGGCCGTCGAGTTGATTCCGACTCCTCAGCTGTCTCTGAGGAAAGGCGATTCCCTGGGATAATGTGGGTGGACCTCATCCAGTCAGTGCCAGGCCTTACGGGCAGAAAGGGATTCTCCCTGAGTGTGTTTGCCCTCCAGACAATAAATGAACATTTTTCCACAACTTCCTCGCTCTTCACTCTTCGCATTGCCTGACTCAGAGCAAGTCCTTAACATCTCTCTCGTTCTCTGCTTCTGTTTCTCTAAAGAACCAGGAAGACACTACTGTCATATTTCACTTCATGAAAATAACAAAATTTTAATCACCTTTTGTCTCATTTGCACCTTTTTTGGTCTTTTCCTTTCACTAACACCTTCACTTTTTTTTTCCTTTCAATTTTCATGAGCTCCAATTTTAATTTTCCCCATATTTCCCAAGTATTATTG
Source organism: Orycteropus afer afer (assembly GCF_000298275.1). Taxonomy (NCBI): domain Eukaryota; kingdom Metazoa; phylum Chordata; class Mammalia; order Tubulidentata; family Orycteropodidae; genus Orycteropus; species Orycteropus afer. The sequence continues at coordinate 961,655 of NW_006922045.1, read as the reverse complement.
GTAGAATGATATGGCCATCTAACCAAAAAGAATAATAAGAATATGCCCCTCCTTAAACCCAGGTAGGAGCTCTGGTAGCATAGTGCCTAAGGCATTTGATTGCTAACCAGAAGGTTGGCGGTTCAAACCCACCAGCCACTCCTCGGAAGGAAGATTGGGCAATCTACTTCCATAGTGATACTGCCTCGCAAACCCAAGGAGAGATGGCTATGAGTTGGAAAGGAATCGACGGCAGTAATTTTTGTTGTTGTTGTTCCATGTATTCTTGAAGGCATCCTGCTAATGCAGTTTCTAAGCCTTTCAGCGAATGAGAATCAAGGTCAGGACTTGTGAAAAACCCCAGCTCCTGGGTCTGAGCCTCACAGATTGCTTCAGTTGGCCAGAGGTGGGCCTGAACTTCCCAGGAGATGCTAACGTGCAGCTCAGGGGGCCACTGAGCATCCCCGTCTGTGTACCTTGTCCCCCAGGCTGGGTGCTGAGTCCCGCCCATGGGGAGAGAGTGGTTGGTGGGAAACTTCGCTGGACTGCGGCTGCTCCTGTCTTGCATTCCATTGCCTCTTCTTCTCTCCTCTCTCTGTCTGTCTTCTGCCCCTCCTCCCTCTCCCCTCCTTCCTTTTCTCCCCTCTTCCTTCCCATCTTCCCTGCCTCTGCTCCTTCCTCCCTTCCTTCCCTCTTTCTTTTCTCTTAATGGTGATTAAGGAAATGAACTGAATTTCCAGCAGTCAGGTCACTTGGAGACCAATGCACACTTTGACGTTGTCATTTTATTCAAGAAATGTGTGTGTGCATGTATCCACCCTGGTGACACAGTGGGTAAGCACTATGCCACTAACCAAAAGGTCAGGAGTTTGAACCCCCCAGCCCCCTCTGTGAAAGAAAGATGTGGCAGTCCACTTCCTTCAAGATTCCAGCCTGGGAAACCGCATGGGGCAGTTTTACTCCATCTCCCAGGGGTGCTGTGAATCGGAATCCACTTGATGGCAATGTGATTTCCATTCTGCTCTCTAGTTCCACGGATCGATACATACGTATTTCTTCATAGCATCTGACAGAATATAATAATATCTTATAAACATCTGATGGAATTGGCTTTATTTTGAGAAAAGCTCTCGGTCTTCTTCCTCCTCTGTATAATTTTTGAGAGGTAATCCGAAATCCCAGTGTGGGACCTTACTAGGTTGCAAGTTTATGTGGGAACATATGGCTAGAGAAATAAAATACTTAAATGTATTAGCAAATATTTACCAAGTATGAGGAGAAGTAAACCTATAATTTTGGCATATGGGGACTCGTCGGTTTTGGTCCCACCCATCTTTTGGTAATAAGCCAAGAATAATGATGACACAGAATGCAATAAGTGGGTGCATCTAAGGTAAAAGAGGGAAGAGGAAGTAAAAGAAGTGAAAAATAGGAGGAGAACTACTATCCTGAGGTGGTAAAGGGATCCCAAGAGACAACAGAACTAGTTGGTGGATGAGAGTTACACAGTAGGGATAGCACTTAATTTGAAAGGATAACTGATAGGGGAAATCGAGGTAGTGATGTCAATAATGAAAAGAAGAGCAGAAGGACCATGGAGCAGTCACAGGGGGAGTTAAGTTCTTAAATGTCCATAAATACAGGGCTAACGATGGAAGGACTAGAGAAAAACATACAGGCTAGAGACTTGGTGCTACTTATAATGTACGTTTAGCACAAAGGCAGTTCAGGAAATAATGGGATGTTCTCAGAGCAGGACGAGGAGTGAGCAACCCTGTGGCTGGAGACTGTTAGCTTAACCAGGGAAGAGTATAGGCTTTGAGCATGCTGCCCATTTACGATCTATCAGTATGGGATCCAGCTGACAACAACTTGAAAGGTTGGAAAGGAAACTTAGGGGGCAGTGAGTTTGTGTTAATGGGAGAGGAACAGCTGGGGAAAGGAGGTGGGAACAGGGCAGTGAGGATGGTTCAGCAGCTCCGGGGATATAATCCATGTTCTGGACTGGAGCTGTAGAAATGACTGTATGGATGGATATTCTGCTGTGTGTATTCTCCACACCAAAAATAAAATAGATTATTATAAAACACAACCTCACACTATTTTACTTCTTACCTGTGAAAGTACTGTTTTGTTAAAAGCTTATGAGATACATAATAATGAATATATTTAACCTAAAACTAGGAGGGCAACCTGTTGGCTAGAACTCCGTCTTGCAGGTCAAAGAAGGCACTGCTGGAATTGACTGAAGCCACAAGGGGTTTTATGGCCCATATAACCGGAAGGTTGCAGTGAGCTCAGGCTTTATTCAAGATTTGTTCAATGCTTGAAAGGTCTCAGTTACTCAGGGTGTCTCCACTCTGCTCTTCCTTCAACCATGGTGAGCTTTGTCCTCGGGTTTCTTGTTAGCCTCCAATCCGTGCTCCCTTTGATGATGGCAGAATGAAATGATTTAAAAACTCTGAGTCTCAAGTGAGAAGAAAAGATATAGAAGATGGCCTCCTAAATGCCCAAGAAAGTATCTGCCCATATTGAGCCCATAGGATAAACCAATCAGGCTCCCCAGGTGGGCTCCACCTGTAGGGTTACAATGCAGGAGGGCACTGTTCCTAATGGAAGACCAGGAAATTGTCAGGGTGGCTGGGAAGGAGCCACAGACGGATGGCCACCATGAATAGGGACAGGATAATCCATTAATTAACATTGATTATTTGAGAAATCGTATTGGGGTGTTGTTGTTCTTGTCGGGAGTTATTGATTAGACCCCCACTCATAGACACCTCTTGTGACAGAGTGGAACTGTCCCATAGGGTTCCCAAGTCTGTAAATCTTTACGGAAGCAGACTGTCTCATCTTTCTCCCAAGGAAGGGTTGATGAGTTCAAACTACAACCTTTTGGCTAGCAGCCAAATGTTTTAACCACCGCACCACCTGAGCTCCTTCATAAACAATAAAAGTGCCCAAAATAACATTGCATTAATTTGGCAATATTTGCTCAGATATCCATTTACTCTTAAATGTTTGCTCTAGTTTTGACTGTTGGTTAGACAATTCCATATTAGTGTGTAATTATTTTATTACTCTTCCTCTTATCAGTATAATCCTTAATGTTTCAATTTCATCTTGGAACTATGCTCCACTGTTGTTTGTTCATTTTTGGATTTTGTTCCCAGGAGGCCAAAACTTGAGGTTCAGGAGAAAGTTGCACAGCAGCTGGTTTTTATGAAATACAGCATCATACAAAGTAAGCTTCCCACAGACACTGTCTACCCAGAGAAAAGGGCCTTCTTCCTGATGGTTTCAATACCCTTCATTGTGACATATATCACACATGCAGAAGAGTTCTAAAGCATGTTGGGTAACAGATATCCAGATTAAGTCCTAAAGCGTATGTTTATCATTAATGAGGTTGAGCATGTTATTGTTGTGAGGTGCCGTCAAGTTGTCTCTGAGACTCATAGCAGCCCTATTTACAGCAGAATGAAACACTTCCCAGTCCTGTGCCAGCTCCATGATCCTTGCAATTCCTGAGCCCATCATTGTAGCCATTGTGTCAATCCATCTTGTTGAGGGCCTTCCCTTTTTTCATTGACCCTCCACTTTACCAAGCATGATATGCTTCTCCAGAGGATTATCCCTTCTGATGACATGATCAAAGTAGGTGAGATGAAGTCTGGCCATTCTCGCTTCCAAGGAGCATTCCGGCTGCACTTCCTCTAGGACAGATTTGTTAGTTCTTTTACCAGTCCATGATACTTTCAGCATTCTTCACCAGCAACACAATTCAAAAACATCAACTCTTCTTCAGTCTTCCTTACTCATTTTCCAGCTCTCACATGCATATGAGGGAATTGAAAATACCATGGCTTGTGTCAGGCACACCTTAGTCCTCAAGGAGACATTTTTGCTCTTCAGCACTTGAGAGAGATCCTTCAGAGTCGATTTGCCCAGTGCTATACGTCGTCTGATATCTTGACTGCTGCTTCCATTAGTGTTAATTGTAGAACCAAGCAATATGAAGCCTTTGACAACTTCAATCTTTTCTCCATTTATCATGATGCTCTTTATTGGTCCAGTTCTGAGGATTTATGTTTTCTTTTTATTGAGGTGTAATCCATACTACAGACTGTTGTCTTCAATCTTCATCAGTAAGTGCTTCAAGTCATCCTCACTTTCAGCAAGCAAAGTTGTGTCATCACCATATCACAGGTTGTTAATGAGTCTGCCTCCAATCCTGATGCCATGTTCTTCGTCATATAGTCCAGCCTCTCGGATTATTTGCTCAGCATGAAGATTGAATAAGTATGGGGAAAGGATACAACCCTGATGCACTCCATTCTTGATTTTAAACCGTGCAGTGTCCCCTTGTTCTGTTCGAACAACAGCCTCCTGGTCTATGTACAGGCTCCTTATGAGCACAATAAAGTGTTCTGGAATTCACATTCTTCTCAATGTTATCCACCATTTGTTATGATCCACACAATTGAATGTTTTTGCATAGTCAATAAAACATAAGTTGATATCTGTCTGGTTTTCTTTGCTTTGAGCTAAGATCCATCTGACATCAGCAATGATATATATCCCTCATTTGATGTTCCCTTTTGAATCCAGCTTGCATTTCTGAAAATTATTAATATACTACAGCAACTGGTTTTGAATTATCTTCAGTAAGATTTTACTTGCGTGTGGTATTAATGATATTGTTCAATAATTTCCACATTCTGTGGGATCACCTTTCTTTGGAATGGATACAAATATGGATCTCTTCAGTTGGCCAGCTACCCGTCTTCCAAATATCCTGACATAGCCAAGGGAGTGCCTCCAGTGGGGCATCTGTTTGTTGAAACATCTCAATGGGTATTCCATCAATTCCTGGAGCCTTGTTTTTCACCACTTCCTTCAGTTCAGCTTCAACTTCTTCCTTCAATACCAGTGCTTCTTGATCATAGGCCACCTCCTGAAATGGATGAACATTGTCCAATTCGTTTTGGTAGAGTGACTCTGTGTATTCCTTCCATCTTCTTTTGATATTTCCTGCATCATTCACTATTTTGCCCATTGAATCTTTCAATATTGCAACTGGAAGCTCACATTTTTAATTCAGGTCTTTCAGCCAGAGAAATGCTGAGTGTGTTCTTCCCTTTTGGTTTTCTAAATCCAGGTCTTTGCACATTTCATTATAATAATTGACTTTGTCTTCTCAGGCTGCTCTTGGAAATCTGTTCAGCTCTTATATCTTGTCATTTCTTCCATTTGCTTTAGCTACTCTTCACTCAAGGGTGAGATTCACAATCTTCGGACATCCACTTTAGTCTTTTCTTCCTTTCCTATCTTTTTAATGACCTTTTGCTTTCTTCATGGATGATGTTATTGATGTCATCCCACAATTCCTCTGATTTTTGGTCATCGGTGTTCAATGCATCAAATCTATTCTTTAGATGGTCTCTAAATTCAGGAGGCATATATTCAAGGTCATATTTTGGGTCTTGTGGACTTGTTTTAATTGTCTTCAACTTCAAGTTGAACTTTCATTGAGCAGTTGATGGTCTGTTTCACAATCAGCTCCTGGCCTTGTTTTGGGTGAAGATATTCAGCTTTTCCACCACCCCTTGCCACAGACGCAGTCAATGTGATTCCTGTGTACTCCATCTGGCGAAGTCCACATGAATAGCCATTGTTTGTGTTTTTGAGAAAAAGGCATTTGCAATGAATAAAGTGTTGGTCTTGCAAAATTCCATCATGCAATTTCCAGCGTTATTTCTATCACCAAGGCCAAATTTTCCAATTGTGAAATTTTATTTTGTCAAATGTCTGATTAAGTCTTTGGGCCCTTTTTTGTATTTTCTTTTATGTTGTTATTGTTTCTAAATAAATACGTAACTCATTTGTATAGTCTCTATAATAACTATTTTTTACAAATTCCATATTTTTACAGCTGTGTGGTTTATACTTTAAAATTCTCATTTTTAACAAAGCATGATTTAAAAAAATAATTTATTTTGTTTTTTGTTGTTATTGAAAATGTACACAGTAAAACATGAATCATTTCAGAATGTAAATAGAATCAAATTTATATATTTTTCCATTGTGATGAATGCTTTTGGTGTCTTGTGTATAAATTTTTGTTGTTGTTGTTGAGGTGCCATCAAGTCAGCCCCGAATCACAGTGACCCTATACGTACAACAGAACAAAACACTGCCGGGTCCTGCACCAGCCTCACAATCCTTGTTGTACCTGAGCCCATCGCTGCAGCCACTATGTCAATCCATCTTGTTGGGGCCTTTCCCATTTTCACTGACCTTCCACTTTACTAAGCATGATATTCTTCCCAGGGAATGATCCCTTCTGACAACATGACCAAATAACTCTATCTAACTCAAATTAATGAGTGTTTTTAAACTATCTCTAAGAGCTGTTTATTTTTTCTAAATTCTTTAGGGTTCTCTGTTTTATATTTGAGTCTTTGATACCCCTGAAATGTATGTTTCTGTATGATTTGAGTTAGAAATTCAATTTTATCTCTGTGGTACAGATCTTCGAGCGGTCCCATCACCAGTTTTTGCCCCGTGACCTGCCATGCCATCTCTGTTTTATAGCAAGGATCCCTGTATCTGGGTGTCCATTTCTCAGCTTTCTGTTTGGCTTCCTTGTCTATTATCTATCCTTGCACCTTATTTAAATTCCAGTAGCTTTATAATATCTTGACATTTGATAAGGCAAGTTCTTTCATCTTTATTGGATATGTTTGGTTATCTTTGATTCTTTGCCTTCCCATGGAGAATTTAGAACAAACTATTTTACTAGAATTTTATAAGAAAATTGAACATCAGCAAAAGAATAAAGTAGTTTTCTGTACCTCCGGGTTCTCTTCTACTTGGGTCAGTGTAGAACAATCTAAGTTAGTTGGAATACCTTACTTTCCTAAGAGATGAGCCCTTTCAACTCCTTTCCATTCAGTAATAAAGTCAGTACCCCTCAAGATAGTGGTGTATTTTGAGACGTACAAACTCTTTCATTCAATAAACAACCCAGTTCCACATCTACCATGTCATTCAAATTTAAGCCCATGACTAAAATACAAGAATGTTAACTTGAACATGTTCCATCACAGCATAAATATTTCAGCTTAAATAAGGCTTTCATAACAGTTACCAATCTAGAGGAGAGAGCACATACCACAGTTTGATGTTCATTGAAGCAGAAATGTACACTTTGTGTGCATCATAGTGTTGTCACACTTTACCTTTACCCCATGATTTAAACTAAGAATCACGTAGATTACAAGTGAAATAGCAGAACCGCTGAGCGTCTGTGCTTTCTGAAACACCCATGTGCTGACACTTAGAAATCTTTGTGGTTATAATAATTTATGAATTCATCCCACACTTACTGTGTGTCGGGCACTGCTGAGGACACTACTGTAGCAGTTGCCATGGAGCTGCCTGCACCTAATGACGCCCTCAAGTGTGTCAGAGCAGAACTGTTCTCCCTAACATTTCCAGTGGCTGATTTTACAGGTGTAGATTATCAGCCCTTTCTTCTGAGGCCCCTTTGAGGGAACTAAAACAACCAGTCTTTTGGTTAGCAGTGGGGCACGTTAACCATTTACACCATTCTAGTGTTGTGGATTCTAGGTTGGTTTAAAAAAAAAAAAAAAAGAGTATCCTCTAAAGAAAAGCATTAAAATATTAAATAGCGTGAGACAGAAAATAATTTTAGAAGAAAAATGAGATTAAGAGTTTTCTTTACAAGATCTCAAAATTTATCTGAATATAAATAGATGTTTTAATTGGTTTGAAAGTGCAACTTTGCCCTTTCATGTAAAACTTTAACCAAATACAAACTGTGGTCTAATGACCACACAGCACAGGTGACACACAAAGTAAAAAAATTTACACAGTGAATGTGAGAATTACTCGTAGACAAGTGTTTAATGGCTAATAACTAAAGAAGAGACTATAAACTCTACAGTAGTTTTTTATTCTTGTGTTAATGTAGTAGAATTATTATTTGCTGTGAATTTGAGAACACATTATTGATTTTCCATATTCATTTAAATTTAATTTTAACAAAATTTATCAGATCTTTCTAGAAGATAGGGAAAAAGAATATTGTAGAAATCTTAGGAATCATAAAATAATTACACAAATATGAAGGAGCAAATTGCTCCTAATTCTAGTAGGAGCTATGTTTTAAAACACATGGCTAACCCCAGTGCTATCAAGTTGACTCTGACTCACAGTGACCCTGTAGGCCAGAGCAGAGCTACCTCAGACGGGTTCCAGGGCTGTTCATCTTCTTGGAAGCAGATCACCAGGTCTTTCTCCCTCAGAGCCACTGAGTGGTTTGAACTGCTGACCTCCCATTTAGCAGCAGAGTACTTAATCACTGTACCCCCAGCACTCCCCATTTTTAATTATGATTTTTTTTTTCAATTGAATATACTTTGTGTCATCTGTATTTATTTATTTATCACTTCCCTTTTTTTAATGTAAGAAAAATTCTACTCCACCTTTTTATCTTCTGCTACATTAAACTAGACTCAATGACTGAATTAATGTCAGATGTTTCCCACTTAAACAAATAAACAAAATAAAAATGTGGAAATCCACAACATCAGAACATGTTTCTAACTGGTTTCTGACAAAAGTGACCATGACACGGAATTGCCATATAACAGAATGAAATCATGAGGAGCCGCTAACTCTGTCTAAAGATGAGTGAATATGCTTCCACCAAAGACTAGTGGACATGTCTCTATCATGGTTTGGGAGCAGAAATGAGTCAACTGCCAACAGAATGAAGATATGGGTATTATTATTCAATTTGAAGTTTTATGATTTTCCAAAGAGCCATGACAAATTCCAGTGACAAAACAAAACAAAAACTGTATTTAATGACTGGGATCATTTCTTTTCTTTTCTTTACTTTAGTACAGTTAAAGAGTTGAAGTTAGGCAGAACAATTCTAGATGAGTTTATTTGTTCCTTTGTGTTTGTTTTTTATGGTGGAAAATATGTAGGTAACAAAACATTTGGCTTTTCTGCAATCTTAGCATGTACACTTCAATGACATTAAATATGTTCATAATTGCTATTCATCATGTTTTTTCCTGATGGAGTTAGGAGTGGGGTGGAGAGGTAGTAAGCCTGCTTCCCAGTCTCAGAAGCTGTCATCTCCTGGGGGATTTCTGCATTTCCATTGTGAATTTATTGTTCCAATATGATATATAAAGTTCCGCTATGTGGGCATAGGTGTACACATCAATGTCATTGCCATCGTAAAGTTCATGTTTTGTTCTGTGGAAAATAATCTCCTGGTAAGTTAATACTAAATGTGTATGTGTTATAAACTAATTAATGACTCTCTCTGGTCTCTCAGGTCACCAATCCATAAACTAGACTCAATGACCACTCTTTGATTCCAACGTTTTAAGGAGTCTTGGGTATAAATGTGACTAATGTATCTGTTAGCATAGCAAGGATATGAGGATGGACCCTACAGTCCACGTCGAACAACAATATATTCATTATTCGCCATGCTGTTTTAGTTGACTGAGAATGTATGATTATGTGCAAAAAGAATACAGTTAAATATTACACATTATTTTGGAGATGGTGTTTGGTATCTTTTTAAAATAGTGTTGGATTATTGTCAAGCTCAGGGAGCACGCCACATATTGAGGAACTTTAAGCCTTCTAGCTCTGCTGTAAGAGGAGCTGGCAGCCCTTCTGCTGTGGAGATGAAGGCTGGGGTACTACAGCTTTACTATTAAGTGGCTGGGTGAACCTGAGGGAGCAAAGAGTTTTTGTTTGTACAGGAACATTGCCTGGAAGTGGCAAAGATTCATTTCCAGAGTTCCATGAGGCTTTGAATGATTTCTCGAGAGATCATTCCAGGGGTCACAGAAGGATGAGGAGACAATGCTGGCCTTTGTATTCCTGCTGGAAAGGAGAAAAATTAATATCGAGGCCTTTGAGTGGCATCTGATTCAATTGTGTAAACAGGCTCGTAGATTAGGGACCATAGGCTTCTGAGTTCCGCCCACCCCACCCCACACTTCTGTTGCCCAGTTTCCCTCACGTTCTGACGACAGACAGCAAGATGCTGATCAGAAGATGAACCCATCAGTGTGTGCTGCGTCGTACAGCATCAGTGCTCACTCAGTAGGCTAAGGGGCTTACACAGCTCTTCCAGACCATCCGGTGGTATGAACGGTGAGCCGCTCAGGGGCTAACCAGAGGACTGCAGGTGTGAGTCCATCCACAGGCATCTCGGAAGGAAGGCCTGGATCTGTTTCGGGAAAGTCAGCCAGAAACTAGACTCAACGACCACTCTTTGATTCCAACCCTGTGGAGCACAGGTCTACCCTGAAACCTGTGGCGTCCCCATGAGTCAGTCTCCTGCATGGCACCTGGTACCGGTTGAACCTCACACAGTGCCTGGCCTCAGGCAAACAGTCAAAGAATTGCTGTTAAAATGTTAGTAACCTTTGACATAAGCAAATTACCCACAAATACAGTCTTTTGAACAAGTATTGAAAGGAGAACACTGTAATAGATAAAACCTCATTGCAAGGCAACACTGATTTGACTGATGGGAGGTCATGTCATGCCCCTTCTATGGGAGGTAATGGGGAGAATCTGTCACAATGAGAAATGCCTGTGCATTCACCCAGGAATGGCAGGACATTTATTGTAGCATCGTCTAAATTTTCAGATATTAGGCAACAACAACATGTTAAATAAACTCTGATGTTCTGATGTAACCGAATGCCATGTTCAACATTATGAGACATCTCCAGGCATACTTGCATGCAATCTCCAAAATATATGGATAATTGAACAAACGAGACATGGAGAAATATCTAGAGCTTACTATTATGTACGGGGGCTCTGGTGGAGCAGTCCCTAAGGCGTTTGAGTGCTAATGAGAAGGCTGGTGATTCAAACCCACCAGCCACTCCTCAGAAGAATGGCTGGGCAATCTACTTCCACAGAGATACAGCGTCGGAAACCCAAGGAGGGATCTCTATGAGTCTAATCGACTCGACAGCAATGAGTTTGTTTTGTTTTACTATTATGTATAAAAATATGTATTTTTTTTCTCCACAAAATTCATTAATATTTGGGAGCATATAGAATCCACAAGAGATCCAAGACAGTTTGCCACCAGAGGGACAACTGAGTGGCTTAATGAATGGTTGACAGCTGCATAAAGGGTGCAAAGATTTCCTCCCTAATTTTACACTACCTCAATGCATTACTTCAGCAAAAGCCAAACTCACTGCCGTCTAGTAGATTCCGACTCATAGCGACTCCCTCTAGGTTTCCGAGGTGGTAACTCTTTATGGAAGTAGATTGCCCAGGTGTCCCTCCTCGGAGTGGCCCATGGGTTTGGGCCAATCTTCTGGTTAGCAGTCAAAAATGCCTTAGGCACTACGCCACCTGAGCTCCTTTACTTCATCAAACACAATTAAAATTTCATTTAAAATTGCTGTGAGACGGGAAATATAAGCTAAGACAATTGCTTTGAGTGACTTCTCATTTCTGTCAGGTGTTGCGTTTCTTGCATTCATGGCTTGTTGAATGTACCTGAATCTCTTAGGTGTTCGTAAGACTTCTATTTGATACATTAAGAAACTTCCAAGACCTAGGCACCACTGGTTTGGAGAGCTCAGGTTTGGAAATCTCATTATTGGGCATAAGAAGGTCTGGTGGCACAGTGATTAAAGCAATTGGCTGCTAACCAAAAAGTCTGCAGTCCAAACCCAGCAGCTGCTGGGCAACACAAATGTGAGGCAGTCTGCTTCCATAATGATTTACAGGCTTAGGAACCCTCTGAGCCAATTCTACTCTGTCCTATCTCACTGAGAATCAGCATGGACTTCATGGCAGTGGGTTGGGTTGGGTTGGGTGATACTGGACATAATGGATGTAATTCAGTGGATGACAGGTCTCTATTTTAAAATGAAGGAGTCATTAAATTATCATTTCGAGTTGTACAAATAATGTTTATTCCCATTTTAATAGGTACAATTCACAATCATTTTAGAAGATCCATATCTCTAAATAATGTTCAAACATTTCCCTTAAATTACTCTATACACCCAGCTTTTTCTTTTTTTTTTTTTTTTTAGCTTCTTGATTGATACTGCCAAGTTAAACATAGTCACTTCTGTGAGGTTATTTCAAGTAAACTCATTTATATTTACAGAAATCTTACTCTTTATTCTGGGGGTAATAAAAGAAGCTTCCTTAAAGTACAATATAATTTTGGATGCTCATGAAATTAACATACCAAGAATATAGAGAAAGGGAGAAAAAGAAACTTTATAATTTCAGAGATTAAAATGGAAGTAATAATAGAATAAGTAAATCAATATTTTGAATCCCCCAATAAAACAATGGACTCAGGGGAGGATCACCAAGTGATCCTAATCAAAAAGAGAAAACATGCTGGGATGGAGATCCATTTGCAGAAAAATGAAACAAGATATGTACCTCACACCACACACAAAAACAAACTCCAGATGGATCAAAGACTTAAATGTGAAACCTAGAACTATACAGTTTCTCAAGGAAAATTTAGGCTCAAACTTAAGGGCCCTAATATTTGGTATAAATAGACTACCAAGCATAATTCAAAATGCACCAACAGCAGAAGAGAAGCCAGATGATTGGGACCTTCTAAAAATTAAATGTTTATGTGCTTCCAAAGACTTCTCCAAAAGAGAACCTACAGATTGGGAAAAAATATTTGGTAATAACATATCTGACAAGGGACTTATCTCTAGAATTTATAGAACACTCCAACACCTCAATAACAAAAAGACAAACAATCCAATTAAAAAATGGGCAGAAGACATGAACAGACACTTCACCAAGGAGGATATTCAAGCGGCCAACAAACATATGAAGAAATGCTCACGATCATTAGCTATTAGAGAGATGCAAATCAAAACAACAATGAGATACCTTCTTGCTCCAGCACTAGTAGCAAAGTTCAACAAGACAGAAAATAACAAATGCTGGCGAGGTTGTGGAGAGATTGGGACTCTCATACACTGCTGGTGGGACTGTAAAATGGTACAACCATTGTGGAAAGCAGTATGGCGATTCCTTCAAAAGTTGGAAATACAAATACCATTTGACCCAGCCATCCCATTACTAGGTATATACCCTAAAGAAGTGAAAGCCATAACAAGAACAGATATATGCACGCCGATGTTCATCGCAGCACTATTTACAATAGCCAAAACTTGGAAACAACCTAGATGTCCAACAACTGAGGAATGGATAACCAAACTTTGGTACATTCACACAATGGAATACTATGCAACGCTAAAGAATAATGTAGAATCTGCAAAACACCGCATAACGTGGATGAACTTGGAGGACATTATGCTGAGCGAAATAAGTCAGTCACAAAAGGACAAATATTGTATTAGTCCGTTATTGTAAAAGTTAAGGAAAGGTTTATATATTGGAGGACATTTTCTTTGTTGGTTACCAGGGGTGGGAAGGAAGGGGAGGGAATGCTGTTAGATAGATAGAGATAAATATTGATTTGGGTGAAGAGAAGGGCAATGTACCAAATGTGAGTGACCAATATGGCAGCATTGAGGATGAGAAAGACAGAGAGAGTTACATGGGCAGTACAAACAACAAATATGAACCCCTTTGTAAATACAATACTGAGTTGTTAATGAAAGCAAACATGGGTATAGGGACGGATAGATGGGTGAACAAGCTAAACAATTATGTATGTCTAAATGGAGAGTGTATCCAAGATCATATACAGGGTTGGCAGACAATTGGCCTCTCGAAGAGTATGAAGGGATGGACACTGGGAGGAGGTAACTATGGGGAGGAAGTGGGAGGGGAGCTGCTGCATTGTAAATTTTGGTCAATGACATGAGACAAAGTATATGTGAACTGCTGTATGAAAAGTGAATTTACTCTGTAAATCTTCACCCAAATCCTAATAAAAAAAAAAAAAACGTGCTGGGAGAAGTTTTCCTTGTGGAATCGGAGTGTCACCCCACAATTACTCACTACTCACAGAGGAATTATGGACCTGTGTCATGGGAAGAACTGGTGGCTGCTCTCTTGACCAAGGGCACAAACTTAGCATGACCAATATTTAAACATTATGGATCACCTAACCTGGTGCAAAAATAAAGTACAAGCCATCACACAGCTATCATGGAAGAAGCAATCAGGAAATTAGATGTCAGTCTTATTGCACTGGGTAAATCTGCTGCAAAAGACCTCTTTCAAGTGTGGAGGAGCAAAGATGTCACTTTGAAGACTAAGGGGCACCTATCCCAAGCCATGGTATTTTCAATTGTCTCATATGTGTATGGAAGCTGGACAATGAATAAGGAAAACCAAAGAAGAATTGATGCCTTTGAATTGTGATGTTGACAAAAAATACTGAAAATACCTTGGACAGACAGAAGAATGAACAAATCTGTCCTGGAAGAAGTGCAGCCAGAATGCTCCTTGGAAATGAGAATGGCCATCTACTTTGGTCATGTTGTCAGAAGGGATCATTCCCCAGAGAAGGACATAAAACTTGCTGTTCTGGTTACCTAGTGCCACTCTGACAAGAATATACCATAAATGGTGTGGCCTTAACAAACAGGAGTTTATTCTCCTATAGTTTGGAGGCTTTGGGCACTGCATCAGGCCACGGCCCACTGCTGTTCATCAGGCTTTTCCCGGCCAATTTTTTCAGATGTTGATCGTCAGGCCCTCCTCCATAGTCTGCCTTCGTCTGGAAGCACCATGAATCCTGTCCTCCATGGGTGATCCTGCTGGTATTGGAAATACTGGTGGTATAGCTTCCAGCCTCACAAAAACATGCAAACCACCACAGTACAACAAACTGACAGATAAGTGATGATATTTCTTATTGGGATGTTGTTCTGGTGACCCAGTGCCACTCTGACAAGAATGGTGTGGACTTAACAAACAGGAGTTTATTCTCTCACAGTTTGGAGGCTTTACGTCCAAGTTCAAAGTGCCAGGCTCTAGGGGCTGGGTGAAAGCCCCTCAGCCTTGGGGTCCAGATCTGCCTCCTGCTCCCGGCTCACTGGAGCTAGAGGCATTTCTTCACTTAGACAGCTGTTGGCTGCTGAGGCTGAAAAGCCCAAGGCTAACAAGTAAAAGGGCACAGTCCCGATGTTACCAACCACATGGCAGGCCATTAATTCAAGTTCACTGTAAGTTCCAAGGTCAGTAGAACATAGCAGGCTGCTGGACAATGACACGGCTACATGCAGGGTCCAAGCGTGCCATATGCTAGAGACCATTCCTGAGGCTTCTGCTTATATACAGGAAGCAGACCACATCCCAAAGGTAGCTACTCAGCTGCTTGTGGTAGATCCCACCATGGAGCTGATTGCCAGTCTCACCAGGGGGACTAATTACCACCAGCTGCCCAGCCACTCAACCAGGCCCAGCCAAGTTGACACACAAACAACTACCACACTTGGTAAAGTGGAGGGTCAGTGAAGAAGAAGACTCTCAATAAGACAGAGTGACATTGTGGGTGCAATAATGGGCTCCCATATAGCAAGGATTGTGTGGATGGTGCAGGATCAGACAGTGAGTGTTTCGTTCCATTGTACATAGTTGGCTCTGACTCTATGGCATCTAATGACAACAACAATATCACACAACATTGTTGAAAAGTATTGTTTATCTGAAACCTAACCCTGATGAAAGTGTCAGACATATAGAACATAGAAAATTACATGGCTCTGACCTTTCGAAACAATAAAAGCAATGCATGCCATGAAAAGAAAGTGCAGGTGGAATGATTCTTCTAGGTTACAAGTCATTAAATGGCCATTATAAACACGTAGACCATACAAGGCATAATTTGGTCTTGGATCAAAACCACAATTATGCACTTATATTGTGCAATAGAAAAGATTTGAATATGGACTGATTTCAGATGATATTTTAAATTACTGTCAGTTGTCTCAGAAGTTATAAAGGAGGTGCACTGTAAAGAGGTTTGTTATGTTTGGGGAAGGCACACTAAAGTACATACAGTTTATGTCTGAAACCTACAGTTTTATAATTTATATTATTTTGTGTTGCTTTTGTTGGGAGCATACACAGCAGATTACAGAGCAACTCAAGAGTTTCTACATGTCCAATTGTCCATGGCTGTTGATGACATTCTTCGAGTGGTGCAACACTTCACACCCTCCTTTCCGGAGATATTCCTTCCTCATTAACATAAACTCAGTGCTCCCTGAGCTTCTTATCTGATCTTTGAAGTTGCTGTTCTCAATTTGATCCTTTATAGATAGATCTTAAAAGAGCAGACTCTCTGGAACCATGGAGGCTGACCGAGACCCTGAAAAGATGACCCTGAGATAATCTTCAGACTTTAATCCTTAAACCAAAAGTATCCCTGAAGTCTTTTGAAAATGAAACAATAATTTAGCTCTCCCAGTAAGGATATCTGTAACTTGCTTTTAAATAAGTACACCCTGTATTGCATTATAAACACATGCATACAGGAATATATGTGCAAGCAAATAGTGATATGCCCTTCATTTTGAGTCCACATATTCTTAAGCATAATGATATTAATTTGAGCATAAGCATCCATCTATCTTTATCTATCTATCTAAACCATCCATCTCTCTCTAGAGAGACAGGTAGATACAGACATCTACCTACAGATCTATACGGAGCCCTCACATTGCACGATGTTGCATTAATTCAAGCTCTTGCCTAGAAGAACTCGGCTCTTGCTGTGCAGGTTTTGTGGTAACTGCAGTTACCAAGCCGCACCTACTGCGCTGCCATAGCAGCATTTGCCAGGACATGTCAGGTGCCATCAAGTCATTCTGACCCATAGCAACCACATGTACAACAGAACGACACACTGCCCGGTCCGGTGCCGTCCTCACATTTGCTTGCTGGAGCCCATCCTTCCATCACTGTCAGTCATCTTGTTCAGTGTCTTTCCTTTTTTCTCTGAGCCTCCACTTTACCAAGCAAGATAACTTCTCCGGGGAATGGTCCTTTATGGCATGACCAAAGTACACAAGAGAAAGTCTGGCCATTCTTGCTTCTAAGAAGCATTCCAGCTGCACTTCTTCCAGGACAGATTTGTCTGTTTTTCTGGCAGTCCACAGTATTTTCAGTATTCTTCTCCAAGACTACAATTCAAATGTATCAGTTCTTCGGGCTTCCTTATTCATTGTCCAGTTTTCATATGTATATGAGGCTACTGAAAGTACCAGGGCTTGAGCCAGGCGCACCTTCATCTTCCCAGTGACATCTTTGCTCTTTAACACTTTAAAGAGGTCTTCTGCTGCAGATTTGCCCAGTGCAATATGTTGTCTGATTTCTTGATTGCTGCTTCTATGGGAGATGACTGTGGATCAAAGTCAAATGAAATCCCTGGCAATTTCATTTTTTCTCTATTTATCGTGATGTTGCTTATTGGCCCAATTGTAAGGATTTTTGTTTTCTTTATGTTGAGGTGTAATCCATAGTGAAAGCTGTAGTCTTTAATCTTTATCAGCAAATGCTTCAAGTCTTTCAGTAAGCGAGGTTGTGTCATCTATATATCTCAGGGTTTTAATGAGTCTTCATCATTCTAATGCCATGTTCTTCATATAGTCCACCTTCCTGGATTATTTACTCAACATACAGATTGAATAAGTACGGTGAAAAGATACTACCCTGACATACACCTTTCCTGATTTTAGGCCACACAGTGTCCCTTGTTCTGTTCTAATGACAGCTTGGTTTGTGGCCAGGCTCCTTATGAGCATAACTAAGTGTTCTGGAATTCCCATTCTTCTAAATATTACCCATAATTTGCTATGCTCAGAGTTGAATGCATAGTCAATAAAACGCAGGTAAACATCTTTCTGGTATTCTTTGCTTTCAGCTAGATCCATCTGACATCCATCTCACCTGCCATCTCCCTCATTGCATGTCCTCTTCAGAATCTAGCTCGAATTTCTGGCAGTTCCCTCTCACTATACTACTGCACCTGTTTTTTAATTATCTTCAGCAAATTCTTACTTAAGTGTGATGTTAATGATATTGTTTTATAACTTCCACATTCTGTTGGATCACCTTTCTTTGGACTGGGCACCAATATGGATCTCTTCCCGTCAGTTGGCTGGGAATGTATCTTCCAAATTTCTTGGCCTAAATCAGTTAGCACCTCCAGGGTAGCATGTGTTTGTTGAAAGATTTCAGTGGGTATTCCATTAATTCCTGGAGCCTTGTTTTTCACCAATTCCTTCAGTGCAGATTGGACTTCTTCCTTCTACACCACCGGTGCTTGATCATATGGCACCTTTTGAAGGGGTTGAACGTTGAGCAATCCTTTTTGATACATTCATGCTGTGTATTCCTTCCATCTTTTAATGCTTCCTGCATTGTGCAATATTTCATTCCTAGAATCCTTCTACATTGCAACTCGAGGCTTGAAATTTTTCTTAAGTTCCTTAAGTTTGAAAAATGCTGAGCATGTTCTTCCCTTTTGGTTTTCTAATTACAAAGATTTGCACATTCTATTGTAATACTTTACTTTGTCTTATTGAGACGACCTTGGAAATGTTCTGTTCAGCTTTTTTACATCATCATTTCTTCCTTTGGCTTTAGTGTCTTTCCATCAAGAGCAAGTTTCAGAGTATCTTGGGACATCGATTTTCATCTCTTCTTCTTTTTCTGTCTTTTTAATGAC
>NW_006922045.1:934338-942837 GCF_000298275.1 Orycteropus afer afer | reverse complement strand
TACCTCTTAGGCACCTCTTTGGTCTTTCTTTTCCTTAGTGATATTGTATTAATCACATGCTCTTGTTATATTGATGTTCTTGATGTCATCTACTCTTCTGGGCTTCAGTCATTGCTGTTCGATGCATCAAATCTGTTCTTCAGATAGTCTCAAAATTCAGGTGGGATATAATCAATGTCATATTTTGGCTCTCATAGACTTGTTTTAATTTTCTTCAGCTTCAACTTGAACCTGCATTTGAGCAGTTAATGGTCTGTTCCACATTGAGCTCCTGGCCTTGTTCTGACTGATGGCAGCGAGCTTCTCAATTGTCTCTTTCCACAGACGTAGTTTGATTTGGTTCCTGTGTATTCTATCTGGTGAAGTTCATGTGTATAATCACAGTTTCCATTGTTTTAAGAAAGTTATTTGCCATGAATAAGTCATTGGTCTTGCAAAATTCTATGATGCTATCTCCAGTGTCATTTTGTTCACCAAGGCCATATTTTCCAACTACTGATGCTACTTCATTGTTTCCAGCTTTCTAGGATGTCCATGCCATATATTTTACAAAAACCAAAGTTCAATTCTTAGTCTTGCTTTTACTCCACCTCTCAGTAGTACTTAACAGAGTTGGTTTCTGTTTTGCACACTCAGCTTGCAGGTCCCCCTTTCTTTTGGGACCATCTTACTTTGCCTATCATTAGTAGCTTTTGCTGAATCATTCCATCTGCTGATGTTTATGCTTTGGAGGATGCACCCTCTTATGGATCTCTTCTGTATCTATGCAAACTCTATTGTTGATCTGCTCATGGATTAAAACATTACCTGCGTGTTGTTGGCAGCTAACTGTAAACCTAAGCCCCAAACATCCTCTCAATTCTGACGACCTGTGCCCCAGATAAAATGGCATTTCCACATGTGTCCAATTGGCATCTCAAAATCAACACCTCCAAAACCACAACCTTGATTTCCTATAAAATATTCTCTCATTATGTTCTCCATCCCCCAAAATGAACTATTTTCCCAATAGCTCACAGAATCTTGGATTTGTTACTCTATTTCCCAAGTTCAATGTATCACTAATTTTTGTCTCAAACTAGGTACTGAATCTCACCACTTCTTATCACTTGTGTTGCCAAACTAGCCCACCAACTAATACATCTCATTGTATTAACAGACTCTATCTTGTCTTCCTTGCTTGTCGGAAGTCTATTATCCACACGGCAATTCAAGGGGGTCCTGTCCAGTCTTTCACTCATATGGTCATACTGCCTTTCCTTTTGCTCCTCACACCCATTTAGGATGCTCTTGGCTTGATATCTGTTTTAGAAATAATCCAATGGAATGGTTATTGGTATGCAAGTTCCTTTGGGATGACAATGCTCAAACACTTGTTGTAAGCAATTAATGTATTATAAAGAATTTACTATGTTCTTGTACAAAACACCACACATTTTTGAGTTCATTTGCTTCGTGAAGTGAAACCATTTAAGCTACTAATTAATGAAAAGGTCAATGCACAATGAGCAAGTCAGCTTCCATCACTGGAAGATGCTACTCAATCCATCTGTTATTAAAACCTTTTGAGGCATCAAGGAACTTTTCCACATGTTTCTTTTCATCCAAATGAAAAACTTTATTAATTTCCAGAGTGTGATTCCAAAGGTTACATCTGAATATCAAATAGGTCTCTAATCTCTAACAGCTGCCGTGGATAAGGCTGGTCATTCTCAGAAGAATGCAATCACTTAACTATAGCATGTTTCTCTTTGAAGCCCTGCAACAGCAAACACAGATGACGCGACATCAGAGCAGACCATTTTGAGGACCTCTTCCTCTCTAGGACAAAATTGTTTTCATTTTCAGTAATAATCATAAAACATACAACATTTTCCAAAAGAGTTACAAACATTGTTTTAATTGCATCCTGTTTTGCCCTATTAATTTTTTGAGCCATTGATTGAGTGTCACAAAATCAGTAACTTTTTTTCGTATTGGTAAGGACATTCCTCTTCAAATTCTTATGAAATTCAGAATAATTAAGAGACAATGATTGATTCATAAATGTATTAAAATGACTGCAAGTTCTCCAAGTTCCTGCAGGATATAAAGTAGAACTCTTGATTCAGCAGTTTTTATCTCTACCTAATAATTTGAACTCTGGTCCTTTGTTACAGTATGCTATAATAATAATGAAAAAGTTGCCATATTGTTGATTTCAACTCCTGGGACCCATGTGTGTCAGATTAGAATCGTGCTTTGTTGGATTTTCAATGGCCGATTTTTCAGAATTACATCACTAAACCTTTCCTCAGAGGCACCTCTGGGTGGGTACAGACAGCCAAGCTTTCAGTTAGTAGTTGAACACTTAACTGTTTGTGCAACCCAAGGATTCCCAAATGGCATGTGTCACCCAAGAATAGCTGACATTAATAATTGTCAAATAATTAAGGATTTAATTTAATAAAACAAGCCCAGTGTTGAGTTGATTCTGACTCACAGTGACCCTATAGGACAGAGTAGAACTGCCCCATAGAGTTTCCAAGACAGTAATCTTTAAGGAAGAAAACTGCCACATATTTCTCCCTTAGAGCAGCTAGTGGGTTTGAACTGCTGAACTTTTGATTAACAACAGTCAAGCATTTATTCATCAGGCCTGCTTTAATAAGACCAAACGATCCTCAAATGTTCAAGTTCAGAATCTAATTGATTCTATTGCTGATATAATTTTTCATTTCCCTGATTCATTCTTTTGTTTTGAAACACGTAATTCAAAGTTAAAATAGCAAATAAATTTCAAGTTTCAAAAGATTATTCAAACCCAGTCAAGTATTTTATGTATTTATCAAATGAAAATTATTATGTTTTAGAATTAACTCTCTGTTTCAAATATTAAACTCAAATAAAAAGTAAAAGGGGTCCAATCAATTACGAATAGAGTCCTGAAGGTTAAACATTAGGCTGCCAACCAAAAGGCCAGCAGTTCACACCCTGCAGTTCCATGGGAGAAAGATGTGGCAGTCAACGTTCATGAAGATTACGGTCTTGTAAATCTGGTGGGCCAGGGCTATTCTGTCCTAAAGGCTTACTCTGAGTTGGAATAGACTTGAGCTATGGGTTTATAGACTGTGAACTCATACTCCTTCACAGTCTGAACCTAGGGTCAAGTCCCCAGCACCTCAGCCTTGATATGCCAAGAAAATGGAAATTTAGGATCATTGTGTCTTTGTAAATGAGAGGAACATTTTAAATTAGTGACTTCCATTTCAGTATGGGAACAATCCCCAAAGCAATCACCCCCAGCTGGTTCCTATAACATTGCAAAGATAAAGGAAGACACAAAACTAAACTTTACCCTAATAAGTGAATGCTAGAATTCATAAGGAGTCCACCCTAGGTAGATGATCTGGACTGAGAAAGCCTACACAGTGGCTGCAACAATGGGTTCAAACATGGCAATGATTGTGAGGATGGTGCGGGACCAGGTGGGATTTCATTCTGCTGTGCATAGGGTCTCTGTGTATAACCCAGTGGCACCTAACAACAACGTTCTTAGTAGCTAACTAACTGAGGTTTGACTTCCTAAAATAGTAACTTAAGAGGAAATGTGTTTCTCTTTGTTCAGTCTTCCCCTTACTAAAACCGAGGGTAAAGTTAATGGTTCTTTATTCTTTTGTCTTTCAGCTCCTGAAAGCCCACCAGGAATCCTTTTGGTCAATCAAAGATGTTTATTAGCTTTACTGTGGCTGAAGGGACCACCAATTGGACAGCATTTTGGCAGAATTGGAGAATCAAGGGATGGTCATTTTAGGGTTTTAGGGTGAGTTGAAATAGTTGAAGATGGTCTTTAAAATTACGGGGATGAGATTGGGATACTGTTGTTTAGTAGTGGACGCAGCAGTGTGAAGACCTTAAAGCATGTCTTGATAAACAGTGTATTGATGGTGAGCAATGTGTTTGCCCAGGTGGAAAAGCAGTTGTCCTACTATGAGCTGTTTCCCTAGAGGAGTAAAGTTGTTTCGGTAAATTGTTCACCAAAACTTTCTGAAGTCAACAGAAAAGCGAATCACTGGTTTATAGAATTTCATTTCTGGGCAAGGATTTCCTGGAACACAGTCTGTAGTCATGTGAACTCAGGTGGTCTCCATTCTCAGCCCTGGTAGTTACCCTGGGTGGGTGTAGGTATAGGTATTCACAATCATCACTGGGAAATGGAAAGGTACTGCTCCTCCTATTTAACTTCCTCAACTCCAGTCCACTCAGATAAAAATCATCCATTTGAGCTAAAATTCTAAATGTCTATAAATGACAGATAGGTGTTTTATTCTAATCTTCTAATAAAACAACATAAGTGGGGCAAACAGGAAACTATGAGGTGCAAGCTGAGTTTATTTAAATTATCACTATAATTAACTAATCAGAGAGTGGGGAGTTAAGAAAGTAAATGAGATCCCTGGAGAAAAATCAGATGATTGGCCACTAGGAAGGGGATCTGCTTACGGGGGCCTGTCTTCAGTCGTAGACCATAGAAGGGCCTCCTCATCTCACAAGATGGTTACCTGAGTACAAAGAAAGCTTCTGCCTTACTCTGACAATGAGCCTCAAACCAAAAACCAAACTCACTGCCATCAAGTCTGTTTCGACTCATAGCAAACTCTCCGTGAGTTTCTGAGGCAGTATCTCTACAAAAGTAGATTGCCCAATATTTCTCCTGAGGAGTGGATGGTGGGTTTGAACTGCCAGTCTTCTGGTTGGTAGTCAAATGCCTTAGGCCTAGTATGGTTTAATTGCTACTTGGTTCTTAATACTTTTACGTATTTCATCATTAAAATGAAAGATACAATAGAAATTACAAGATTTATGTCATAAACTCTGTGCAAACCCACCAGATCCCAGACTTGAGTCACCTTAAATTTATACAACGTAGATGATAAATCATTTTAAAATTTCTTCCTTAATTTCCCCAATTTGAAACATTAATAAACTGTTACATACTGTTTCCCCTTACTCACTCAATTTGGTAAACTTGATTTTGCTTGATTAATATATTTGTTTATGTTATTTAGCATAGTGCCTAAGGCACTTGACTGCTAACCAGAAGGCTAGCTGTTCAAACCCACCAGCCACTCCACAGAAGGAAGGTTGGGCAACCCTACTTCTGTAGTGATACTGCCTCAGAAACCCAAGGAGGGGTCGCTATGAGTCGGGGCCAACTCAATGGCACATAACAACAACAACAACAGATTTTTTTTTTTTTTTGTGGGAGTATTGGAGTATCAACATGTAGCAGAGGACATTCCATCTGAAATCATATGAAGGCACCTTCACACTAAGCTAAGCACTGGCTTTTGAAATTTTCAGTGAACGGGATGATGAGATTGACTTGTTAAATATTTTTTTCATTTCTGTGCAAGAAAAAGCTCAAGTCTCCACAAAAGAGACCTAAAAGGCAATGAAAATGCTATGTGATCTGTACTTTCCAGTGCTTAAATTGATGGATCTTGTTTTAGGCTTGAAAAAGCAAATTAAGTATGAAAATTAAGTCAGAAAAAAGAATCCAAAATTAAATACACTCAGAAGAGAAAAAAATGGTCAAGAGAGGAAATAAATAAATTAGACATCAAAAGATATATTCAAAAGATGACTCTTGAGAAACACTAAAATATTTTTAAAATGAACAATTTTATGATTGGACAAGTTGACAATCACATTGCAAATATACAAAATGACCAATAACAGGGAGACATCACTATATCTACTTATGCATAGCAGGTTACTGAAGAGAATTTCAGGAATAAATTTTAGTCATGATTTTGAAGTCCTAGACAAAAGAAAAGACCAAAATGGATGTCAGAGGAAACTCTGAAACTTGACCTTGTATGGAGAGTAGCTAAAGCAAATGGAAGAAATGACAAGATAAAAGAGCTGAACAGAAGATTTCAAAGAGTGGCTCAGGAAGACAAAATCAATTATTATAATGAAATGTGCAAAGGCCTGCAGTTAGAAAACCAAAAGAGAAGAACACGTTCAGCATTTCTCAAGCTGAATGAACTGAAGAAAAATTCAACACTTGAGTTGTAATACTGAAAGATTCTAAGGGCAACATACTGAATGATGCAGGAAACATCAAAAGAAGAGGAAAGGAATACACAGAGTCACTGGACCAAAAAGAATTAGTTGATGTTCATCCACTTCAGGAGGTGACTTATGATCAAGAACCAATGGTACTGAAGGAAGAAGTCAAAACTCCACTGAAGGAATTAGTGAAGAACAAGGCTCCAGGAATTGATGGAACACCCACTGAGATGTTTCAACAAACGGATGCCACACTGGAGGCACTCACTTGTCTATACCAAGAAATTTGGAAGACAGCTATCTGGCCAACTGACTGGAAGAGATCCATATTGCTACCCATTCCAAAGAAAGGTGATCCCACAGAATGTGGAAATTATCAAACAATATCATTAATATTGCATTAAAGTAAAATCTTGCTGAAGATAATTTTAAAAATGGTTGCAACAGTACATTGACAAAGAACTTCCAGAAATGCAAACTGGATTCAGAAGAGCACATGAATGAGAGATATCATTGCTGATGTCAGCTAGATCTTGGCTCAAAGCAAAGAATACCAGGAAGATGTTTATCTGTATTTTATTGACTATGCAAAAGCATTTGATTGTGTGGATCATAACCAATTGTGGATAACATTGAGAAGAATGGGAATTCCAGAACATTTAATTTTGCTCATGAGGAACCTGTGCATAGACCAGGAGGCTATTATTCAAAGAGAACAAGGGGATACTGCTGGTTTAAAATCAGGAAGAGAAAGTGGTCAGGGTTGTATCCTTTCACCACATTTATTCAATCTGTATGCTGAGCAAATAATCCAAGAGGGTGGCCTATATGAAGAAGAACATGGTGTCAGGATTGGAGGAAAATTCCAATACCACAATATGCAGATCACACACTTTGCTTGCTGAAAATGAGGATGACTTGAAGCACTTACTGAAGAAGATTAAAGACACCAGTTTTCACTATGGATTACATTTCAACATAAAGAAAATGAAAACCCTTATAACTGGGCCAATAAGCAGCATCACGATAAATGGAGAAAAGACTGAAATTGTCAAAAATTTCATATTACTTGGTTCCATAATCAACACCAACGGAAGTAGCAGTCAAGACACCAGATGATGGATTGCACTGGGCAAATCTGCTGCAAAAGAGCTCTTTCAAGTTAAGAAGAGCAAAGATGTCACTTAGAAGACTAAAGTGTGCTAACCCAAGCCATTGTATTTTCAATTGCCTCATATGCATGTGAGAGCTGGATAAAGAATAAGGAAGACCAAAGAAGAGTTGTTGCTTTTGAGTTGTGCTCTTGATGAAGAATACTGAAAGTATCATGGGCTGCCTGAAGAACTAACAAATCTGTCCTGGAGGAAGTGCAGCTGGAATGATCCTTGGAAGTGAGAATGGCCAGACATCGTCTCAGCTACTTTGGTCATGTTGTCAGAAGGGACCATTCACTGGAGAAGGATATCATGCTTGGCAAAGTGGATGGTCAGTGAAGAAGGGGAAGGCCCTCAACAAGAAGGATTGGCACAGTGGCTGCAATGATAGTCTCAGATATAGCAAGGATTGTGAGGCTGGCACAGGACCAGGCAGTGTTTTGTTCTGTTGTACAGAGGGTCACTTTGAGTCAGAGCCAAGTTGATGGCACCTAACAACAACAACAACAGACAAAATGGACAACTTCTTAATAACTTTAAAACTTATTAAACTTACTCAGGAAGAAATGTGTGTGGATACTGAGAGGAATTACAAAATTCCTAATGGCAGCTCTTCTACAAGGTCTTGCTTATTATAGAGCTTTTCTGGGTTCAGCTGTTAATTCCCTGTTCCCAACACGAAGGACGGAAAGGGATTGGGTATTTGGAAGATAGGGTAGATGCCAAGTGTATTTTTATCACAAAAGGACTCTGTGTGGGAGGGATTCATCTGTTTACCTATCTACCCACCTATCTATCATCCATCCATCCATCCATCCATCCATCTATCCACCTCTTATTTTTCTATCATCTGTTTGTTTTGATTTTTAATTTAAATCTAAGGATGTAAACACCACATAACTGAGTAACAAAAGACACTCCTCAGTATGTTACTCAGAGTAACATAATTGTAACCTCCATTGGCAGAGAATCTCCACTTCCTGTTCTTCTACGTTTGCTATGGAAACTGAAGCATTTGACCCTCCTGATCAAACTCAGCAATGTTTTCTGTGCTACCAATTTATAGCACAGGGACCAACGCTCCGCCCTGATCTCTTCTAGAGTCCTTCCGTTTGGAGCAAACAAACAAACAAAACCCACCGTCACTGAATTGCTTCCAACTCATTTGTTGTTGTTAGGTGCCGTCGAGTCATTTCCAACTCATAGCGACCCCATGCACAGCAGAACGAAACACTGCCCGATCCCGCGCCAGTTCCACGATCCCTGCTATACTTGAGCCCATCATCGC
>NW_006922045.1:928227-929458 GCF_000298275.1 Orycteropus afer afer | reverse complement strand
CTAAGGCTTAAACCAAAAAAACCAAACTCACTGCCATGGAGTTGGATCTGACTCATAGCGAGCCCTCCTTGGGTTTCTGAGGCAGTATCACTATGATAGTAGATTGCCCAACAGGCTTGGGACATGCAATAAAACCAGTCCAATAAAAAGCAGTGCCTCCGAATACTGGAGGTGGGCAGAGCTCATCTTGTATAACTGCAGACACTACTTAACTGCTTCCTTTGCCTGTAGCTCTTCCCTTACAGTGTGCTCATACCCACCAGTCAGTTTGTTGCATGTGGTGGCTTATGTGTTGCCGCAATGCTGGAAGCTATGCCACCAGTATTTCACATGCCACCAAGGTCCCGCATGGTGGGCAGGTTTCAGGCAGCTTCCAGATTAAGAAAGACTAAGAGGAAAGGCCTGGCAATCTACTGACAATGAGCCGGTGGAAACCTGATGGCTCATAACAGCCTCTAGTCGTAGGCAGTGCTGTGCAGTCAGCCTCCTCCGTTGGAAGGCACTCGGGTTCACAGTGGCTGCACCAGGACTCCAGCAGACCAACGGCTGTGAAGACAGTGTGTGCATGGGGCTGACAGGACTCTGAGCTGACCTGACAGCAATTAGCAGCTATATGAGGAGAGGGCCAGGCCAGTCCCGGGCACTGGGGCCGCCCTCTGCTGTCCACTCGGGATGGACCCCTCCTGCTGGCCTCTCATAATAGATCCCACCCTCTGGTTCCAGGGCAAGCAGAGCAGAGGCCTTTCCCGTGATTCCTGTCTCTTCACATTTTTCCTTTTGCAGATTAGCACAAGGCATATGACCTCGCAAGAATGCCTCTTCAATGATCTCCGTCCTCTTTTTTATGAAATGTCAACCAAATGAGTGTGTTGCTTATAAAATGGTGAATATACATACATCTTATAATTAGCAACTCATCTTCTTTATGTGAATACAGTAAATGTCCTTTCTCATTTTTATAACATCCTCAAATAATGACGGGCTCAGGGGCTAAACCATTTAAGGACAGGATTTCCTCTAAGGCACACACCACCGTCAGGATGTGGGTGCTGTGTCACACGCATCTGTCAGAGAAGTGGAGAGAGGAGTCACTTGAACCAGGGGACACAGTTGGTTACTGGGGAGCCTGGATTCCTATCTGACAAAATGAGTACAGAATAGACTTGGCACCACACACCGTCTTGCACTTGTTCCTTGGGAGGTGGAGAGTGAAAGAAGATGAATTTTCTCA
>NW_006922045.1:923778-928007 GCF_000298275.1 Orycteropus afer afer | reverse complement strand
GGAATGACTCCGCGGCAAGAGCATTTTTTAATGACAATATTAAATATATATATTTGTGTTAAAAAATTCCTGCCTTCCAGAGGTGAACTATAATTTGTCAGCTTTTCCTATAAAGCTGAATTCACTTTGTAATATTGCATTTACATTTTTGGCATTGCTATTTATAACCGTGGCCAGTGAGTACATTCATCTGTGCCTCCTTTATCAGACTTAAGTACTTGTATTTTGCTGCCTAGGTAAAAACAGTTAGGGTGTTGCTTTTTCTTTTCTTTTATCTCATTAAAAATAAAGACATTAGAATTATTTCTAATTGACTGCAGTTTCCATTTGGTTTTATTTTTAAATGAAATTTAATTATTTTTTGTTTTCGTGGAAAACTATTCACTTTATAAAGTTTTCAAATTTTCTTGCATTATTTTGCAAAGACTTCTCTTATTCTTTCTTGAATTCCTCTAGGCTCTAGTCTTTTTATTCATATCATGATTTTGTATATATATGCTTGCAAGGCTTTCATAAATGAGTATAAATCATTTTTATACTGTACTTCTTTTATTGGGTAAATTATTATTATAGTGTAATTATTTTATAGGGCAATACCTCAAGAAACATTTAAATTTTTCTACACTGTATTTCTGATTTTGTTTTTCTTAGTTGCATTTTTGTGTCAATGTAGGTGCTTTTCTTGTCATAGTTATGAAAAATAAAGTCTACCAGACCATGAAGGACATGGTTTAATTCAGGCTAATGTAATAAGTAAGAAGCCCTGAGGGCACAGTGGTTAAGAAGTTGGCTGCTAAATGGATGGTCGGTGGTTCTAACCTACCCAGTGACACCACTGGAGAAAAGCCCTAGTGACATGTTCCCATCAAGATGGCACCCTATGAAACTGTACGGGACAGTTCTGCTCTGTCTCCACCACACCCATCACCACCAACAGCCTTGGAATAAGGAATACTCATAATGAAGAACATGTAGAACAAGAAGAGGGCCCAGCCAGGGATGTTACAAAGGCAGGTAGACCAGGGAGCCTCCCGCCAGCCTACGGGAGTCAAGAGCAAGAACAGAGCTCGGTCAGACCTGGGAATACTCAAGTCAAGCAGGGTGGCCTTTTCCAGAACAACAAAGAAGGGCTTGTTAATCCAAGCTAATTTTCAGGAACCCAGGAATCAGAGAAAGTTCATCCTTACTACAGTTAAGTTCTTAAACTTAATGCTTTATTATTATTTTTTTTAAAGGTGCTCTGGTGGCATAGTGCCTAAGGCATTTGACTGCTAACCAGAAGGCTAGTGGTTCAAACCCACCAGCCACTCCTTGGAAGGAAGACAGGGCAATCTTCTTCCGTATTGATTTACCACCTCGGAAACCCCATGGGGATTGCTGTGAGTTGGATTCGACTCAAGGGCAGTGGGTGTGGTTTTTGGAACATGCTTTTACTGTTACTTTTTTTAGTCAGGAGATTGCTAATCCTTTCACTTCCCTTAAGCATGGCATCAGTGCTCTGTCTATGTGGGAACTTCCATTGCTACGGTCTGTATATTGCACCATTTCAGATCTCCCAGTCCCCAGTCATGGCAAATGATGCCATGCCCTTCTGCTAACCTGTAGGTCTGTCCGTTTGAACTCATCCAGAGGCACCTGGGAAGGGAGGCCTGGCCATCCACTTTCACAAGATCAGCCATTGAAACTGCTACGTATTTCTGTTCTGACACACCTGGAACCCCCATGACTCAGAGTTAACTCAGTGGCAGCTGGTGTTCCTTTGTTTTCTTGTTGGGTGACTTCCAATGGAGGGTAAGATAAAATCTGAACCTGAATATTTACAGCTCAGATGAGTGCCAAAGTTGTATCCTTTCACTAAACTTATTTAGTATCTATGCTGAGCAGATAATTGGAGAAACTCCATGAAGAAGAAGACAGCATCAAGATTGGAAGAAGATTCATTAATGTGCCTGCTACGTGCAGATGATAAAACCTTGCTTTCTGAAAGTGAAGATGACTTGAAGCTCTTACTGATGATCAAAGACTACAGCCTTTGGCAGGAATAGCATCTAAATAACAGAAGCAAAAATCCTCATAACTGGACCAATAAGCAACATTATAAATGGAGAAAAGATTAAAATTATCAAGGATTTCATTTTACTTGAATTAACAATCAAAGCCAATGGAAGCAGTGGTCAAGATATCAAATGATGTCTGGTATTGGGCAAATCTGATGCAAAAGACTGCTTTAAAATCTTAAAAAGCAAAGATGTCTTTTTGAGACTAAGGTTGCTTGACCCAAGTCATGGCATTTTCAATCACCTCTACAGAAGTAGATTGCCCAATCTTCCTTCCGAGGAGTGGCTGGTGGGTTTGAACCACCACCTTCTGGTTAGCAGTCAAATGCCTTAGGCACTATGCACCAGAGCTCCTCAAGCATGAGAAAGATGGACAACAAAAAAGGAAGAGCCAACAAGAAATGAGCGCATTTGAGTTATGGTGTTGACAAAGAATATTGAACATGCCGTGGACAGTCAGAAGAATGGAGCAGCCAGGAGGTTCCTTAGAAGCAAGAATGGTGATCGGCACAGTAGCTGCAGTGATAGCTGTATATACCTGGCATCGGGAGGATGCTGCGAACCAGGGGGTGTGTCACTCTGCTATACATAGGGCCTTTGTGAGTCAAATTGACACCACAGCACCTAATGACACAACATTTATAATTTAAGGCTATGTTTCAGCTGCAATTATTTGTGGGTGATGTCTTTGCATTTTAAAGCTCCCAAACTCAACTTTATTCTTTCTCTATTTGAGGAGTAATCACTACTAGGCAGAACTTAAAGCTTTCGAGTAGGCCCACTAAGTGAGCCCATGTTTATGTTGTTGTTTTTCGATGCTGTCAAGTCAGTTCCAACTCACAGCCAGCCTATGCGCAGAATGGACCACTGTCTGGGCCTGCACTATCATCACAATTGTTGCTGTGCCTGAGCCCACTGTTGCAGCCACTGTGTCCGTCCATCTCCCTGAGGGCCTTCCCCTTTTCCACTGGCCCTCCACTTTACCAAGCACGATATCCTTCTCCAGGGACTGGTCCCTTCGGACAGCATGACCAAAGTACGTGAGATGAAGTTTGGCCATTTTTGCTTCTGAGCAGCATTCAGGCTGTACCTCTTCCAGGGCAGATTTGTTCCATTCCTCTGGCGATCCATGGTGTAGACATTGTTTTTCATCAAAACCACCATTCAAATGCATCTAATGTTCTTTGATGTTCCTTATTCATTGCCCAGCTTTCACAAGCATCTATCCCCACTGTCACTGAGTGGATTCCAACTCATAGCAACCCCATTGGGTTTCCAAGCTTGTAAATCTTTATGGAAGTAGATTGCCCCATCTTCCTTCCATGGAGCAGCTGGAGGGTTTGAACCACTGATCTTCTGGTTAGCAGCCAAATATCCACTAGGCCACCAGAGCTCGTTCACTTGCATATGAGAATGTTGAAACTACTATGGCTTAAGTTGGGTGCACCTCAGTCTTCGAAGTGAAATCTTTGCTCTTCAGCACTTCGAAGAGATCTTTTGCAGCCAACTCATCCAGTGCAATACATCCTTTGATCTCTTGACTCTTCCTCCCTCCTCCAACGAGTGATGATTGTGGATTCAAGTAAAATGAAATCCTTGACAACCTCAGACTTTGCTCCATTTATTGTGAGGTTGCTTATTGGTCCAGTTGTGAAGAGTTTTGTTTTCTTTACATTGAGGGGTAATCCATACTGATGGCCTTTGATCTTCAACACGAAGTGCTTCAAGTCTCCTTCACCCTCAGCAACCAACGCTGTGTCGTCTGCATATCACAGGTTATTAATGAGTCTTCCCACTGTGATGGCGTGTTCTTCTTCACATGGTCCAGCTTTCCAGATTGTTTGCTCAGCATACAGTGAAGAATGGGAATTCGAGAACACTTAATCATGTTCAAGAAGAACCTGCACACAGGCCAAGAAGCAGTCATTTGAACAGAACAAGGGGATACTGCATGGTTTACAATCAGGAAGATTGTAAATGCGCCAGGGTTGTATCCTTTCACCATACTTATACAATCCGTATTCTGGCAGATGATTGTCATAGATCTGTGTCACTGGATGGTCAGACAACTGTAGGTCCCTCTAGGATGTGGCGGGCCCTCTTTCTCTCCCTTTCTCTTTCTCATTCTCTCATCTCTCTCCCACTTCCTTGTCTCTCTCTCTCCTCTCTCTC
>NW_006922045.1:899308-923488 GCF_000298275.1 Orycteropus afer afer | reverse complement strand
GAATGTTTTATTTAAACACAATGATGGCTGCTGTGAGGGGGAGATCTAAGTCAATACTGCTAATGTCAGAGGGACTGTTATTTCCTGGAGCAGCTGTGTAAATTCTGATACAATCAGAAACCAGGTTAGCTCATATTTCATCCCATTAAATCTCCCATTGTGTTCACTGCTTCACACACACATCTAGATTGAAGGTTAGATAATGAAAGAAAGAAAATTTACTTACGATTTACTGATGCCATCATTCATGCAGTCATGCCCTAATTTACACAGCCCATTTATTTATTTATCTTCTTTCTTTCTTATTGGAAAAATGATTGGTGAGGAGTTCTAACTGTTTTATTTCATTTTAGTGTTTTTTTTTTCTGTTTTTAGGAAATCTGAATACCTTTTTCAAAAGACAGTTGAACCTGATTTCAAGTGACCCAAGACACATCTAAAAACTTTCTTTTAATTACTATTGTGCCCTGATTCAAAGACTTCCATGACACAAGACAATGCAAATAAATTGCAGAATTCTAAGAACAAATGATCATATGGGTTTTGAGTGCCATATTTATATAGCTATATTTATATGAGATTCAAGGCACTTATTTAGAGATGTCCAAGGCAATGCAAATTACAGAATTCTAAAAATGAATGATCATATGAGCTTCAAGGACCATATTTATAAAGCTATATTTATAGAAGATTCAAGGCATTTTAAAGTGACAAAGACTTGAAAGTTTATTTTGATGACCTGGCTAATTACTATTAGCCACACCCTGACTTGTAAGCACCCTGCTACTCCCCACTCTGATGACACACAAGCAACGTCAGATGAACAGCGAGCCACTCATGATATTCTGACGGACGGGGTGCCACTGATCTGAATGAACACAGTAACAACACAGGTGCCAAGCTGTCAGCAGTTATGTACATGACGGCCTTGCGCTGGCAATTGTCTTCCAAGGTGCGTCGAGACTCACAGGTGAGACTGTAAAAGGCTGCCGTCTGTAATTTTTCCAGTGCCAGAGCTGTCAGTCTAATTTCTTCAGGAATTCTTGGCCTCTCCACATACGGTGGCTTGTATTTGGAGAAGCACACGGCTGTCCACGGACAACTCCATCCTGTGTTAGTACGAAGCCGATGCATCTGGAATTTTGCGCCCTGATTAGCTGACTTTCCCCAAAGCACCCCGTCATCCTGTGTTCGCTAGCAGTGTCGCCTTCCTTGCTTGCAGTGTGGACTTGGTGGTGTGCATCTCCCAAGACTAAGGGACAGAGCGAGTGCCAGATTGTCAGAGACTGCTCACCAGTGAGCTGAGCAGACCTGCTTCTTCTTAGGCTCATATTCTCACCACAAGCAACTCAAAATGCACCCATGTCCCTCCACCTGCCCAGCTGATGCTTTTCCTTGCTCTGTCCTGAGTTCTTTCTTTGACTTTCCCCTGCAATCGCCGACATGTCCCTACAGCCTTTATTAATGATGATCTTTTTGAGGGTGTTTAGAAACCTGCATACAGTCCTAGTGTCCTACCTTTTCTCAAATTTTGAATTGTCATTGGAAAGTACCTGAATGTCCCTCTGACAAAAATCCAAAAGGCTTTATTCAAACTTCTGCTCTCTCATCAGCTCTGTGAGGAGTGACTCTCTCCCTTTCATGCTTCTGTTCCTGGCCTTTTCAGACTGTATCAGTGCTCTTCATGGATTGCTCCATGAAGACTGATTGATCATCAAATAACTGACGATTTTCCCATGAAAAATTTCCTTTGTGATATTTTTCTTTAATCTGCGCATGCCAAATTTGCTGAGGTCCTAGACTCTCGATACTAGGATTGTGATCACAGATGCTTGAGTGATACTACAGTCAAAAGGAAATAAACAAATGACTAAATTAGTTGTAAAAATTCAAAATCTGAGTGCCTCTAACAAGCGGGCCTCCTTCCTTAGTCACACTGCTGATTAATAACATCGGATGTAAAGCTCTTCTTTCTGCATTGACGGGTATTTTTCACTCATCCATCAGTTGTGTATGCTCTCTCCATAAGCACGGCCTCTTTCTTTCTCTTGTTGAAACCAATTCTCATTATTCCATCCATATTCCTTCCCCAGATGATATTTCCAGGCCCTGTGTACTTACTGCCCTCCTTTCAGTCTTCTTCTTTTTTTTTTTTTTTTCACTTGTGCTTTGGGTGCAAATTTACACAGCAAACTTGCTTTATGTTCAACAGTTCATGCACATCTGATGTCACAGCCCAGTTACCATCTGTTTAGATTACCTAGTATCTCTCTGACAAGAATATACCACAAATGGGATGGCTTGAAGAAACAGGAGTTTATTCTTTTACAGTTTGGAGGCTTTGAGTCTGAGTTCAAAGTACCAGGCTCTAGGGACTGGGTGAAAGCCCTTCAACCTTGGGCTTCAGCTCTGCCTCTTGCTCCCAGCCCACTGAAGCTAGAGGCATCTCTCTACTCAGGCAGCTGCTAGCTGCTGAGGCTGACAAACCCAAGGTCAACAAGTGAAAAGGCACGGCTCTGATGTTACCAAACCACACGACAGGCCATTCATTCAAGTCCATTGAAAGTCCCAAGGTTGGCAGAGCATGGCAGCCTGCTGAACAATGACACAGCTACATGCAGTGTTCAAGCATGCCATGAGCTAGAGACCATTCCCAAATCTGCTTCTTATATACAGGAAGCAGACCACATACCCAAAGCAGCTACTCAGCTGTTCCAGTAGAGTCCACCCTGGAGTTAATTACCAGTCTTATCATGGGGAATAACTACATTCAGCTGCCCAGCCACTCAACCAGGCCCAGCCAAGTTGACACACGAACCACCACCACCCCACCCCCGACCGTAATCAAACCCCCTCCGCTCTCCTTCGTGTGACCACTCCCTCCCTGTCCCCTTCTCATCCACGCATTCCTGTCTGTCCAGCTTTCTCTCTATGTGAGTGCTACCCCTCTGCTGTCTCATGGCTGCTTGATCCAATGGGTGCATCTCCCTAAGCAGGTGGGTGAGCTGGGGTAGGTGTTCTGTATGTAGGTCTTTCTACTGTTGGGCTACGAGGCAATCCATGTAAATGAGTCCATTCCCAAAGGTAACCCAGAGCCATAGTCTCGAGGCTTCCACCAGTTTCTTTCTGACCAATAATTGCAGTCATTTTTGGTTTTTGACTTTTGTTCCACATTTTTCCTCTCACTCTGTCCAGGAGCTCCAGATTTGACCTCTTTCCAAGTGGTTGACACTGGTAGCCAGGCACCATCTAGTTCTTCTGGTCTCGAGTTGTGGAGGCTGAGGTCCTTGTGGTCCACCTTATCTTTGGACGAATTGTTTCCAGATGACTTTGATTTTCTTCACTCTTCTTTACTCCAGATGAGACTTGACCAATAGTTGCTTCTTAGTTGCTGCTCCAAAGCTTCTAAGACCCCAGTTGCTACCCACCAAAGTGGGCTGTGGAACAAAATTTTTTATGAGTTATGTGTGCCAAGTGAGCATGATGTCCCCTGAGACTATGGTTTCGAGCCCCCAGGCTACATGATTCTCTCTCAGAAGATGTTTGGTTGTCTCTGAGAAGTTACTCCAACCTTGTCTTTTGTTGCTTCTGTAATGTATGTGGCTAATTTTGCTGCACAAGGGCATATGAAAGATTATCTCCAGCCAAATCTATCCTTGGTGTTGAAAATCGATCCTTTCATTCTTTTAAGATCACTTTTACTTGTAATGCTTCCTGATATAGTTTCCACTTTATTCTCTAGCTGTCATGTAGCTACATGTATGTGACTGTGTGTATATTCTATGAATTCTATATTGGAGTACAAGAATTCATGCTTAAACTTCATCTGTCTTCCCTCAGAACCTCATATGGATTTTTGAACTGATTATCTCAATGTGTGCTTTTTGAAGCTTTGATTAAAAAGGCTTGATCTCTCAGACAGAAAACTACTGTATAAATGAGATTCAGTTATGGATATTGACTGTAATCAATGAAACTGAGAAAAGGAAAAGAAAGTAAGTACAAATACTTTGAAATAATATGAATTTTTCTGTAGAGCATGCATTCTTACAAATTGATAATATGTCTATTATAGTTTTGTTCTTAACATCTTGGTTGTTGCATTGAATATTTGTATTTTGATAGTTTTATGTCCTCATCAAAGAGAATGTCATCTTGTTGCACCCTTCAGATCAGTTCTAATTAAGTTATTTTTATGTTTATAGTCCTTAGCTCTTCCTGACTTCCATGATCAGACTAAATCCTTCTGCTCTAAACATAGTTGCAGTTTTTCACTTATGTGTGTGATTATTTTATTCATTTGTGTCCCTTCTGCCAAGCCATAAATGTTATCAGGTAAAAGTCACACCAATATTTTTATTGCCAGCGTGCTATCAGAGCCTATTAGGAGCTCCTTGATAAAGATGTTTGATTAAGTGAATTTATACAAAATACTTTTAAACTATTGTTTTATAGCTATCAGTGTTGTAAGGGGAAGATTGTATATTTATATGATCCATATACTTACAGTCTAAGTGAAATAAATTCTCCAATAATCCAAAAAGAAATAAAAGATTTTTTCAGCTTTTTAGATTATGCCCTTCCAATGAGATTAGTTTTGATGCCAACGTACATTAACACAGTTACTGCTGTTGTTAGGTCCTTGAGTGGGTTCCAGTTCATAGAGACTCCATGCACAATATGATGAAATATTGCCCAGTCTTGCGCCAGCCTCTCCGGTGTTGCTGTGCTTGAGCCCATGTGTTGACATTCTTCAACAACGCCATAACCCAAAGGCATCAATTCTTCTTTGGTCTTCCTCATTCATGGCCAGCTTTTGCATACATATGAGGTGATGGAAAACCTTGGGTTGGGTCAGGTACACCTTAGTCCTCAAAGTAACATTTTTATTTTTTAACACAGTCCATCCACCCATCCACCTCTCCCTCCCTCCCTTCACCCACCCCTCCACCTAGCTATCTAATCTCCCTTCTATCTCTCCTTTGCTCTGCCCTCCTCTCTCTGGTCTGGTCTCTCCTCAGGGATCGCTTTTCTATGACAGTCTCCTTCAGAAGGATGTATAAGATAATCACTGACAATTCCCATTTGATGTTCTTCTAGTCCAGCAATGAGAGATCAAGGGAACATTTCTTTCTAAACAACAGTTCCAAAAGCGTCAGGTAAAATTTCCTTTAGTCTATGATGTTGTGTCCCTGATTCAATCACTGAGGTAATTGTTCTTCATCATGGGGTGAGAAGAGTTCCAATCTAAACCAGGAAAGGAGAGAAGTAGTTCCCAAAAGAGTAGCTAAGGACACAAAACATTAATTTTGTGGAAAACTACTGACAACCATGTGGCAGTGACAGTGAAGGGTGGTTTTATTTCTGAATCTGGATGATTTCATTTCCGACCCTAAAGTGTGACATTGAAGCAGTGTCTTCCATAGATTCAGTGGGAATGAGGCCCCACTGAGTGAGTCGTTCTATCTTTTGCAGTCTTTGGAATGTTTTTATTTTTAGATAGTTTTATTTCTCAGCAGCAAAACTAAGATCCAGCTACCTTTTTACTTAAAATCTTCTGAATCCTAATGCCAAGATTTAGACAGTGGTTTTCTATTAAGCAGGGTTGATTTACAGCTTTTACCTCTACTTTTCTATGCACTTTTCCTGAAATGCTTACTCATGTGAACATCCTTTCCTTCCCAGAGCATGATATCAACTTAAGCTAATAATTGGCTCTGACACCCAAATGGCATTTCCTTCTACCTTCTTCTTATAAAAAAGGACCATTTTTGTTGGAAGAAATTTTACTTTGTTAACAGTTCTACTTCATTAAACATTTCTTTACTTGAATTGATTCCTTTGTACATTCATTTTTTAAAAAATGAAACATATTGTCAAAGCAAGTGCAATGTCAATATACAATGCTGTAAATCTGTGAGGACTAAGGTGCGCCTGACCTAAGCCCAGGTGTTTTCTGTCGCCTCGTACTCATGCAAACACTGGACAATGAGGAAGGAAGAACTAAGGAGAGCTGGTACCTTTGAATTATGGTGTTGGTCAGGAATATAGACTATGCTCTAGACCACCAGAGGAAAGACCAAATCTGTCTTGGAAATAGTACAGTCTTAATGCTCCTTAGAAAGGAGGATGTTAAGCCTTCGTGTCACTTACTGTGCACATGTTATCAAGAGGGACCATTCGTGGAGAA
Source organism: Orycteropus afer afer (assembly GCF_000298275.1). Taxonomy (NCBI): domain Eukaryota; kingdom Metazoa; phylum Chordata; class Mammalia; order Tubulidentata; family Orycteropodidae; genus Orycteropus; species Orycteropus afer. The sequence goes on along the minus strand of NW_006922045.1, from coordinate 917,298 downwards.
GGACATCATGACTAGTAAAGCAGAAGGTCAGGAAACAGAGGGACGACAAATCTATGCCAATATCCAACGGGGGAGACACAGACTTTCCATCCCGCAGGAATTCTGAGTATTAGAAAAGTGTTTTCAAGGATGTCTGCTTGAGGTACAACCTTAAAAAAATGAGTTATGTTTTAAAGGATAACCAGAAAAGGAAGGCATTTCTACAATATTGCATGTTTTTATGAATGTGGAAAATATATTGCTATGGGACAATGCTTATCTTAATGATCAAAGGAAAGAGTGGAGCTGGCTGGTGTTGCTGAGTTGATCTGGTAGCGCTGATGTGGGGCAGGTGGATCAACGGGTCTAATGATTAGGGATGGGGAGCGATAACACACAGGGAGTGGAGTCAGCTCCTAGGCTCTGTATTTCAGTTCCACTCAAACAGCATAATACTTCTGAAATTGTTTCTCTGTGTGTATTATAGCCAACTGAGATCATAGTTATTAGCAACAATGATGACAATAAAAATAATATCTAAGGTTTATTTCATGTTTAACATAAAATGAGTTATTTCCAGCACTTTCTAGTCACTTCTTATTGTAAAACTTGTTAATTTGACTTGAAAGATATGAAACTGATAATATTTTCATGAAATGATTACTCTAACACGGTGCTGCATCCTATAGTATTTTTTACAGTTTTTGTCATACAATTTTGAGCATTCCAATAACTACAACCCATATGTTTTTTAGTGGAATTATTCAATATTTTAGCTATAATTCAGAAGTTGCTCAGTCTTTAACGAACAAACATAGATCTATAAACTTTGATTTTGAAAGAGTATCTTTCCTTTTCTAACAGAAATGGACAGTGGATTGCTTTTTTTTTTGTTTCGTTTTCAAATTCTATTAATTATTTCACAAAAGGAATAGTATCAAATTTCAAAGATGAGTTCTAACAGATATTTCTACAGCTGAGTGATGTTTTGCAAAATAAATACTACATAAAATTTGAATACACAGAGTCACTGTACCAAAAAGAACTGATCGATCTTCGTCCATTTCAAAAGTGGCATATGATCTAGAACCAATGGTAATGAAGGAAGAAGTCAAAGCTGCAATGAAAGAACTGGCAAAGAACAAGGCTCCGGAAATTGATGGCATACCGATTGAGATATTTCAACAAACAGATGCCCCATTGGAGGCACTCACTCAGTTATGCCAAGAGATTTGGAAGACAGCTACCTGGCCAACTGACTGGAAGAGATCCATATTTGTACCCATTCCAAAGAAAGGTGATCCCACAGAATGTGGAAATTATAGAACAGTATCATTAATATTGCACGCAAGTAAGATCTTACTGAAGATAATTCAGAAACGTTTGCAGCAGTATATTGACAGAGAACTTGCAGAGGGTCAAGCCGGATTCAGAAGAGGACGTGGAACAAGGGATATCATAGCTGTTGTCAGATGGATCTTGGCTCAAGGCAAAGAATACCAGAAAGATGTTTACTTGTGTTTTATTGACTATGCAAAGGCATTTGATTGTGTGGATCATGACAAATTATGGATAACATTGAGAAGAATGGGAATTCCCGAGCACTTGATTGTACTCATGAGGAATCTGTACCTTGACCAGGAGGCTGTCGTTCGAACAGAACAAGGGGGCACTACATGGTTTAAAACCAAGAAGGGAGTGCGTCAGGGTTGTATCCTTTCTCCACACTTATTCAATCTATATGCTGAGCAAATAATCCAAGAAGCTGGACTGTATGAAGAAAAACGTGGTATCAGGATTGGAGGAAGAATCATTAACAACCTGAGATATGCAGATGATACAACTTTGCTTGCTGAAAGTGAGGATGACTTAAGGCACCTACTGATGAAGGTTGAAGAATACAGTCTGCAGTATGGATTACGTCTGAATATCAAGAAAACAAAAATCCTCACAACTGGACCAATGAGCAGCATCACAATAAATGGAGAGAAGATTGAGGTTGTCAAGGAATTCACATTGCTTGGTTCTACAATCGATGCCAATGGAAGGAGCAGTCAGGACATTAGATGACGTGTAGCATTGGGGAAGTCAACTGCGAAGGAACTGTTTCAAGTGCTGAGGAGCAAGGATATCTCCTTGAGGACTAAGGTGCGCCTGACACAAGCCATGATATTTCCAATCGTCTTGTATGCATGTGAGAGCTGGACAATGAATAAGGAAGACCCAAGAAGAGTTGATGCTTTTGAGTTGTGGTGCTGGTGAAGAATGCTGAAAGTACCATGGGCTGCTAAAAGAACTAACAGATCTGTTCTGGAGGAAGTGCAGCCAGAATGCTCCTTGGAAGCAAGAATGGCCAGACTTCGTCTCACCTATTTTGGTCATGGTGTAAGAAGGGACCATTCCCTGGAGAAGGATGTCATGCTTGGTAGGGTGGAGGGTCGACGAAAGAGGGGGAGGCCTTCAACGAGATGGATTGATATGGTGGCTGCAATGATGAGCTCAAGTATAGCAGGGATTGCGGGGCTGGCGCGGGATCGGGCAGTGTTTCGTTCTGCTGTGCATGGGGTCGCTATGAGTCGGAAACGACTCGACGGCACTTAACAACAACAACAACAACAACAACAAAATTTGATGATTTTTAGACTTTGCTTTTTATAACTTCTTTAAAGCAAATTGCCATAAAATTTACCAAGCAAAATGCAATTGTTTAACTGACCAATTCACATGTCAAAAATGTCCTATACATCCTAACAAAATTCATTAACCTGCAATTATTTATTAATGCTTTTCACTTCACAATTTTTAAATGCTATACCTTGGATTTCTATCCATTTTATATAAAGAAAGAAATTAGCACAAATCAGTTACTTATTGAATTGTTTTTGTTGCTAGGTGTCGTCACGTCGGTTGCAACTCATGGCGACCCCATGGACAACAGAACGGAACCCCGCCCGGCCCTGCACCTTCCTCACAGTCCTTGCTGTGCTGGAGCCCCACGTTGCAGCCACTGTGTCCGTCCATCCTTTGAGGGTCTGCTTTTGTTGACCCTTTACTTTACTAAGCATGATGTCCTTCTCCAGGGACTAAAGATACAGGGTATTATTGATAAGGGTATATGTGTGTGTGTATATGTGTGTATATATATTTGTTTTGAATAGAGGAATGCCTTAGTATCTTAATTAGTCTCTTACAATTAGTCATACGCTTCCCTTTGAAAATAGCATCAAAAACTTGCAGTCTATGTGTGTTCATTAGACAGATGTAACTTATGAAATCTTTTTGTATTAATGACTCACTTTCCTATACAAATATTACAAGTGATTTTAATTACTCTATTGATTTCTGCCCTTATTAAGTATGGTTGTGTACAACTTATGTAATTTCTCAGTCTCATATTTATCAGCTATGAAATGGGATAAATAAAGATACTGTAAAAACTGTGTTGGGGAGAGTCTGACCTCCTCCAACTTCATGAGGAAGCTGGGGGAGGATCAAGATCAACATCAGGAGTCTAAGGATGATTCCTAGGAGGCAGTGGTCAGACATGCCACCACTTTCCAACCTTTTACCAGTTCTGACACCAACTGTCCCTGCCACAGCACATTCTACTTCTCTGCTGGGTTTGATAAACCAAAAAAAAAAAAACCCAAACTCACTGCTGTCAAGTCAGATCCGAGTCCATTGCAATGGCCACACAGAACTCACAGACAATACACATGATTATGGGATTTATTAGGGAAGTAGCAGGTTGCAATTCAGGATCAGAAATGACTTGGGATACTTCAGTCAGTACAGCCTCTTCTCAACAGTACCCACAGACACACATCCCTCTGTCTGACCCTCAGCCTCTCAGCCCTGTGACCCCCTGGTCTCTGTCCAGCTTGAGCACGTGTTGTAAAACTTTTTTTAGCTTTGCTGATAAGTGCCTAGAGACATCCCACTCTGCCAGCAAGCCTTGCAGCCTGAAAGCACTCAACTTTCTCACCCCGTGGGCTCAGAAGCATACCCCTTTGCCTCCTGCCAGCCTCCGGGTTCTGCTGCCTTTGCACCATCATTTCTTTGCCACTGCTTCCTCTTGTCTCTGCTGTCACAGCTCTCTGGCTCCTGGACCAAAGAAGTGCAGGGATCTTGTTCCAAAGGATGTGCTCTGCTCCTGATCCTTCTTTCTTGATGGTAGTGAGACGCCCCTTTCTGCCTCTGCTATGGCTCATTTTAAGCTTAGCAAAACTGACCAAAGCTCCATTAGGGTTCCATACACCTTATCTGCATCATTCCACCCCCACCAGTGTGCCACACACCTTGTTTACATTATTATCAAACTATCCAATCCCTTGGTAGGTCACAAACACCTTACATTTGCATGGTAGCATAGTGGCTAAGACACTTGCCTGCTAACCAGACGGCTGGCGGTTCAAACCCACCAGCCACTCCTCGGAAGGAAGGTTGGGCAATCCTACTTCCGTAGTGATACTGCCTCGGAAACCCAAGGAGGGGTCGCTATGAGTCGGGGCCGACTCGACGGCACACAACAACAACAACAACAACAACCTGTCATTTACTGGAAGTTACAAACTATGGCTAGAAGGGCCAAATCAAGCAATTCACTGCACTGCAGACCACACCCGGGCTCTACTAGCCTTTGGCCCTTTCATACTTGAAAGATTAACTTCCCACTCCCAATTATTTTAAGTGTCAGTACACCCATGAAAGTGTATAAGCCAGTGGCTTTATGTCTTTGTCTTCCCTTTGTCTTTTAGACAGCCAATTCCTAAATTGCCATCCCTATCAAACCAGTACTCTGAGAAGACACAACATGTTTTTTGATCTGAAGAATTGTGTGTTCTTGTTGGAACTTTGAGCATCTACATACATAAGCAAAGTCCAGCCAGAGAAAGCCATCAAACTGTGGCATTTACAGTAGCTCAGTGCCAAGCATCTTTATCTTCATTCAGCTGGGTTCTGGTCAACTAATCCCTAGTCATTCAAGCTAGGTCACTGGGTACCAGCTGTAAGCTTTGGAATTCACACATCTCCTGGCACTTCACAACAGCCAGCCCCTTCTCTCTCTCTCATCCCTAGCACCTATGGGCTGGGTCAAAGGGTACTGCGTGCAGTCTCAGGAGTCCACACAACTCTGTGTACTTTAGGCCAGCCTGCCCTTCCTCTCTCGTCCCTAGCCCCTGTGGGTTAGCCCAGTAGAAATCAATGGAACTTATCTAAACTCAGCCTTCATTGCAGTATCCACCTCACTTCCATTCATCAAGGGGACAAGCACAAGAGAGCATACCAGGCTGTCTACTTGCTGGCTCCCTTTAACTTCCAGTCCTGAAGGGGGTTCCTTTGATGGGTGCTGCCCTTTCCTGCCTCAATGCACCCAAAGACAAACGACTTACTGGAAATTCAAAGAGCAAAACAGTCCTTTTTTACTTTTTCTCTGCAGGTCCTTCCTTCAAAAGCAAATCTATTCTCTCACTAGTCCTGTGTGGGTCTGCATATCTTTTGAAATGCAAATTTCCTGGTTTGGGCTCAGGTTTTCAACCTAAGCTGCAAATACTCTATACACAGAGCTACTGGCTTTAAACAAAAAGCCTGTGATTCTTCCAGGAAATGCTACTTGCCCTGTAGCATGTCCAACTAAGTACTGGTTGAAAGTGGAGTTACATGCTCTCTGGAGCCAATACTCATTTCTAGCATATATTTAGGTCTGTTTTACAACACTAAGTAAGAGAAGCATTCAATATCTATGGTATATCCTGATACATACATAATTTTTAAAAAGCATTTCAATTTCATCTTCTGTTTTCTACACATTGACTATCTTCCCATTCACATGTATATGGCCTTGGGCCCCCGGCTGGGTGGAACCAGTAGACCCTAACCCCCTATTTGTCATTTTGTTTCATCAGCCTGGCTCTTGACCTGGGCTTTTCTCCCCTCAGCTGCTGCATAGCATCTCTTATATTAAGTTTAGCCCTTACAGATAACAACTAAAGCAGCCTTCTAAGAGGCAAAAGTTTCCCTCGCCATGGCCTGCCTGCTTTTTACAAATTCCCATGCTTCTGAAGCCAAGTAGAAGCAAAGCTCAGTCCCTCATGCTGTCTGTCACCTTGGTTGGAAGCAGATAAGTAAACACATAACTGAAGCTCAGTTCACACTCCATCATTATCCCCCACCCTAGCTGGAAACTGGTGAATAGGTATGTTAATGCATTTCCTTAAAGTTTATTTTCAGAAAACAACTTGAAATCAACTTTGGTCTATGGATATGCACAGTGACTCAAATGGGAACAAGTTTCTGAGAACTGATAACATCCCCTCTGCCCAAGTTCCAATCAGTTGATGACAGAAGTTGGTGTGAATCATCCCGTGGGCAAGTGTGCTGCATTAAAATTTGACTGTCCCTTTAAATCAAGGCAAAGGAATGCTTAGCCAAAGCCCAGTTAATTCATACTCAAATTCCTGAAAGTTTTATGAATACGTATAAGCCTCTTTCCTGAACTTTACAAAAACTTTATCCCAACCTCCACCCGGGAATCCACCCAGGAAGTCAGATTTGGGTACTTACCCTATCTCCTTGCATTGCTGCTTTGCAATAAGCAATTTTCTCTCCTCTTAATCACTCGCTGTGTAAACTAGTTTGGCCTGAGCGCACACCAGGCAGGGTTCTGTCCATCTTCACTTCCATGAGTCTGGAGCCATTGCAAAGAATCTTCCTCTTGACATGAACTGTAAAAACAGTCCAGGGGCAGAGTCTGACTTCCTCTAACTTCACAAGGGAGAGAAAAGGTTCAAGATCAACATCAACAGCCTAGGGCTGATTCCTATGAGGCGGAAGTCAGACATGCCTCCACCCTCCAAACTTCTTAATTCGAACACCAACCATCTTTCTTGTGGCACTCTATACTTCTCTGCTGTATTCAACAATCCATTGCTATGGCCACATAGAACTCGGAGACAATCCTCAGGGTTATAGGATTTATTAGGAAGTAACAGGTTACAAATCAGGATTGAGATTGCTCAGGATACAGTTCTCCAAGCAGAACAGCTTCTTCTCAGCAATGCCTTAGGCAGGTCTCTCTGACCCTTGGCCCATTGGCCTCTACCCTGTTAGGGCAAGTGTTACACAGTTCTTTTAGCTCTGCTGATGAATGCACCCCACTCCCCAGTAACTCTCAGGCCAAAGCCACTTGGTGTTCTTGCTCTGTGGTCAGTGAGCCTAGCTCCTCAGAAGAAGTGCTCTGAGGCACCTCACTCTGCCAGCAAACCGTCTGCCCAAAGGTGATCGGTTCCCTCACTTTGTGAGCTGGGGAGTGCACCACTCTGCCTCTTGCCAGTGTCCCAGTTCTGCTGTCTCTGCTGCCGCCATTTCTCTGTCAGTGCTTCTTGCTATCTCTGTCTCACAGCTCTCTGTCTCCTGGATTCAGGAGGTTCAGCTCAACGATGTCGAGTCTTGAGGACATGCTCCATGCCTGGCTCTTCTTTCTTGATGGTAGTGTGAAACTCCCTTTCTGCCTCTGGTATGACTCATTGTCAGTGTAACAGGATGGTAAAACTGACCAATCACCATGACAGGGTTCCACAGATCTATTTGCATGCCTCACCAAGGGTACCATGCACCTTGTTTACAACACTTGCAAGTTATCTAATCCCTTTGGTTGGTCACAAGCACCTCACATCTGCATAGTCCCACCCAGTCTTTTGGTGAGAGTTACAAAGAATCTGGCTAGATGGGCCATACTAGGCAGTTTGCTGCACCACAGATACCTATTGCATATCTTTTTCACAAGAATTAAATTGAGTCATATATCATCATACTGAGGACTATGTTTGTCATGCATACACATCCAATAGACTATACATGTTATCTCCATAATCTGTAGTAAGAGTGTAATAATACTGTGTTTTCACATAGCTATTTTAAAGCAACTGTAATTGGACTACATGAATGTTTAGGAAAATTTATCATTTTTGTAAAGAAAACAAGTCATAACATCTTTGTGTGTCTATGGTTACGTCTCTGATTTGTAAACTAACTAATGACACCATCTGAGTCTTGACTTCCAGGATTTTCTTTGCAAAATTACTAGGGAAATATTAGATGAGCCTCATACCATTTAGGATGTTAGACCCAATGAGTTCATACCTAAAATAAAAATGTCTTGTTATCCATTTAAATGATTTGTTTTGTATATATTTATTAGATAATGTATGGTGTTTTTCCTACAAATGTTTTTTAAAGATGTTTCTAACACACTATCTCATAAATTGCCTGCAACTTTATCCATTAATGCCAAGAAATAAAACCTTTAACTACATTACCTCTGAACACAACATCAGAGAATGGTGCTTGAAGAAGACAAATTCCGGAAGCATGACTACCAATTAAGATAAAATATGAAAATTAAGGAAAACGCTCATCCATGCTGCAGCAGAAATTATTCCTTTAAATTCTGGAGGATTTCCAGTGCCCTCTGAGGCAAGGGCAGAACTTCTGTAGTAGATTAGTGTGATCTTTCGTTTGCCCCAGAGCAAGTATCAATATTGCCTTTCTCCCAATTCAATTTCCCATCTGTCCATCAACATCCAACTCTCTGGACACTCATACACCTCTCTCTCTTCGTCCTCTCTCCATCCCACCGTCTCTCCCTGTCTTTCTTCTTTCTCACTGTTCTCTCTCTCTCTCTCTCTCTTTCTTTCTCTCTTTCCCCTTTCTCCCTCTCTCCCACCATCTCTCCCTGTCTTTCCTCTTTCTCGCTGTTCTCTTTCTTTCTCTCTTTCCCCCTTTCTCCCTCTCTCCCACCATCTCTCCCTGTCTTTCCTCTTTCTCTGTTCTCTCTCTCTCTCTCCCTTTCCTTTCTGTTGCCCTCTCTCACTCCATTTCTTCATCTCTCTCCCTCTCTCCCTCTTCTGTTTCTGGTTCTCCCTCTTTTCTCTCTCTCTCTCCCTCTCTCTCTGTTTCCCTCTCTCCTCTGTTTCCTTCTGTCTCCATTTCGTTCCCTCTCCCTCTCCCTCTTTCTTCCCATCTTTGAAGCCGTCCACGGAACTAGTTTTATTTACTCAACTTTGCAATACAGAATGGCAGTAGTAAAAATATTTGCCTTCTGCTAAAGTATTTTGTCAATTGGGTCATCTTAGTAGACAGAAAATTGGCTTATAATTTACATATTCAAAGGTAATCTTCATTTCCTTCTTTGTGTTTTTCACACAATCTTACTTTATAGATGAGGAAATAATACTCTAGTTCTTCTTTTAAAAGCATGCTAATTATAAGAGTTTAAATTTGCTTTTAAAAGCAGTCATTACTTAAGTCATTGGGCTCTTGCTGTGAGTTTTAGAAGGGGTTTATTTACATGTACATATGCAAAGCTGTCATAATGTGAATGGACATTTTGCAATCACAGCATTTTATTTACCTTAATTTTTTAACTCGTATTTTGGAAATAATTTCAAACCTACAGAAAAGTATGATAGTAGGAAAAAGACTACCTGTATATCTTTTACACAAATTCATGTATTGTTACCATTTTGTCTCATTACTTTATACTTACATACATACATCATACCCATCAATTATTCATATGTGTGTGTGTGTGTGTGTGTGTACTTATGTGTATATTCTTACACATATATACACACATGTGGTGGTTAAGTTTGTGAGTCACCTTGGCTAGGCCTGGTTGAGTGGTGGGACTGCTGGATGTAGTATTCCCATGATGAGACTGGTAATCAACTCTATGTTATAATCTACTGTGAGCATCTGAGTAGCTGCCTTTGCCCATATATAAGAAACAGCTTTGGGAATGGTCTCTAGCCCATGGTACACTTGAACCCTGCATGTAGCCATGTCGTTATTCAAAAGCACTGCTGACCTTCGGTTTTTCAATGGACTTGAATTATGGCCTGCCATGTGGTTCGGTAACATCGGGACTGTGCCAATTTATTTGTCGACCTCGGCCTTGTTAGCCTCAGCAGCCAGTAGCTGCCTGAGTGAAGAGATGCCTGTAGCTTCAATGGGCTGGGAGCAGGAGGTGGAGCTGCAGCCCAAGGTTGAGGGCTTACACCCAGCCCTTAAAGCCTGGCACTTTGAACTTGGACTTCTAGCCTCCAAACTGTAAGAGAATAAACTCCTGTTTGTTCAAGCCATCTCGTTTGTGGTACATTCATGTCAGAGCAGCATTAGGGAACCAGAACAACACATAACTGCCCTAATATATGTAAAGCACCATCTCCCTCTAGTTGATTTCGATTCATGTATAAACCTCACATGTTGCAGACCAGACCTGCATTCCACAGCATTTTCAGTGACTGTGACCTTTCTGAAGTAGCTTGCAGGCTTTTCTTCCTGGGTGCTAACCTTTAGTTAGTTAGCAGTTGAGCATTCTAACCGTAACTGTGTGCACCATTCAGGGACTCCAGTGCATACATATACACCTACATATATACACACATACATGAATGTACATATATAAATAACAACACACATATGTACTTTGAATCACTGACAGTAAGTTTTTTTCATAGTAATCTTCACTCCCAGTTTGATGAGTGCTCAATATCTATTACCTAAGAATAAGGGCATTCTGTAACATGCCCAAATTACAGTACTGAGTTCAGAAAATTTACCACCCATAGAAAATTTTCTGTATTATGCAGGTGTATCTTCAGCATAAACTGCTGTTCAGTTGACATGCGAATGTCTATGTAGTTTTAAAAGCCATTTCCTAATTCCCCTCTCTAGTGTTTTACCATTTTGTATTCCCACAAATAATACATGAAAAGACTGCTTCTCCTCAACTTCACCAGAGGAACCTACTACCCACTCTAATGGATGAGGAAGGACCTATGGTGGCTTAGTGTTTAAAACGTTTGGCTGCTAACCAAAAATGCAGTGGTTCAAACCCACCAGCTACTCCACAGGAGAAAGATAAAGCAGTCTCTTGTGAAGATTTACAGCCTTGGAAACCATTTGGGGCAGTTCTATCCTAGCCTATAGGGTCACTACAAGTTGGAACCAACTCAAAGACAGTGAGTTTCTTTGGTTTTGTGGAAGGGGTGAGAGATGACCTTGCAGTCGTTTTAACCTGCCCTTCTCTTAACCTGGGTGAACTCAGACATCTTTTCACACACACTGCCTTGTAACTTCCAACTTGAATTATAGCATAGTTTTAACATAGTAACTGAGAGAGCTATTTCCCTTTAAAATTTTCTGTTGTTTATTTACATAAAATGGAAATCATTGAGATTTCTTTGGAGTCACATTCCACCACCACCATCCTCCCCCCACAGATTTGTAAGGATGTTTCATGTTCTCAAAGGTAAAATTTCCCAAGGGAGAACCACCTCATTACTATTCCTCAGAAGCTTTTAGGATTCCTTGAGCCATAAAATGTGATTTGAAAAACAAAAACAGAAGACACTATTTCTTTTTTCTTAGGAGGTGATAATTTGCTTTTATTCACATGAAATTACTAATTTGCTATTCAAATTGGGTCACCTAAACGGAATAAGTAATACACTAAGACATTTAAGCTTCATCTGTTGTACTTCCTTAAGATAAGGAGCTTTGGTAGCATAGTGCCTAAGGCACTTGACTGCTATCCAGGAGGCTGGCAGTTCAAACCCACCAGCCACTCCTCGGAAGGAAGGTTGGGCAATCCTACTTCCGTAGTGATAACTGCCTCGGAAACCCAAGGAGGGGGTCACTGTGAGTCGGGTCCGACTTGATGGCAAATAACAACAACAACAAGATTAGGAGCAAACTTGGTATGCCAGTGATGCCACAATATGACAAAGCAACCTCTCATGGCAATATATTTAAGAAAAATCTGTGAAGTTTAAGAAATTTTTATCAGTCTGAAATCAGTGAGTTGTCATTCTAAGTATTACCGACATCATTTCTGAGTTAAACATCAAGTCTTGTCAATGTTTGGTTACTCTCCCCAGTTAAATTTACAAGGAACGCTTGTATTAGTGTAGCAGAAATTTAATAAGGGGGCTAAAACACCATGGTGTTTAGCTTACACATAAGCTTTGGTATGTCCTCTAAGGTTTCCAGGAATATGACTTTTTCTATATATGTATCTCATGTTACTAGATTGTCCACTTGTTATTAAATGGCATTTCACTTAGCTTTGAGGACCACAGTGTTCTCTCACATAAGGGTGGGTTGCACACATATGTATGGGTATGCCTCAATGATACTGGAACCAGGCATATTTGGGTGAAAAAACAGCTGCCTGTTCTAGGAAATAATCCCTCCCAGAAGATAAGAGAGTCAACCAACCAAATAGCTTCCTCTAAAGACCCCGTTCAAGAAGCTGGCTTCACTGTGCCCATTGTAATAATAACCTCAACTATATGGCACAAATCTCCATCCTCACTCTTCAAAAGGATCTAGGAGAGACCCAAAGACCTTACATGCCCTTGGTGAGTATTCTTTTCAGATACAACCAACACTCTAGCACAGTTGTATTTTTTCTCCCTTACTGCATTAAATCTAATAAACATGACTTTGCTTGACCAGCAGGTTTGTTCAATCTTCCTTTGGGAAGTTGATGGTCACTGATCCTGAATCCTCACTAAGATCCTGGCTCTCTCACTGAGAGATACACTCAGCACCATTAGTCATGAAAACACTGGCTGTCTCAGGCCATGGATTTCCCCACGTGGGGGTCTCCTTAACCACATTAGGAATGCATCCCCCATGTTTTGTCTGAGCTCAGATTTTCTTTCATCAAGATCTCCAATGAGGATTCATTTTTTTAGGAACCCTTGGTGATCTGAACTGGTATGAAAACTCATAATTGGTGAAAATCTGCTTTGTAATTAACCTCACTAGAAATTAGAACCACTGCCTGTGTGTCAGTCTGTCATACTGTGGTGGTGGCTTGCATATTGCTGTGATACTGGAAACTATGCCACTGGTGTTTTGAATGCCAGCAGCCCCCTACGGTGGACGGATTTCAGTGGAGCTTCCAGACCAAGACAGACTGAAAAGAAAGGCCTGGGAGTCTACTGCTGAAAATCAGCCGCATGGATCAAAATAGAATGTTGTCCGAGACAGTGCTGAAAGATGAGCCCCTTAGAAAGACACTCAAAATTCACCATGCGTGCAACAGTGGACTCCAACTGATGAATAGTCATGAAGATGGCATGTGACTGGGCAACGAACAGTTCTGTTTTACAGAAGATCCTCATGACTGAGAACCAACGACAACTAACAGCAAGAAAACAGAAACTAAAATTCAGCTCAATGCATGCTGTTATGGTTGTTGTTTTCTTATGTGTTAGTATGCTCAGTATATCCTTTTGTGAGCCCTTAAGAGGAAGTTCATAAGTACGAGTCCACCCCAAGAGGAGATGACTTCAGAAGTTCTCATCAGATCAGCATCTTTATAGGAATTTCATCAGAGCAGTCTTGGGTCACTGAGAACCATTTTTATCTTTCTAGAGGATGTATAACTTCTCCAGGTAACAATGATATTTGGACGTGTTCTAGAGATAGGTGCTTTGCTCAAGTATCATTCTTTTTTGAAATTTTCTTGTGTTTCAAGTGACAATTTACACATCAAGTTCCATTCCTGTTAACAATTCACAGATTTGTACACAAATTGTTCTGTGACATTGGTTGCACTCCCTGTCATGCGTCCATGCTCCATCCACGTCCTCCTCACCTGTTCCGTTTCTGTCCCTCCAGAAGCCCTTCTCCTCCTCTCTGTCTCATCTTTGCTTTTGTGTAAATGTTGACCACTTGCTCTCATATAGTTGCATGTTTAAAGGAGCACATTCCATGTGTGTTATTGTTTATTTTATAGGCCGATTCATTATTGGCTGAAAGGTGACCTCGAGGAGTGGGTTCAGGTTCAGGTTAAAGGTGTATCTTAGGGCAATAGGCTCGGAGGCTCCTCCAGTTTCTATCAGTTCAGTGAGTTCAGTCTTTTTTAGGAATCTGAGTTTTGTTCTACCTTTTTCTCCCTTTCTAACCAACACCGTCTCTTGTGTTCCTGGTCAGGGCAGTCTGTAGCTGGACACCATCTAGTTCTGGTCTAAGGCAGGAAGTAGTGTGGTTCCTGTGGGCCATTCGTCTTGCAGACTAATTTCTTCCTTGAGTCTTTGGTTCCCTTCACTCTCCTTTAGTTCAGGCAGGAAGAGCTCAATAGTTGTATTATTAGATGCCTGTCTGCAAGCTTTTAAGACCACAGATGGTACTCATCAAACTAGGAAGTAGAACGCTAACTTTATAAACTAAGTAATGCCAATTGATGTAGTTGTCCGACAAGACTTTGGTCCTGAGCCTTCAAACTCAGTAATTCCAACCCACAAGGGGTTGTTGTTTGTGTATCCATGGGAGCTCTGGTAGCATAGTGCCTAAGGCATGTGACTGCTAACCAGAAGGCTGGTGGTTCAAACCCACCAGCCACTCCTCGGAAGGAAGATTGGGCAATCTACTTCCATAGTGATACTGCCTTGGAAACCTAAGGAGGGGTCGCTAGGAGTTGGATCTGACTCAATGGCAGTGAGTTTTTTGAGAGGAAGTGTCCATAACTGTGCCCCTCATGTACTTTATTTTTTTGTTTTTAACTTTTTATTTGCTACCAAAGTGCTATTCTTAGGGGTACTTACAGTTTGGTCTTATAGCCCAAACACCTGCCACCTTCATATTTTAAGGTGTTTATGCTCCCGGTAGGACTAATTCCAGTGGGTATTTTGGGGAACATTGACATGAATAAAACAAACAAACAAACAAAAACAACAGCTCAATGCCATCGAGTCGATTACAACTCCTAGAAACCCTCTTTGGGTTACTGAGGCAGTAAATCTTTACAGAAGTAGATTGTCCACTCTTCCTTTCCTGGAGTGGCTGGTGAGTTTGAACTGCCAACCTTCTGGTTAGCAGTCAAATACTTTAGGCACTATGCTACCAGAGCTCTCTTGACATGAATGGCATTGCTCATTTCAGAAAGACCTGCAACAGAAATGTATGGTTAACATAAGAAGGGAACTCGCCCTTCCATTATTTCTCCTTTTTATTTTTTGGGAAAGCATGGGTAGAGTTTGATTGCCATTGTGGGTAAAGGTTTTGGCTCCTGCATAGGAAGAAATGCTAGAAATATAGATATTAGATTCAAGAGTACTTAAACTTTTGAGAGAGAGAGAGAGAGAAAGTTTATTCATACTTAAATCACATATATTCTCAAAAACAGAATTTTTCAACCAAAAAAGATTTCATTTTGATATAAAAACAACTCTTTGATTGTATCACCATGTAAAGTTAACGTTAGCTCAATATAAGATACTCTGCTTTGATTTCTCATAAAGTTATTAGCAATTTTTACTTTATTTCTATGGATCCAGTAATTTATCATTATTTCCACACATTTTCAAAAATTACAATAATTTAAAAATGTGGTTAACTAAATGAAATTTGGAAAAACACATACCCTTTTAAATGATTTGATCTCATAAAATCTTATAATCTTTCACGTCAAGAGGAAAAAAATCATTGATGAAATCACAATTTGTAGATATTTATTCAACTTAATGACTGTAAATGAGTATGGAATTATGATCGTTAGTTTAAAAACCATCTTTGGATATCTGGGCATTTTCTACAAAGAAAATTTTATACACATTGGTGATGAAACATAGTTTTAATAGTTTAAAATTATAAACATAGTTATGAATTAACACAATGTGAAAATGACTTCAGTATAATATGTTCATACACAGGCAAGCATATATGTTTATTTGTCACCGTAAAATTTGTTAAAGTGATGTAAAATGTGTGCTCAGGGGAAAACAATTAGCCAAACCATTCCTGCTTCCTGTCTGCAAGGTTTCTTTTGTTATGTGTCCAGAAAAACATAAGTTGTTTAATTTGGTTAAAGTTGGTAAAAATACAAATGGTTAAAACAATGTTAGATATAATAGTACAGAACTATGAATTTTTATATAAGAAAATTCAACATGGTTGGTTTCTTAAGGAAATTGTTGCATTTCATTAAGGTGATAAATTCAATGAGCCTCCCTCACCTATTATTTCATTGAATGTGCTAAGCAAGTTCATATTTTAAACTGAAGTTCAAAGATAAATGATCTATTTGAATAATAATATATTTGTATACATGTCAGCACATACATATAAAATATACTAAGAATAAGCTGAAAGAATTGATTGCTTGCTCCTGGAATAAAAATCTATTTAAAAAAAAAAAAAAAAAACTTACTAAATTTGCTCATGAAGTTTACTTGTAAGAATTTCAGTTTTCTGTACCTACCAATCTGAAGCTACTATGGGACAAACTCTGTTGAGTCTCAAACTGTTGCTACCCTTAAAGGTCAAATCCCAGTCACCAAACCAGCCTCTAAGCCATGCGTATATTCTTCCCAAATTTCCTAATCTGGAGAAATACAAAAGACTCTCAAGGTGATGGCCCCCCTGATTGGTAGTTTTATTTAATCAACAGTTTTGTCTCTTAGTTCTTTGTGGAGTTGACAGACAACAGTACTAATAACAATCCCAACAAATAGAAGTTAAATGACAATTTAAATGTTTATGGAAGAAAGAATCTTAAATAGAATTTTCTAAAATATTACACTGTTTTAAATGTTAGATTTTAACCTTAAATGAAAACTTTATCAGATTTTTAACCACCATATAATCTTTATATTTTTAATTTACCATAGAGTAAAATAGTTTATTCACCTTGAGGTAACATTTCAGTGAGAAGAAAAACAACAGCAAACATAGGCAAGAGTATTGTCTGAAAAATAGAATTGAAAACATAAAATGTGACTTTCTGTTATTGACAGATGGATTAGCTGTGAACCTAAGAAAATCTACTTTTTCTTCCAAAAAGATTGAACTGAAAGCTAGGTCATTCACTGTGTGTCTGCCATACGCTGGGGGTGTGACAGAATGGGAGCATTTAGGGATCAAATTAAAATGTCTCACTTTTGTCTCCCAAGTGGTTCTGAAGTGGAGGAAATGAAGGCCATGGTCGGGAAAATGGCACCACTGGAACAAGGTGTCAAGTCGCCTCCAAGGAGAAGTGTCCAGATGACTTCTGTATAACCAAAGAAGTCATTCGAAGGAGAAGCGCCACTGGAAAAGGCTTGCGTTAAACCTATCAGGCAGAGATTGGACAAAATACAGCCTTCTCAAGTTCTTCTGGGAAGAAGGAGGTTAAAATATGGAGTGGGACCCAGCAGTGTTTCGTTTTGTTATCCATAGAGTCACTAACACTGGCAACATATATATGTGTAATATGTATATGTATATATGTACATATATGTATACTTATGTATATGGGAGCTCTGGTGGCCTAGTGCCAAAGGCATTTGACTGCTAATCAGAAGACTGGTAGTTCATATCCACTAGCCACTCCTCGGAAGAGTGGGCAATCTACTTCCGTAGGCATACCGCCTCGGAAACCCAAGGAGGGGTAGCTTTGAGTTGGGGTCCGACTCCATGGCACATGACAAAAACTATAAATATATATCCGCCCCCCCCCCCCTCCAGTTCCCTCTACTTTCTGTGGAGAGAAGACAAGAACTTCTACATATCATGGTTTTAAAAGAGGTCCATAATCAGGCACAGGGTGTTGGGGAGAGAGTCACTACAGCATGGTGCTTACCACCGTAGGTCCCCCGGAGAGGTAATAGCAGACTAAGCTCAGGGAGTTCTTAGCACAACCAGCTCCCTGGTGAATAGACTAGACCACCCCCTATCAGTTTGCTCCTATGCTTGCTCATAATATATTTCATACCTTTGGGTTCATTTTGATGTTAATAGGTGTGTTCAAAAGGAGTTTTGATTTCAAAACCTTGCAAGAATTGTGGTCATAAATTCTTAATATTTAAAAATTATGAGACTCAATAATCTTAAAGAATCCATTGTTTAGAAGTGGACAAGAAAATGAGGAAGAACAGTTTTTACAGTCCTGAAGAGAGTAGTTGATATTGTTGTTGTTATGTGCCGTCGAGTTGGACCCGACTCATAGCGACCCCTCC
>NW_006922045.1:892436-895665 GCF_000298275.1 Orycteropus afer afer | reverse complement strand
AAAATCTTGCTGAAGATAATTTAAAAATGGTAGCAGCAGTATACTGACAGAGAACTTACAGAAATGCAAGCTGGTTTCAGGAGAGGACATGAAATGAAGTATGTCACTGCTGATGTTAGGTGGATCTTGGCTGAAAGCACAGAATACCAGAAAGATGTTTACTTATGTTTTATTGACTATGCAAAAACATTTGATTGTGTGGATCATAACAAATTACAGGTAACATTAAGAAGAATGGAAATTTCAGAACACTTAATTGTTGTACTCATGAGGAACCTGTACATAGACCAGGAGGCTGTTGTTCGAACAGAACAAGGGGACAGTGCATGGTTTAAAATCAAGAAAGGAGTGCATCAGGTTTGTATCCTTTCACTGGACTTGTTCAATCTGTATGCTGAGGAGATAATCCGAGAAGCTGGACTATATGAAGAAGAATGTGGCATCAGGACTGGAGGAAGAATCAGTAATAACATGTGATATGCTGAAGACACAACTTTCCTTGCTGAAAGTGAGGATGTCTTGAAGCACTTGCTGATGAAGACTGAAGAATACAGTCTGCAATACAGATTGCATCTCAATATAAAGAAAACAAAATATAGCTCACAACTGGACCTATAAGCAGCATCATGACAAATGGATAAATGGATAAAAGATTGAAATTGTCAGACTTCACATTGCTTGATTCTACAATCAATGCCAATCAATGAAAGCAGCAGTCAGGACATCAGACAACATGTAGCACTGGCAAATTGGCTGCGAAGGACCTCTTTCAAGTGCTGAGGAGCAAAAATGTCTCCTTCAGGACTAAGGTGTGTCTGACTCAAGCCATGGTATTTTCAATCACTTCATATGCATGTGAGAGCTGGACAATGAATAAGGAAGACCCAGGAAGAATTGATGCTTTTGAGTTGTGGTGCTGGCAACGAATGCTGAAAGTATCATGGACTGTTGAAAGATCTAATAAATCTGTCCTGGAGGAAGTACAGCTGGAATGCTCATTGGAAACAAGAACAGCTAGACTTCATCTCACCTCCTTTGGTCATGTTGTCAGAAGGGATAATTCTCTGGAGAAAGATGTCATGTTTGGTAAGGTGGAGGGTCAATAAAAGAGGGGAAGGCCCTCAACAGGATGGCTTGGCACAGTGGCTGTGGCAACAGGCTCAAGTATAGCAAGGATTGTGGAGCTGGTGCAGGACAGGGCAATGTTTCGTTCTGCTGTGTACAGGGTTGCTATGAGTTGGAGGCAACTCAATGGCACCTAACAACAACTGTTTCTTTTTACTCTTTTGGAGAGGTCTTTTGATATGAATAAGAATTTAATATTTAGAAATTATCAGTCATTTACTTCATCCTCTACTGTTTGTGTATTTTTGGTTATATTTCATAGTATACTAATGCCATAAATTAAGGCTCATACATTTCTTAATATTGAAGCTAACTCAACAGCACCTAACAACAGCAACAACAGCAACAAATTTCTCCCTATTTTTACCATGATGATTTATTGTTTAGGTTTTATGTTTAGGTCTCTAATCCATCTTGGACTTTTCTTTTTTATAGTGTGAAATAGAGATCTTGTTCAATTTTTATGCAAACAGATATGCAGTTTTGCTAGCATCATTTGTTAAAGAGACTGTCTTTTTCCTCATTTAATGGGTTTTGGCCCTTTGTCAAAGATGAGCTGTGCATAGGCGGACAGATTTACTTCCAGGTTCTCAATTTTGATCCATTGGTCTATGTGTCTGTCTTTTTACAAGTACCAAGCTGTTGTAACTACTATGGCTGTATAGTAGGTTTTGAGATTGGGAAATATGAGTCCTCCTACTTTGCTCTTCTACAACCGTGCTTTGCTTATCTTTGGTCTCTTTCTTTTCCATATAAACTTAGTTATAAGTTTCTCTATCTCCTTAAAAAGGAGCTCTGGGGGTGTAGTGCCTAAGGCATTTGACTGCTAACCAGAAGGCTGGCAGTTCAAACCCACCAGCCACTCCTCAGATAGAAGGTTGAGTAATCTACTTCTATAGTGATACCACCTCGAAAACCCAAGGAGGGGTCACTATGAGTCAGGTCCGACTCAACGGCAGTGAGTGATCTCCTTAAAAAATGTTGATGGAATCTGGATAGGGATTGTATTGCATCTATAGATTTAGGTAGTATGGATATCTTCACAATCTCAATCTTCTATCCATGAAGATGGTATATTCTTCCATTTATGTAGATCTCTTTTAGTTTTTGTACTAGTGTGTTGTATATTTCTTTGTGTCTCTGGTAGGATTTTTCCCTAAGCATTTAATCTTTTTATTAGCTATTGTAAATGGTATTGTTTTCTTTATTTCATTTCAGAAATCTCTTTCTTGATATAGAGGAATCCATCTGATTTTTGTATGTTGATTTTGTATCTTGCCACTTTGCTGAATCTTTCAATTAGTTCCAGTAGTTTTCTTGCTGAGTTTCTTGAATTCCCTATGTATAGGATCATAACATCAGCAAATGGGTATAGTTTTTACTTCTTTACCAATTTGGATACATTTTATTTCTCTCTCTTGCCTCATTGCCCTGGCATGGACTTCCAATACAATGTTGTGTTGGAATGGTGGTAGAGGTCATTCTATTTCGTTTCTGTTTGCAAGGGGAATGCTGTGAATTTCTCTCCATTGAGAACACTGTTGGATATTGGTTTTGCACATGTGCTCTTAATTATATTGAGGAATTTCCCTTCAATTACTGTTTTACTGAGAATTTTTATCAGGAATGGATGTTGAATTTTATCAAATGCCTTTTCTGCATTGATTGACATGATTATGTGATACTTTTCTTTTGCTTTTATTTATGCTGATTGTTTTTTTGTAATGTTGAACATCCTTGTATACCTGGTATGAATATAACTCAGTCATGATATATTTTGCATATGGTAGTTCAAACCCAGCAGTCACTCCTCAGAAGGAAGATTGGGCAATTTACTTCCATAGAGATACTGCATCAGAAACCCAAGGAGGGGTCACTACAAGTCAAAGTGACTCAACGGCAGTGAGTTTTTTTTTTCCCCAGTATATTCATAAAGGATGTGGTTGTTGTTGTTACATGCTGTCTAATCGGACCCGACTCATAGCGACCCCTTGTTGGGTTTCTGAGGCAGTATCACTACAAAAGTAGATCACCCAACCTTCCTTCTGGGAGTGGTTGATGGATTTGAACTGCTAGCCTTCTGGTTAGCAGTCAAGTGCCTTAG
>NW_006922045.1:879033-892336 GCF_000298275.1 Orycteropus afer afer | reverse complement strand
GTTTGAACCTCCTGCCCTCTGGTTAGCAGTCAAGTGCCTTAGGGATATTAATTAACCATTTACTTACAGAAGCTAGATACTCATAACCCATTGCCAAGTCAGGTCTGACTCACAGAGCCCTGATTAGATAGAGTAAACCTGCTGCGGAGGCTTTCCTAAGTCTAGGAGCTCTGGTAGCGTAGTGCCTAAGGCACTTGACTGCTAACCAGAAGGCGGGAGGTTCAAACCCACCAGCCACTCTGTGGAAGGAAGGTTGGGCAATCTACTTTGGTAGTGACCCCTCCTCGGAAACCCAAGGAGGGGGTCCTTATGAGTCGGGTCCAACTCGATGGCACATAACAACAGTCTTCATTGAAAGAGACTGCCACGTCTTTCTCCCACAGCAGGTTCCCACCTCCAACCTTTTAGTTAGCAGCTGAGTGTTTTAATTGCTGCACCACAGGGCTCTTTAAACATGCATTTAAGTGGCCAGGAAAGAAATACAGTTTCTGAGAAACATTTTGAATCTGTGACAGTGCCACATATCCGTGACAGACTTATTAGTAAACGAAGAAACTTACATCAGAAACAGTAAGGAGCATGCCCAGCTTCACAGGCAGTGATGGCAAGGGGAGCCTCTTCATGTCTTACTGTCTGAGCAAAGCTGGCCTTCTGCGCTGTTGCCACACTGCCTCTTACACAGGAGTCCTCGGGGCTGCAAGCAGCTACCGTGCTGGGCTGCTAACCATCGGAGGTGCGTGTTCGCCCTGAGAGGCCTCAGGAGAATGGCATGGTGACCTGCTTCCCAAACGCCAGCCGTTGAAAATACTATGGAGCACGGTTCTCTGACACACGCAGGGCCACCGGCAGTGGGAGTCAACTCCGTGGCAATGTGTTTTGTAATTTTTTTTTTCCCAATTCAGTGGCAACTTCTAGTAAATTAGTATAATCTGGTTTGAAACGTTACGCAGTAAGTAGAGAGATTTATAGTGATTTCTATTTGGCTTAATCTATTCTATTCAAAGCACAAAAGATAAAAAAAATACTGTTGAAGAGAAGGAGACAACAAAGAACAACTGAAGAAACATCTGCCTTTTGTATTCATGAACGTTTGTGTCTCCAGTAACATCAGAAAGGGGGTGGAGGCATTTTAGAGCTCACAGGAGCAACATGGAGAGCCAATTGCCTGGGAAATGGAGAACAGGCACGGACTATAACGTCACCAAGCAAAGATGAAGTTTCTGTTATGATGGCTGTCACCAAGCAAAGATGCCATTAAACCAGTGTAACATGTAAGAAGGTGACTTGAATAAAGATAGTGTGGGTAATGGGCATGTAATATTACAAATACCAAATCAGATAGTGTTCAAGTCATCCTGCACAGAATGAGAACACCTTCCCAAATAGGCTTTTCAGTGAGCTGAGGGCCATCTGCTAGTCCATCAAGACCGACTGTATTTCCTGCCTGATGCACAGAGAGTACACTACTGCATTTGGAATTGTGCATCCTGGATTCAATTCATGCATCTCTGTTGAAGAAGGGGAAAATCGAGGGTACAGGTACAAAAACACATTTCCATAGATGAAACAAACGATGCATTTTTGACAATCTAGTGTTTCTGGTACTCTCACGTTACTAAAACACAGCATGTAAAGAAATAAGTGGTTTAAACCTCAAAACCAAATTGTACTTTCAGGATGGGAAAATGAAATAACAATGTGACTTCTTAGTAGCAATTTGCATATGACTATGTGCCTTAAGGAAGACAAAGAGGAATTGATGCCTTTGAATTGTGTGGGTTGGTGGAGAATACTGAAAATGCCGCGGACTGCCAGAAGAATGAACAAATCTGTCCTGGAAGAATTGCTGCGAGAGCGCTCCTTAGGAGTGACAATGGCCAGACATCGTCTCATCTTCATTGGTCATGTCAGAAAGGACTGATCCCTTCAGAAAGATAATAATGTTTGGTAAAGGTGAGGGACAGTGTAAAAGGAAAAGCACTCAAAGAGATGGATTGACCCAGTGCCTGTGATGGTGGGCTCAAGCATGGCAAATATTGTGAGGCTGAGGCAGAACCAGTGTTTCGTTTTGTTGTACATAAGGTCACTGTGACTCAGAGCCAACTCGATGGCACCTAACAACAACAACAACATGCGTATTAGTTTCCTCATGAACTTTAGTCATCAGAAGGGACCAGTTCCCGGAGAAGGACGTCATGCTTGGCAAAGTAGCGGGGCAGAGAGAAAAGAGATGGATTGACTCAGTGGATGCAACAATGGATTCCAGCAAGGCGATGATTGTGAGGACGGTGCAAGACTGGGCAATGTTTCATTCTACTGAACACAGGGTCAAAACCTACGCAATAGCATCTAACAACAACAAGCATTAGCTTTTCCACTGCTGCAAAATGCATTACCACAAACTTGCTGGCACACTTTTGTGATGTCAGTGTTTGTGGCACCAGGGGCCTTTTCCGAGTTCATGCCTCAAGATCTCACAAGGAAGTGATCTTTATGGTGCCTGGTCTGCATGCATTCTCGTCTGAGGGCTGGACTAGGGAAGAATCTGGTTCCAGTCTCATTCAGGACATAAGCAGAATTCATTCCTTAAGGCTTCATGTCTAAAGACCTTGACTATAGACTGGATCTTAACTCAGATCCTAGAGGATGCCCACAGCTCCCCGCCTCATGGTTCCCTTCATTGGCAGTTCACAACATGGCTATCCACTTCTTCAAGGCCACAGAGAAATCTCTCACTCCTTTCTGCTAAAACACATTCTTACATAATGTAATGTAATCATGAGAGGGACATCATCATTTTCTGATTAGGAGAAAGTCACAAGTCCCACTCACACCCAAGGGGAAAGGTATATTCAAGGATGTAACTTATTGGGGCTCATCTTAGGATACACTTGATGTAATATGTGATTGCCTATGGGAGCAAGGGGGAGCTCTGGTGGCATTGTGTCTAAGGCATTTGATTGCTAACCAGAAGGCTGGTGGTTCAAATCCACTGGCCACTCCATGGAAGGAAGATTGGGCAATCTACTTCTGTGATACTGCCTGGGAAACCCAAGGAGGGGTCTCTATGAGTTGAATCCGACTGGACAACGGGGAGTTTGGTTTTAGTTACGGGAGCAAGGAGAGAAAATACCAAAAATTGAAAGTAATCTCAGTAAGAGATTTGGGAATATATGCGTTCCATTTCATTTTGGACAACTTCCAATTTTCCTAGACTCACACTTCATGCATTCTACATTCTGATTATTAATGGATGTTTGCAGCTGATTCATCCCCTTTTGAGTGGTGCCTCATCAGCAAATGAAGACCCACAAATGAAGACTCCATCCACATCATTAAGGTCAACTGTACTTTGTGGAGTCGGGTCTTCCCCAGTCATATTTTAAGTGCCTTCCAATCTGAGGGGCTCATCTTCTGACACTATACCAGACAGTGTTTTATGGCTCTTCATAAAGTTTTCCAGTGATACATCAGACAGTGTTTTACTGCTATTCATAAGGTTTTCCGTGGCCAGTTCTTTCAGAAGTGGATGGCCCCACCCTTCTTCCCAGTCTGTCTCATTTGGGAAGCTCTGCTGAAACTTGTCCACCATGGGTGACCCTGCTGGTATTTGAAATGCTGGTGGCATAGCCTCAAGCCTCACAGTAACACACAAGCCACCACAGTATGACAAACTGACAGATGAGTGGTGGTGGGAATATGTGGTGTTCCTTTTCTTTCACTTTGAGTTGAAATTACTATATTTTAGAAAGAGTGAGTATAGGTCCAACTTCTTGAAATAAAGTAGTGCCATCCTAGATGTTTTCCAAGCAGATGGAGAATAGCTGGCTGTGTAGAGACTGCTGCTCACCTGTATGTGAGCACATGGAGAGCACTGACAAGCTCAAACTATGTCCTCTTTCTTCTCCAGCTTGTTACTAAAATAACCAGCCAAGAAAGAGTCTACCGATTACCATGACATAAGAGAGCTTTTCAGACTCAGCCAGGTCAACTTGCTTTCCTTGCTCTGTCAAACCTATGCACCCTTATGTAGGGATCATGTGAAAGTTACCGATTATTACCATCACATAATATTTAACACTGACAGCACTCTGAGAAGTATGTGTTAGTAGCCTCTTTGACAAATTTCGGTCAGGAAAATAATTTGACTAAGAAAAAAATGTAGCAATATAGTGTATTATTTAAAGAGTTTTCCATTGATCAGTTCTCGTCATCTCCACAGTAGCCCCATGAAGAGGACAAGCATTCCCCCAATTTTATGATGATGACACTGAGGACAAGTGACTTCTCCAAGATCACACAGTTTTTTTTTTTGTAGCAGAGCTAGAAACTGTGATAGTTAAGGCTGTGTGTCAACTTGGCTGGGCCGTGATCCTCAGTGGTTTAGCAGTTATGATGTCGTCATCCTCCCTGAGCAGATCTGACATATGTGATCACCACCATGATGAACCTGGTGAGAGTAATCTATCAGTTGAAAGGGAGTTTCGTTTGGAGTGTGGCCTGCTTCCAACATACATGGAAAAGTTCTAAGAAAGCTCTCTGGCTTTTTGCTCGAGATCCTGCACATATATACACATATATTCATATATAAGCTTCACTGGTTTTGCTTTTATGGAGAACCCAGCCAAGACACTAATCATGGATGACTGAGACCTAGAAGCCAGTGCTTAACTACCATAGTGTATTGACTTCAAGTAACAAGACCATGATTGAAAGAGAGGGTTATCACCATACTCATTTGGTTCTTTATCCCCATCCTCCCCCAAAAAATGTGCCCATGGTCCCATCTCAGAGTAACTTGGTCTAACATTGTCTTTCTTGCACCTCGATGAGTCTCTTCCTCCCTTGCATTCCCTGCTCCAGCCATGCTGGTCTGATTTTCCTCTGAGCAATCATTCTTGCTGCCCTCTCTGACTGGAATGCTCCTCCTGGATCTTCAGATGAATTCATTGTTTCCTCCAGATGTTTATCCAGCTGTCATTTTCTCAAGGAGGAATTCCTGGGCTATATTGTCTAAATGTATACTCCTCTCCCCACTCAAATACTTTCTATCACTTTCCCTGATGTTTTTCTACATTTTCAGCAGATTTGCTCAATTCAGTATGTCCTTGGATTTCTTGACTGCTGCTTCCATGGGCATTGATTGGGGTGCCAAGTAAAATGAGATCATTGGCAACTTCATTATTTTCTCCATTTATCATGATGTTGCTTATTGATCTAGTTGGGAGGATTTCTGTTTTCTTTATGTTGAGATGTAACCCATACTGAAGATTGTAGTTTTGATCTTCATCAGTAAGTGTGTCAAGTCTTATTTACTTTCAGCAAGCAAGACGGTGCCATCTGCATGTAACAGGTTGTTTATGAGTCTTCCTCTAATTCTGATGTCATGTTCCTCCTCATATAATCCAGCCTCTTAGATTATTTGCTCAGCATACTGATTGCATAAGCATAGTGTTAGCATCCCTTTCCTGATCTTACATTATAGAGGTTCCACATGAGCGCAATTGTTTTGGAGCTCCCATTCTTCACAAAATTATCCATAATTTGTATGAGCAACAGAGTGGAATGCTTTTCATACACAAGAAAATTCAGGTAATTTTTTTTTCTGGTATTCTTTGCTTGCTGTGACATCTGCAATGATAGCCCTCATTCCATATCCTCTTCCAAATCTGGCTTAAATTTCTTGCAATTCCCTGTCAATGAATTGTTGCAACTATTTTTGAGCTATTCAGCAAAATTTTACTTGCATGTGATATTAATGATAATGCTTGATAATTTCCACATTCTTTTGGATCACCTTTATTTAGAATGGGCACGACTATGGACCTTTTCCATTCAGTTGGCCAGGTAGATGTATCCCAAATTTCTTGACATGATAAGTGAGCACTTCCTACAGTGCTCATTCCATGCCAGCACCAATACCCTCCCTTATCCTACACAGAGAGTTATTGCTCTGATAAGTCAGCATTTAATACACTGATCAAATGACATCTACTACTCAGTAGGGCCCCAAACCTTCAAGTGGTGATGATCCTGGAGTTTGTTTACTTTTTTACACTCATGGGAATATGTCGATAGTTTCCAAGGTGACTATTAGGAATGCTATCTCTCTCTCTCTCTCTCATCTATCTATCTATTATCATCACCATCTATCATATGTCTATAACTCTACTTCTACCTCTACCTATCCATCTATGTATTTAGTGTATATGGTTTTTTTTTGTTTAAATAAATATCTACTTTTGTATGAAAAATGGGCATGCAAGGTAGTGTTCATTTTAAGAAGGTGTAGACCACCCTTTTATTTTTATAAATTCACTTTTAAGTAATCCTACTTTAGGACTTTTAAAAGGAAAGTTTCTTCAAATATGTCAGATCTAAGACAATTGTCATTTAAACATGTGGCTTCCATATGTTTGTGCCCTTCTATTGATTTGATCAAATATATTGTTGGGCAATGATAATGTGCAAGAAGGACTCACAATTAAGACAAAACTTTTGCTTTGCATCTTCAAAAAAAGGAAAATATCATTATCTTTAAAACGTGTATGTGAGAGTGTGTGTGTGTGTGGTTTTCAAACTGACAGGTTCTGGAGGGAAAATGAGGGCACCAACCAGTAATTTGCTCTGTAGGGACCATTATCTTTGTGAGTCATAGAGGGCATGTGGTCCACGGTGTGGGTGGGAATTTTCCACACCAAACAATACTAATGATAGCTCGTCAGGTGGAACAGCAGGGACAGTTCAGTGGCATTACAGAATGGAAACCATAATGGCACTTCACTAAAAGGTTAAAACATATGAAAAAAAACAGATGACGTGGGAAGAATGTAGCACCCTTATATTATCCAAGCGACTATGTGTGAAAATAAGTACTGGGCATTCCCAAAGATATTTTAAGTGGCTGTAAGTGATGATTACACAGAACTGTTTCTAGTAATGCCAGCTCTACTTCACTTAAGATGTGAACATGCTAAGTTGCTTCAGAGGTACTTCTTGTCCTTAACTCCTCCCTCCATTAAAAAAAATCATTATTATTTGTTTATTCATTATTTTTATCATTAACTTTTTATTGTGATTTGGGTGAAAGTTTACAAAGTAAGTTGGTTTTCCATTCAAACCATACACATTTTGTTTCATGACATTAATTACAATCTCCAGAATGTAACAGCTCTCTTCCCACTTCCTCCCTGTGGTTACTATTAACCTATCCATTATTGCCTTCTAAGCTTTATCATTGAGTAAATGCTGCCATTTTATCCCCTATGTTTGATTGTTCTAAGGAGTGCATACCTCTCCAGTGTTACTGTTCACTTCAAAGGCCTATTTATTTTGAATTGTTTGGCTGAAAGTAGAGCTCTGGGAGTGAGTTCAGTTCCAAACCTGAAGGAGGACTAAAAGCTACAGTCTTAGGGGTTATACCATCTTCTGTCAGACCAGTAACCCAGATTCTTTTCATTATTTTAAGATTTGTTCCACATTTTAAGATTTGTTCCACACTTTTCTCCCACTCTATCAAGCATCTCCTATTGTGATCACTTATTAGAATGGTTGACAATGGTAGCCAGGCACCTTCCAATTCTTCTGGTCTCAGCATAGTAGAGGCTGAGGTTCACATGGTCATGTGGTCCACTAGTACCTTTGACTAATTGTTCCCACGTATCTTTGATTTTCTTTACTTTTCTTTGTCCCACAAGTGGAGAGAACAATACCTTAGATGGCCATGCTCAAGCTTTTAAGACCCTAGTCACTATTCACCAAAGTAGGATGTAGAAAAAAAGTCTTTGTGGATTATGTTATGCCATTGACCTTGATGTTCCCCACAACTATGATCCTGAGCCTGAAGGCCCAGCAACCCACTCCTTCAACATATTTGGTTATGGCTAAGAAGTTTTCATGACTTTGACTTCTGTTAGCTCTGGCACATGGACAATTTTGTAGCACACACATATACACACACATACGTGTCTATACATACACATATATAGAAATATCATCTCCAAATCTATATATGGTTGTGAGTATAGTTCCGATCACCTATCCATATCTGATCATCTTGCCTGTCTACCTATGTATCTGGTCATCAATTAATGTTTGTTATTACTGATACAGGATTTTGTATGTAACCATGTTTACTTTTGTTGTCTGTAACTCTTATGCACCTCTCTGTGTCTTCTTTTTCCTTAGTGATACTGTGCTGGTCACCTTTATCTGTATACAACCTTCCCCTTCATCTAAATTAATATGTGTCTCTTACCTTTTTAGTAATAGCCTCTCCTCTCCCTTTGCACTGCTGGTAACCATCAGAGAATGTGTAAACATTTCCTTGACTTCTTATAATATTGGACTCATATAATATTTGTCCTTTTGTGATTGACTTATTTCACTCAGCAAAATGTCCTCCAAGGTCACCCATGTTATAAGGTGCTTCTTGGGTTCTTCATTATTCTTTAATAATTGGAGTATTCCATTGTGTGCACATATTATAGCTTGTTTATCCATTCATCTGTTGATGGGCACTTAGGTTGTTCCCATTTCTTTGCTATTGTGAACAGTACTGTGATGAACATGGTTGTGTGTGTATCTGTTTGTATCCTGGCTCTCATTTCTTTAAGATTTATATCTAGTAGTGAGATTGCTGTATCAAATGGTATTTCTATCTCCAACTTTTTAAAGAAGTGCTGTATGGTTTTCCACAATGGTAGCACCATTTTATAGTCCCACTAACAGTGTATGAGAATTCTAATCCTTCCACACCCTAGCTAGCATTTGTTATTTTCTGACCTGTTGCACTTTGCTATTATTGCTGGGGTGAGATGGTATCTCATGTTGTTTTGATTTGCATCCCTGATCATGAGCATTTCTTCATGTGTATCTCAGCCACCTGAATATCTTCTTTAGTGAAGTTCCTGTTCATGTCTTCTGCCCATTTTTTTCACAATATTGTTTGTCTTTTGGTGTTGAAGTGTTGAAGTTTCCTATGCATTTTAGAGATAATTCCCTTACCAAATATGTTATTGCCAAACATTTTTCCTAATCTGTAGGGGATGACAGATAGAGCAGTACAGATCCAGGTATGGGGAGGGTCACAGGCTTCACCCCCAACAGGCAGGAAATGGGGGAAGGAAAAGCCAGGGAATGATAGACAGAGCAACAGGGATCCAGGTAAGTGGAAGGTGGAGAGGTTTCAAACAGCTAAGGGAGACAAAGGAGCTTTGGTAGCATAGTGCCTAAGGCACTTGACTGCTAACAAGAAGACTGGTGGTTCAAATCCACCAGCCACTCCTCAGAAGGAAGGTTGGGTGATCTACTTCCATAGTGATACCACCTTGGAAACCCAAGGAGGGGTTGCTATGAGTCAGGACTGACTTGATGGCACATAACAACAACAACAAAGGAGACAAGCTTGTTTGTCAGTTTGTCATACTGTGGTGGCTTGCATGTTGCTGTGAAGCTTGAGGCTGTGCCACTGGCGTTTCAAACACTAGCAGGGTTGCACATGTTGCAAAGGTTTCAACACAGCTTACAGACCGAGACAGACTAGGAAGAAGGAAGAGGCCATCCACTTCTCAGAATTGGCCAGGGGAAACCTTACGAATAGCATAGAAACATTGTCTGATGCATTACAGCACAACTTTATGAATAGCCCAGAAACAGTGCCCAATGCAGTGCAGGAAGACAAGCCCCATAAGTCAGAGAGCTCTCAAAATACAACTGGGAAAGAGCTGCACCATCAGAGTAGAACCAATACTTACTGATATGAATAAAGTAAAGCTTACAGGACCTCCATTTGCTGACGTGGCATGACTCAAATTGAGAAACAGATGCAAACATCCATTAATAATTGGACCATGGAATGTATGAAGTATGAATCTAGGAAAGTGGAAGTTGTCAAAAATGAAATGGAATGCATAAAGATTGATATCCAATGCATTGTGAGGTGAAAGGGACTGGTTTTGGCCACTTTGAATCAGACAACCATATGATCTACTATGCCAGGAATGACAATTTGAAGAGGAATGGCATGGCATTCATCATCACAAAGGATGTTTCAAGATCTGTCTTGAAGTACAATGCTGTCAGTGATAGGATAATATCCATATGCCTACAAGGAAGACCAGTTAATATGACTACTATTCAAATTGATGCACCAACCAAAGCCAAAGATGAGGAAATTAAAGATTTTTATCATCTTTTGCAGTCTGAAATTGACTAAACATGCAACCAAGATGTGTTAATTATCACTGGTGACTGGAATGCAAAAGTTGGAAACAAAGAAGAATCACCACTAGTTGGAAAATTTGGTCTTGATGACAGAAATAATGCTGGAGATTAGATGATAGAATTTTGCAAGACCAATGTCTGATTCATTGCAAATACCTTTTTTCAACAACACAAATGCTGGCTATACATGTGCACTTCACCAGATGGAATACACAGGAATCAGTCTGATTACATCTGTGGCAAGAGGGGATGGAAGAGCTCAATAGCTTTCGCCAAAACAAGGCCAGGAGCTGATTGTGGAACAGACCATCAACGGGTCATATGCAACCTGAAGTTGAAAACAATTAAAACAAGTCCACAAGAGCCAAAATATGACCTGAAATATATCCCTCCAGAATTTAGATACCATCTAAAGAAAAGATTTGATGTATTGAACACCAATGACCAAAAACCAGAGGAATTGTGGGATGACATCAAGAACATCATCCATGAAGAAAGCAAGAGGTCATTAAAAAGATGAGAAAAGAAGAAAAGACTAAAATGGATGTCAGAAGAGACTCTGAAACTTGCCCTTGAGTGGAGAGTAGTTAAAGGAAATGGAAGAAATAACAAGATAAAAGAGCTGAACAGAAGATTTCAAGGAGCAGCTCAAGTGAACAAAGCCAATTACTAGAATGAAACGTGCAAAGACCTGAAGTTAGAAAACCAAAAGGGAAGAAGACACTTGGCATTTCTCAAGCTGAAAGAACTGAGGAAAAAATTTCAGCCTCCAGTTGCAATACTGAAAGATTCTATCGGCAAAATATTGAATGATGCAGGAAACATCAAAAGAAGATGGAAGGAATACACAGTCACTGTACTGAAAATAACTGGTTGATGTTCATTGATTTCAGGAGTTGCCATATGATCATGAACCGATGGTATTGAAGAAAGAAGTTGAAGCTGTACTGAAGGAAATGGTGAAGAACAAGGCTCCAGGAATTG
Source organism: Orycteropus afer afer (assembly GCF_000298275.1). NCBI lineage: Eukaryota > Metazoa > Chordata > Mammalia > Tubulidentata > Orycteropodidae > Orycteropus > Orycteropus afer. The sequence continues at coordinate 881,128 of NW_006922045.1, read as the reverse complement.
ATGGAATACCCATTGAGATGTTTCAGCAAACGGATGCCCCACTGGAAGCACTCATGCAGCTATGCCAAGAGATTTGGAAGACAGCTATCTGGCCAACTGACTGGAAGAGATCCATATTTGTACCTATTCCAAAGAAAGGTGATCCCACACAATATGGAAATTATTGAACAATATAATTAATATCTCGTGGAAGTAAAATCTTGCTGAAGATAATTTAAAAATGGTAGCAGCAGTATACTGACAGAGAACTTACAGAAATGCAAGCTGGTTTCAGGAGAGGACATGAAATGAAGTATGTCACTGCTGATGTTAGGTGGATCTTGGCTGAAAGCACAGAATACCAGAAAGATGTTTACTTATGTTTTATTGACTATGCAAAAACATTTGATTGTGTGGATCATAACAAATTACAGGTAACATTAAGAAGAATGGAAATTTCAGAACACTTAATTGTTGTACTCATGAGGAACCTGTACATAGACCAGGAGGCTGTTGTTCGAACAGAACAAGGGGACAGTGCATGGTTTAAAATCAAGAAAGGAGTGCATCAGGTTTGTATCCTTTCACTGGACTTGTTCAATCTGTATGCTGAGGAGATAATCCGAGAAGCTGGACTATATGAAGAAGAATGTGGCATCAGGACTGGAGGAAGAATCAGTAATAACATGTGATATGCTGAAGACACAACTTTCCTTGCTGAAAGTGAGGATGTCTTGAAGCACTTGCTGATGAAGACTGAAGAATACAGTCTGCAATACAGATTGCATCTCAATATAAAGAAAACAAAATATAGCTCACAACTGGACCTATAAGCAGCATCATGACAAATGGATAAATGGATAAAAGATTGAAATTGTCAGACTTCACATTGCTTGATTCTACAATCAATGCCAATCAATGAAAGCAGCAGTCAGGACATCAGACAACATGTAGCACTGGCAAATTGGCTGCGAAGGACCTCTTTCAAGTGCTGAGGAGCAAAAATGTCTCCTTCAGGACTAAGGTGTGTCTGACTCAAGCCATGGTATTTTCAATCACTTCATATGCATGTGAGAGCTGGACAATGAATAAGGAAGACCCAGGAAGAATTGATGCTTTTGAGTTGTGGTGCTGGCAACGAATGCTGAAAGTATCATGGACTGTTGAAAGATCTAATAAATCTGTCCTGGAGGAAGTACAGCTGGAATGCTCATTGGAAACAAGAACAGCTAGACTTCATCTCACCTCCTTTGGTCATGTTGTCAGAAGGGATAATTCTCTGGAGAAAGATGTCATGTTTGGTAAGGTGGAGGGTCAATAAAAGAGGGGAAGGCCCTCAACAGGATGGCTTGGCACAGTGGCTGTGGCAACAGGCTCAAGTATAGCAAGGATTGTGGAGCTGGTGCAGGACAGGGCAATGTTTCGTTCTGCTGTGTACAGGGTTGCTATGAGTTGGAGGCAACTCAATGGCACCTAACAACAACTGTTTCTTTTTACTCTTTTGGAGAGGTCTTTTGATATGAATAAGAATTTAATATTTAGAAATTATCAGTCATTTACTTCATCCTCTACTGTTTGTGTATTTTTGGTTATATTTCATAGTATACTAATGCCATAAATTAAGGCTCATACATTTCTTAATATTGAAGCTAACTCAACAGCACCTAACAACAGCAACAACAGCAACAAATTTCTCCCTATTTTTACCATGATGATTTATTGTTTAGGTTTTATGTTTAGGTCTCTAATCCATCTTGGACTTTTCTTTTTTATAGTGTGAAATAGAGATCTTGTTCAATTTTTATGCAAACAGATATGCAGTTTTGCTAGCATCATTTGTTAAAGAGACTGTCTTTTTCCTCATTTAATGGGTTTTGGCCCTTTGTCAAAGATGAGCTGTGCATAGGCGGACAGATTTACTTCCAGGTTCTCAATTTTGATCCATTGGTCTATGTGTCTGTCTTTTTACAAGTACCAAGCTGTTGTAACTACTATGGCTGTATAGTAGGTTTTGAGATTGGGAAATATGAGTCCTCCTACTTTGCTCTTCTACAACCGTGCTTTGCTTATCTTTGGTCTCTTTCTTTTCCATATAAACTTAGTTATAAGTTTCTCT
>NW_006922045.1:862000-877828 GCF_000298275.1 Orycteropus afer afer | reverse complement strand
CTTAGCCACTATGCTACCAGAGCTCCCCCTATAAAGGATATTGGTCTGTAATTTTCTTTTTTAGTGGTGTCTTTACATAACTTTGGTTTCAAGTTTATACTTGCTTCATAAAATGAATTTGGGAGGACTCCATCTTTTTCTATGACTTGGAATAGTTTGAGTAGGATTGGTGTCAGCTCTTCTGCAAACATTAAGTAGAATTCTCCAGTGAAGCTCTCTGGGCCAGGAATTTTTGTTGTTGTTGTGAAGGATTTGTGTGTGTGTGTGTGTGTGTGTGTGTTTAATGATCTGCACAATTTCTTTTGTTATGGAACTGTTCAAATTTTCTACATCAATCTGTGCTAGTTTAGGTAGGTCATGTGTTTCTAGAAATTTGACTATTTCTACTGTTTTCAAATTTGTTGGAGTACAGTTCTTCATAGTATTCTATTCTATGAAGTATTCTATGAAGACCTGTACTCCAACAAATTTTTGGAGTACAAAAAAATTATCCTTTTTATTTTGGTTGGGTCTGTTTTTATGTCACTCATTTCATTTCTTATTTGTGTTATTTGCATCATCCCTTTCTTTTCCTTAGTTAGAGTTGCCAGTGGTTTGCCAATTTTGTTAATTTTTTCAAAGAACCACTTCTAATCTTGTTGATTCTTTCTATTGTTTTTCTCTTTTCTTTTTTATTAATTTCTGCTCTAATCTTTATTATTTATTTATTTATTTTTTGTTCTAGAGTGTAGGCATTTTTATTGCTCTTTTTCTTATTATTGGAGTTGTTGGTATTGATTTCAATTCTTTTTCTTTTATGATGTATACATTTATTGCTATAAATTGACCTTGAGAAAGAATGTGAAACATGAAGTCTATCAAAAGAAGCTTTGAGCTCTTGCTTCAGTACATATTGTACATGATAAGTATAAAAATACATAGAAAAGTTGTTAATAAAGTTCATAGTCCACATCCATTAACAGATAATTGGGAGGAAAATGTTGTTTTGAAGAAAAAGAGGAAAATTGTCTGTAAGGGCAGAATATATTCATCTTAGAGTTAAATAATCTCCATGAAAAGATGTTTAATTAAGTCTATTTATCTGAGAAAATGATCCCTTCTTAGACATGGTCGAGGTGTTTAAGAAAATGAGATCATTTATTGTAGAAGAGGATATGTAAAAACTTCAATTCCAAAGTATCGTAATAGGATGAGGAAATGAGAGATGGAAATCAAAGAGTGAGAGATCTTTTCAAGACAGTGCCCACTTGGTGTCGTGCAGTGGGCTCCAGTTGGCCCCATGTGGTTTTCTAGGCTATAAACTTTACAGGAGCAGATCACCACGTCTTTCTCCCTTGGGGCCATTGGTGGGTTTGAACATTTTGATTAGTGATCGAGAGCTTCACTCTTCTGCTGCCAGGACTCCTAGGTGGGCAAACTAGGAAGAGAAGTCACTTATCAGGGACAACCAAGCAACTTTAGGAAATCTGATATGTAGTGTTCAATTTGAATTTTTCTTCTACTGGCTTGTGTTGTAATACATCTGTATTAATTTAACCATCAGTTAGTGCCTAAGCCATCTGACTGCTAACAACATGGTGGTTTAAACCCATTAGCCACTACTCAGAAGGAACACTGGGCAATCTACTTCCGTAGAGACACCACCTTGGAAACCAAAAGAGGGATTGATATGAGTGGGAAATGGCTCAACTGCAATGAGTTTGGCCCCTACAGTGATGGCATCTTGCTAGAGTTGGTATTTAGTAGATGCAAGAAAGGAAACAATATGTGTGTTGCAAAAGACAGAGGGTAAAAGTGCTGGACTGTAAAGTTTGAGGCTACAGCTGTCCAGTCACCCCCATGATGCTTTCATAATCACAGCTGTCACAGGGCCATTCAGATTCAGTAAAAGGAGAGATCTAGACTCCACCTTCCAATGAGAGGCAGATCAAAGAAGGTGTGGTTGTTCTTGTTGGAACTGTCAAGTCAATTCTGAGTCATAACCACCAAATAAAGCAATGACAAGTACTGCACTATGTTCACAATCGTTGCTGTCTTCACCCCATTGTTGTAGCCACTGTGTCCATCTGTCTTGTTCAAGGTTTTCCTCTTTTTCACTGGCCTTCTACTTTACTAAGCTTGATGTCCTTCTCCAGGGACTGGTCCCTCCCAATAACATGTCCAAATGGCATTAGACAAAGTCTTGCCATCCTTGCTTCTAAGAAGCATTCAGGCTATATTTCTTCCAAGACAGATTTATTGATCCTTCTAGCAGTACATGGTATATATTAAACATTCTTTGGCAACACCACAAGTCCAAGGCATCAATTCTTTGATCTTCCTTATTCAATGCCCAGTTTTCACATGCACATGAGGCAATTGAAAATACCATGGTGTATTTTCATGGTGCACCTTAGTCTTCAAAACGATATCTTTGTTTTTAATACTTTAAAAAGATCTTTTGCAGCAGATTTTTCCAATGTTTTCTTGACTGCTGCAGCCATGGGTGCTGATCATGGATCCAAGTAAAATTAAATCTTTGCACCTTCAATATTTTCTACATTTATAGTTACACTATTGATAAAGATCAAAGACTACACCCTTGAGAATGGATTACACTTCAACATAAAGAAAACAAAAACCATCACAACTGGATCAATAAGCAACATCATGATCAGTAAGATGTGGGTATATTTAATCTGTCATACAAGGTGACTATTATATTGTAAGACTTTCTTCCTTTCAATGAAATAAACCAGGAGCTTTCTGGTCTTTCCTACTTCCCACTTTGTCATGAAAGAAAAACATTGCCTCAGCTGTTCAGCTCCCTCTAGGACTATGCACTCCTCAATCGTCAACCCAAATGATTGGATCTCCAAAATACCAAGACACCTCCATTTTGTTGCAAATGCTTCTTTATATCTTTTTGCTCTATTAAAATTTAAAATCATTGAGACTTGGACTAGTTTTATTGAATGTTATTTGCCCATTAGCCTGTAGTGTCTTCACATGGGAGGCCCTGACTGATTTTGGGTTGAACAAGGAAGGAACAAATCAATTACTATCTGCTCTTTGGACAGAAATTTTGTTAATTCAACATTAAGGGGGAGAGAGAGATTGAGAGAGAGAGAGAGAGAGAGAGAAATTATTTTAGACCCAGATTTAAAGGAGTGTTTGCTCATTTTTCACAAGATATTGCATATCTACCTGCCTTTTTAATATTTTGAGTATAAATACTAGCTTTTCTCATTTTCCTAAACCAAAGAAAAAAACCCGAACTCACTGCCGGTGAGTCAATTTCAACTCATAGCAACTCCTCCTTGGGTTTCCGATGTGGTTTCTCTATGGAAGTAGATTGCCCAGTCGTCCTTCCAAGGAGTGGCTGGTGGGTTTGAACCACCAGTCTTCTGGTTAGCAGTCAAATGCCTTAGGCACTATACCACAGAGCTCTCCTCACTTCCCTCAGTATGTATTTATAGATGTAATCTATTTTCCTAGGGTTAATAGCACCTGTTTTTATAGTAATTTAATGGAATCCAGTGGTTCAAATAGGTAAGAGCTCAGCTACTAACTGAAAGGTTGGAGGTTCAAGTCCACCCAGAGGCATGTCAAAACCTTACAGACCACAGTTCAATTTGAAATATGAGGTCACCATGAGGTGGAATCAACTGGATGCCAACGTGTTTAGTTATGTGTATGTATTAACATCTTTAATTTTTTGGATAATGTCTTTCAGTGTTGGATTACTCAAAAAGCAAGCTAAGCATGGGCTTAATTGTGCTTGCCTACTAATCTGTAGTGAACAATTTTTCACATTTTTTCACCACCTCAAAGATTCCTCCTCTACAAATAGTTGGCATCTGTCTTTCAACTAACCCCAGTACCTTCCTATAGACTCAAAGTATCTTTTCATAGTTACAGTCCCTGAGAGTGATGGTGTACTCAATAAGCAAGGTAAGCACAGGCTTACTTGTGACTACTACTAATCTATAGTGAACAGTTTCACATGTTTTTCCCCACATTTGTGGTGGAACCCATGTGAAAATTTCAGCACAAATTAGTAAGTAAGCACAAGTACAACTGTGTTTACCTTGCTTACTGAGTACTCTGCCCTGATGTCTTTACTTACTATTGAATGTGAAGAGTTGCATTACTTCTCAAGGATAGTACCAGATTCCAGTCCACCTGATAGCTGATGCCTCCTTTATTGTTGACGTTAGCTGCTTTTGAGTCAGTTTGGACTCTTAGTGACCCTGCGTTCAGCAGAACAAAACGCGGTCTGGTTCTGGGCCACCCTCATGACCGTTGCCATGCGTGAGCCCACTGTGGCAGCCATCGGGTCAGTCCATCTCATTGGGGGCCTTCCTCTCTTTTGCCGACCCTCTACTTTCCCAAACATGATGTCCTTCTCCAGGGATGAGAGGTTTGAGAGGTGAAGTCTCACTCTCCCTACTTGTAAGGAGCGTTCTGGCTGTACTTCTTCCAAGACAGATTTGTTGGTTCTTCTGGCAGTCCATGGCATAGTCAATATTCTTCACCAACACCACAACTTTTCTTCTTGTTATGCTCAAACCAAGATAATAAGTCAAATAAAAATTGAATTTTATATCACAGCATTCTGAATAATGGAGGGTCTGAAGGAATCTTAAACAAGTAATTCAAATACATCAATAGCTAATTCAGGGTAAAGGCAGTTTTGAAATCTCTTAATATAAATAAATACTTAAATTTGACCTTATGTCAACCACAGCAGTGTAATTGCTGATGCCAGAAGAAACGTACTCAAATCCCATCTCCATAGGAACAGCAAATTTTCGGATCATTTGTCATCATTTCCTATCGCTAGATTACAAAGTGACAGCTTTCGTAAAAACTGTTTCTGGTATTTCTCTGCTCTCTTAAATCTCTTGAAAAAATATTCTTCAGAAGGCCTATTCTCTTACCACGTTTCTGTGTAGGATATGGTCTAGTAAGAATCAGAAATTTGAAAAAAACTGAGTTTTAATATAATGATGATCTCCTGTGACCTTTAAGAAGGTATCTCTTTGTGCCTCTGTAGAGTGACCCTCAGTAAAGATTGCTATGTTCCTTAACACCATTGAGAGGTCCCTCAGAAGACAACTTCCCTATTTGCCTGTTTTCCCCAAGTGCCATGTCCATAATAAAACATAAATTCAGACAAGTATTTTATGGCCATATTATGTATTCATTATAATTAATAGAAATTAGGTATCTAATCCCTAATCCAAGTTCTTCTTAAGCAAATGAACAGTATATTTATAGCAGTAAATATATATTTGCAAAATGGTAAGACTAACTTTAAGTAAACAACAATAAGTAGTTTAGATGAGGCTCTGGTTAGACAAGAAGAAAATAGATAATTGAAGAGGAAAAGTTCACTCTATGTTGTTGTTTTAGGTGCTGTGGAGTCAATTCTGACTCTTGGTGACCCTATGTGCAACAGAAAGGAAAACACTGCCTGGTCCTGTGTCATCCTCACAATCGTTGCTATGTTTCCAACCCCTGGAGTCACTGTGTCAACCCCCCCTGTTGAGGGTCTCTCTGTTGTGTTCTGAGCCTCTACTTAACCAAGCCTGATGTCCTTCTCTTGATAAACAACCAAACACAAAATTTCTCCATCTTTGCTTCTAAAGAGAATTCTGATTGTACTTTTTCCAAGACCTATTTATTCATTCTTTTGGCACTCCATGGTATACTCACTTTCTTTGCCAACACCATAATTCAAATGTATCAATTCACCTTTGATCTTCTTTATTCATTGTCCAGCTTTCAGAGCTCTGGTGGAGTAGTGTCTAAGGCATTTGACTACTAACCAGGAGGCTGGTGGTTCAAACCCACCAGCCACTCCTCAGAAGGAAGACAGGGCAATCTACTTCAGTAGAGATAACACCTCGGAAACCCAAGGAGGGGTTGTTATGAGTCAGATCTGACTCAACAGCAGTGAGTTTGGTTTTGGGTTTCTGAGATGATTGAAAATAACATGGTTGCACTTGAACTTGCACATGAGAAACTGAAGGTCTGTTTCACAGTCAGCCCCTGGCCTTGTTCTTATTGATTTTGCTGAGCTTCTCCATTGTCTCTTTCCACAGATGCAATTTATTTGATTCCCATGTGTTCCATCCAGTGAGGTCCAAGTGTGTAGTAATCATTTATGTTGCTAAAAAAAAAAAAAAAAAAAAAAATTATTTACAGTGACTAAGTCATTGCTCTTCCAAAATTCTCTCATGTAATTTCTGGTACCATTTCCATCACCAAGGCCATATTTCCCAACTACCAATCCTTCTCTTCTTTTTCTTTGCTATATAGTCCTGGGGAATAGAAATAAAGCTGAAGTGAAATAAATGACTCTGATGGGAAAATAAAGAAGAAGCATGTATGAGAGGGAGGGATTCAGACGAGTGTCTTTTGCTTTTAGTTCTGCTACTTCTCCAAGTCATCACAACACAGTGCCCAGGAAAATGGAATCTGCCATCAGTTTAACTTTAAGTTCATATCCTCCACTGGTAATTCTGTCACCTTGGCAAACATCTTAACCTATCTCTGCCTCAATACCCTCTGCAAAACAGGGATAATTGAACATAGCCCTTAAGTTGTTTTGAAGATTGCTATGTTAATACATGTAAAAGATTGAAAGCTATAGATGAGTAGATGGCTGCCATCAAGTCGAGTCTGACTCTCAGCCACACTGTGTACAGCTGAACATTGGCTGGCCCTGCATCATCCTCACAATTGCCAGCACAGTCAAGTCCATCGCTGTGGCCACTGTGACAATCCAACTCATGAAGGGTCCCCTGTGCCCTTACTGGCCCTTAGCTTCACAAAACATGATGTCCTGCTCCAGCTGTTAATCCTTCCTGATAATATTTCCTAAGAGAGTTAGACAGTGTTCTATTGTGAGCCATGAGGTTTTCACCATCGAATCTTCAGAAGTAGATCATGAATGCCTTTTGGTGAGTCTATCTCAGTATCAAAGCTCTGCTGAAGACTATCCATCATAGGTGACCCTGCTAGCATTTGAAATACCAATAGTCAAGCTTCCAGAATCATAGCACCACATAAGCCACCAAAGTATGACAAGCTGACTTTAGTTCACAATAAAATATATATGTATACATTATTTATTCATAGTTGTAGTTATAATGGAATGCTACTACTAATTCTGTTATGTTATAAAGATGAAAACATGATACCTTTCTCATCACAGATTTTAAAAAGATATTATCAGGTAGAAATTATTAATTTTATGTAGTACCAGTTAAATTTGTTATAAAAATTCATTTTCATTTTGTCTAATGATCTTATGGGGACAGAAGACAAAAGTTATTTCTTATTTAATTATAATTTCTTTAATATATTTTAGAATTTTATTTGTAAATTTTATATCATTATTCTTTAGTTCTCATTTTTCCTACCTTTGAGAGTTTTGTGTAAGAACTATGCTGGTCGACTAAATTGCTTTGGGAAACTTTGTATATGTTTTATGGTCTGGAAAATGTATATGTCCACAATTGTGTGTTTGCTAAAACATCAACTTCATTGCTTCTGAATTTAAAATTCTTTTGTTGTGGCCAACTAACGATTCTTAGTTGCAAGAGCTGTCACATTATTTGACTATACTCTTTAGCTAATGTTTTCTTTTCAGTTCCAATTTCACTTAGAATTCATTTTGTAGAATTTACCTTAGCTATTTTTTCTCAAAATAATCCTGTACCATTAATGAAATTTCTCTGCTTATAAAGTTGATCACTTTCTAACTGTTTCAAGTATTCACTCCAAGTGTCTTCTGAGACTATTTCATAAAATACCTCTCCTCTGCTCTTGGAAACTTCTCTTTTGCTCCATAAATCCTGCTGTTTAGAAAATAAACATTCTCAAGTGCACCCATCTTAAAACCAGATTCTGCCTTATCCTCTTCCAACCCTTGAGGCAATGGTTTGTAGCTGTTTTAGGTAACTGATCGCTTTTCATATCTGTCAAAGTGTTTATCCTTCTCCCCAGCAAAATGTGCAGAAGTACATCTATACCATATTTTACCAATAATTTAAAGAAACCCACAAACAGCTTAGTGTTCATTTATGTGCTTTAGTGTAACAACCCATCCATGCATGGCTGATGCCATCTTAAATTTCAGTCTCCATTCTCTTCTCCAGCGTTTGCTTCTCAAACTTTTACAACTTGTATTCTGCCTTACTGTAGAAGTTTTGACTCACAACATTTACTATCTTATTCCCTTTCCAGAAGGATGTACCCTACACTGGTGAGAGCCCTTCTCTATTTTATCCTTCACTGTATTTCAATGGTATCCCAGTACATAGTGAGTATGGTGCTTCTATACTGTCAAGTCAATTCTGACACACGGTAACCCCATGTATGCAAAGTAGAACTATTCCATAGGGTTTGCAAGGTTTTGGTCTTCTTAATAAACATATGTTGAGTTAAAGACTATGACTGAGAACAAAGCAAATGTAGGAGGCATTCTCTGAGCACTGATATGAATTATGCAGGAGGTGGTCACAGTATACTTTGGGAACTACAACACCTTTATCTAGATTCGTTTCCTTAGGATAACCTGAGATATTGTATTGCTCTCTCCTATATGGTTTCAAGATATTCAGCACAAGGTCATATTCTGCAATGCAAGTGAGGAGCAATGGTTAGGAGTAGGAGAGAAACTGAAGGGTCCAATGACTTATTGCAGTCTCTTTAAGGACAAAGGGTTTGGAGTTCTGAAGAGATGGTAGAATAGGCAGACAAGCTACACAGGCCCTCTGCAATAAAGCAATGAGAAACCAATTGAAACTGATACAGAAGATGATCCTGGAACCCTGAGCTTTGAAGGTAAGGATAAAGAAGAGGATTGAATACCAACTAGTAGAAGAATCTGAATGAGAACAGGGAGTAAGAAGACAAATGGAGTTGCCCTCAACTGCTCCTTACAAACAGCTAACAGAGATCTGTGCACACACTCATTCTTTTTCGCACATTAAACATAAATATAACACCACTCCAATGTCTCAGAGACAACAGACTGTCACAGTTCACACAAAGAAGAAAGAGAAAGTAGTAGAAACAAGGGACCTGGATACAAAACCAGGAAACATCCCTGAGAAAGAAGCAGCAGTGGAACATGCTGATAAGAAATTCAGATGAATTGGGTATCTTCAATGGATTGACAGATCAAAGAAAACACTGATGAGATCATGGAAAACACTGACAAAATTAAGGATAGATGTAATGATATTAAAGACAAATACCTCAATAAGACTTTGTTAAGGGATCAGTCAGACAATATACATAAAAAATAAAGTAGAAAGCCTAAGATTCATGTGGGATACAATCAAGAGGAATAAACTACATGTCATCAGAATTCCAGAACTGGAAGAGACAAATAAAACCACAGAGAAAACTGTCAAAGATTTGTTGGAAGAGAATTGCCCTAATATAATGAAAGATGAAAATATATCCATTCAAGAAGTTCAATGAACCCCAAACAAGATAGACTCCAAAATAAAATATCGAAGACATATCATAATCAAGCTCACCAAAACCACAGACAAAGGAAGAATCCTGGAAGCAGCATGGAGAAAAAAAAAGTTACGTATAAAGGGTGACCAATAAGATGAAGCTCTGATTTCTTGGCAGAAACCATGTAGGCTGATGATATATATAATCTTGGCAGAAACCACGCATGGATGATATATATCATATATATATATATATTCTACTGAAAGAAAAACATCTCCAACCAAAAATTATATCCCTAGCAAAATTGTCACTCAAATATGAGGATGAAATTAGGAAATTTCCAGATAAGCAGAACTTGAGGTGGTTAAAACCAGACCAACCTTACAAGAGATGTTAAAGGGAGTCCTTCTGATAGAGAACCAACAACAGCAAACAACAACCAATGATTAACACACATGAGGACATAACCCAGAAACCAACCCAGTTATAGAAGTATCCAAAGTAAAATAAGCTTACAAGACAGTAAACAGGGAACCAGAGACATAAATTAGTAAATGAAGACAACTAGAAACCAAACATTGTGAATAAATAGTGTAATTACAGAACTCCAGGAAAAAAAGAGAGAAGGTTTATGTGTGTGTGCGTGTGCATGTGTGCGTGCATGGACGCGCACCTACATGTTTCCAGACTGGGTACAGAGGGTTTGAGACTAGGCACTCTATATTCACTCCATCAATGTTCATGGACTTGAAATGAACAAGGATGAATTTGAAGCCTCAGGGTGATATGAAGACAAAAATGACTTTCCACACCTTCTCCAGTCCCACTGACAAAATGGCTCTAGCATTTTGTTTGCACTTTGATCTTTGTTCGTCATTCTGTATGAGCCTACTCAGATACAACTGAAGTCTCAGGGTCAACGACAAATGATGTGGGAATAGAGGCTTTCTTGAGTAATTTTAAACATGAGCCTCTGGTTGCTTGGACTGAGACGTTGGGTTTGTGCTCTGTTCTTTGGTGCATTCTGATCAGCCCCGAGGAGAATATAACCCATTTTAATAGATGCCTTTTCTCTTTGCTTTCAGTAGAACAAAACAGAGTTTTTGTGTGCCCTTGTGTTAACTGCCAAGAAAAGTAACAATATTCTATGTATGGAGTGCAAAGTAAAATGTTCTCAAGGTTACCAAGCTAAACCACAAAGAGGATGAACAAAATTAAATAATACAATCCTTTGTCCTTAAAATGAAATAAAAAGAAATTAATTTTGAAATAATAGTTATTTTAGAGTTGTCGTTGTTGTTGTTGTTGTTGTTATGCACTGTCAAGTCGGCCCCAATTCACAGCGACCCCTCCTTGGGTTTCCGAGGCAGTATCACTATGGAAGTAGATTACCTGGCCTTCCTTCCGAGGAGTGGCTGGTGGGTTTGAACCGCCAACCTTCTGGTTAGCAGTCAAGTATTTTAGAGTACTTGTTAATAAAACATATCGTGTGGGTGCTCTAGGTAAATGTCAACACCCCTCTGTCTGTAGCAAAGTTATGCTTTGAGAAGTGATGAAGCCGTTACACAGATATGATGCTGCAATGGGTAGGACCATGGTATTAGCCTCCTAAGTCATTGCCTTTTCAGAGAAAGACTGTTGGGTTTAAAGTAAATGAAAACGGTGCAGTCTTCTTCACATGCATGCATGCTGCTAATCCCCTGCACCTTTTTGCCTCTCTAATGATTCTTGCTATGCATACTCCTAGTTTCCACCTTTGCAAATCAATGGGAACTTTGCTTAACTCCATGTCATCTGATTATTTGGCAGAAAATTTGTCTTGTTGTGACCTCAGTCCCGTTACCTAAACAATGGCACGCCTTCAACTTGAATAGCAACGATAGAAAAAAGAAAAAAACATTTTCACGAAGTCTGTTCTGGTTAGAACCCTACTTCCCTTGCTCTTCTTTGTCTACACGTGGCACATGGCCTGCGTTCTCCTGTCCGGCTTCACAATGTGCACATTTATGCTGCTAATCCCTCATTATTGATTCCAATCCTGAACTTAGGCTTTTTTTTAAAATAATTTTATGATTTTTATGTTTCCAAATGTCTTAGGACCTCTTCTCTGGCTGTACTTCGGTGTCCCAGAGAGGAGAGACAATTCTATTTCAGAGGATCTCTATTTCTTCCTGCATAAAAATATGTGTATCTTGGGAAGAGTGATAGCTGTGTAGTTCCCATTTTTGGCCACCTGTATAGTATTGAATATAAGAGCTCAGGTGATATAGTGCCTAAGGTACCTGACTACTAACCAGAAGGCTGGCAGTTCAAATCCACAAGCCACTCCATGGAAGGAAGACTGGGCAATCTACTTCCATCAAGATTTACTGCCTTGGAAACCCAAAGCGGGTCACTATGAGTCGGAATCCATTCAACGGCAGTGAGCTTGGCTTGGTTTTGTTCTTTGTGTGTTGTGGGCCTCGGTTACGTCACAGTGGGAGCATGCCCTCTCTCTTCTGTCCCGTTGCCATGCCTCCTGAAGAACCCTATCCAGCCTCTGCACACACGGGCAGCTGGAGACAGACTGGAATCCCATTCACCTCTACAGAGCATGCTGGAGAGCGGCTGGCTGGCTGGATTTCAGACCTGGACTGTTGCGTGTCATGGAGGGGACTGAGTTGAAGATCAGAGCTCATCTGCATCCATGTGGGATTGGTGTCCAGGATGTAGAAAGGTCTAAGACGGAAATCACATCCCAGATAGAGGTCAGTCTCTAGCACAGACAAGGCTTTGATGGTATTTATTCATGATGATCCAGGATAAGCTCAACAGGAAAGTAATTCAATGCACAGATATCTTTGCTGAAAATTCTGAATAGCCAGATGGTGGTTGTGCAGCCCTGTATCCCTTGAAAATGTGCTGAAGTCAACAAACCACAAGGCAGTGAGAGAAGAGGGAGTTGATATCCTGTGTGGAAGCAATATGATCATGACCACATATCTGTTGCATATAGAGCTGAAAAAAAAAAAAAAAAAAGATAGAAACAAATAGCAATTTCTCTACTTGTTTGTTAGGTGCCATCAGGTCAATTCAAGCCATGGCAACCCCAGGTGACAGAACAGAACAGCCCCTTTCTAGGCCGGAAGCTTTACTGGAGCAGATTGCTAGGTCTTTCTTCCATGGAGCCACTGGGTGGATTCAAACCACTGACCTTTCAACTAGCAGCCAGGTGCTTAACCCTTGTGCCACCAGAATTCCTTAATTTTCTTATTACAGGGCATCAGTTTTTCTGCTAACGCAAGTATTCTTAATTTGAATCTCCAGTCATTCAATCTTTAAGAAATTTGATGACATCTGGTCTCAAAAATACAATGGTTAGAATGCACCATTTTAGGTATAACTGTATTATCCTTAGATTTGTATGAAAAGCCTCCCGTGGTAGTTAAGGTTGTGTGTCAACTTGGCTGGGCCTGGTTGAGTGGCTGGGCAGTGGATGCAGTTATTCCCCATGGTGAGACTGGCAATCAACTCCATGGGGAAATCTACTGGAGTGGCTGAGTAGCTGCTTTAGGGATGTGCTCTGCTTCCCGTATGTAAGTAGCAGCTTTGAGGAAAGTCTCTAGCTTTTTGGCACGCTTGAACCTTGCATGCAGCCAAGTCATTGTTCAGCAGTTATGCCATGCTCTGCCAATCTTGGGACTTTTTCTGGACTTGAATTAATGGCCTGCCATGTGGTTTGGTAATATCAGGATTGTGCCTTTTTACTTGTCAACCTTGGGTTTGTCAGCCTCAGCAGCCAGCAGCTGCCTGAGTGAAGAGAGGCCTCTAGCTTCAGTGGGCTGGGAGCAAGAGGCAGAACTATAGCCCAAGGCCAAGGGGCTACCCCTAGAGCTTGGCATTGACTTCCAAAATTGTAAAAATAAACTCCTATTTGTGAAAGCCATCCCATTTGTGGTCCATTCCTGTCAGAGCAGCTCTAGGTAAACAAAACACCTCCTACATAATAACATTCATGAATTTATTTCATGATTGCTATTTAATATTAAATGGAAAACTCTCAAGGCATTTGCTTTACAACGTTAAGTAAGATTCAATGCTCCTTGTTGTTTGAAGAGTCCCCAATGGTGTCATCTAGCTCCTGACTCAGATGTGTTTTCTTCATGGGTGGCTGCTGCTTCCGAGGGACAGTCAGGCCTTACAGACACTCAGGCCTTGAGAAGAATCAGACATGTAACCAGTGCAATCTTAATTAGCATAGTGGCTACGGCACTTGACTGCTATCCAGAAGGCTGGCGGTTCAAATCCACCAGCCACTCCTCAGAAGGAAGATGGGGCAATCTACTTCCACAGTGACACTGCCTTGGAAACCCAAGAAGGGGTCACTATGAGTCGGGTCTGACTCGACGGCAAACAACAACAACAACATCACCTATGGAAGTGTGTGTGTATGTATGTGTATGTGTATACACACACACACACACATATACCAGAAAAAAACAAACTCACTGCCATCGAGTCAATTCCGACTCACAATGACCCCCTTTGGGTTTCTGAGGCAGTAAATCTTTATGGAAGTAAACTGGCCCATCTTGCTTTCAGGGAGCAGTTGGTGGGTTTGAACAGCCAACCTTTTGGTTACCAGTCCAACCCCTTAGGCATCACACCACAAGAGCGTTCTCTCTCTCTCTCTCTCTCTCTATGTATATATATATAAATCAGAACTAAGGAAGAAACTAAAACCCCACAATTGTTGTGGGAGACTATAATATATCTTGCTTTGTAGCTAAAGGAATAAGCTGAAAATTATATGGGAAGGAGGATGATAAAACTTTCCCAACTGATCAAGTAGAGAGGGGTGCATACACAACAATAAAAATACATATTCATTTTTAAAGTTTACGTGTTATTATCTAAAAGGGATGCCATTCTGGACCATAAAGCAATCTTCCAGCTATTTCAAAGAGCTCAAAAACTTAAGGAATGAGTTCTTGATTATAGTAGAAGTCATTTAAAAAATTATAACAAAAAAGCACTAGAAGTGTCACTACAAGAAAATGCAGCCATAGAACATACCATGGATCAAAGGAGAAGATGACTCTGGTAACTGAAAACTGTTGTGAATTCAATGGAAATAAAAGTCCAGTGAATCATAACCAAATATCCTGAGGGACTGAGTCACTGGGCATGGAGTCTCAGGCTCACAGACTTAGGGGACACTAAGGTCAGTTGGTACAATGTCGTCCACAAAGACAATGTTCCACATCCTCCTTTGCTGAGCAACGAATCGGGTCCTAAAAGCTTATGAGCAGCCATCTAAGAGGCAACTACTGAGATGCAACGAAACAATTAGTCCAAAGGACTAGTGGTGCACATGAACACCAGCCTCTACAAGCCTGAGACTAGAAGAAGTAGGTGGTGCCTGGCTACTTCTGCTAACCTCTCTGAAAGAGGTCGCCACAAGAGGTCTCAGACAGAGTGGGGGAAATACAGAACAAAACTTAAAATCATAAAAAAGTCCAGGCTTCCTGGTCCAACGATGACTGATGGGAGCCCCAAGACTATGGCCCTTAGATATCCTTCAAGCTAGGAACTGAACTTAACCCCTGCCACTCAACTGTCCGCCAAACAATAGACAGGCCTAAAGAGAACAGTAACATCTGGAGGGTATGCACTCATTAGAACAACCAAGCATGTGAGATCAAGAGGACAGGATTTGCTCAGGGATAGAGCTAGGAAGGCAGAGGGTACGGGAAGGAAGGATGAAGGGAAGGTGGGCACAGGGAGGAAGTGGGAAGAATGCTGCTACAGTGTGAGGACTGCAGTAAATGTCACAAAACAGAGTGTGTGTGGCTTGTTGAATGGAAACCAATTTGCTCTGTAAACTTTCACCCAAATCACAATTAAAAACTTTAAAAAAAGAGTTTTTTAAAAAATTACAGTGCATGGAAACGTATGGAATGAAGTTAAAATTTTGCTTAAAGGGAAATCCTTGCTTTCAAATGCACATATTAGAAACAAAGAAGAGTTTAAAGCAATGATCTAAGCTTTTTTTCATGAAGATAGAAAAAAGGAGAAAAGAATCAGCAAAATAACCCAATGAATATAAAAATGCTAATATAAAATGTAAAAGCAAGTAACAATGAAATGGGAAAAAAATACATAATGGAAAAAATTATCAAATTAAGAATTTGCTTACTAAAAAAAAATCCAAAAGACTGAAATTGGTATACCCGAGATATGATTGAGAGAGACAGCAAACTTTGTTGTTGTTGTTAAGTGCTGTCGAGTCGTTTCCGACTCATAGCGACCCCATGCACAGCAGAACGAAACACTGCCCGATCCCGCGCCAGCCCCACAATCCCTGCTATACTTGAGCCCATC
>NW_006922045.1:835507-856390 GCF_000298275.1 Orycteropus afer afer | reverse complement strand
TCTTGGGAGGGTAACAAGGGAAAGTTCTCTAGAGAAACAAAAAACAGCAAAGTTTATATATATATAAAGAGAGAGAGAAATTTATCTTAGGAAAATAGCTCACAAACGTATAGAAGCCAGCAAGTCCAAAGCAAACTTTAGCACTCTCCAAAATACAACATCACTTTGGACCACATCAGTGTTCAAATGGTAATGGTTCTTACCAAATCAGTTGAACATGTAGATGAACTGAAATGTTTCTAGGAAAATAACATTAAGCAAATCAAAATACAAAGTGGATATTCTGAGTTTCTATTTCTATTTAAACAGGAGCTCTAATGGGGCAGTGCCTAAGACATTTGACTGCTAACCAGAAGGTGCATGGTTCAAACCCACCAGTCACTCTGCAGAAGGAAGACTAGGCAATCTATTTCCATAAAGATTTACCACCTTGGAAACCCAAAGGGGGTCACTATGAGTTGGAATCAACTGGATGGCAGTGAGTTTGGTTTTTTTGAGTTTTGTTATTTCTATTTCAATGAATAAAACTTGTAGTTAAAATTATTTCCATAAACTAATCCCCATGCCCAGAGAGCTTCACTATTGAATTCTAAATATTTAAAAAACAAGAATACTAATGATATGCAACTCTTCCAGATCACAAAAAATGATAAGTTTGTTTTTTCTCAATTTGCTTTATGAGAATGGCATAAGGTTGATACCAAAACCTGGTAACAATATCGCTTAAAAGAAATAATTGAAAGTCAGTACCACAAATATAGGCACTCTGGTGGTGTAGCACCTAAGGCATTTGACTGCTAACCAGAATGCTGGTAATTCAAACCCACCAACCACTCCTTGGAAAGATGGTTGGGCAGTCTACTTCCAAAGTGATACTGCCTCAGAAACCCAAGGACGGGTCGCTATGAGTCAGATCCAACTCGATGGCAAATAACAACAACATGTTAAAATAACCTTGATCCTGTTTAATGATCAATCCTGAGTTAATTTCCATCTTAGATGTAAAGAGGCAGGATGCTTACAGTTATTGATTCTACTCAACATGGTTAGGAAAATTCACCAAGCTATAGAGAAGATAGGAGTTTATATCTGAGGGAGACACATAGGTCATAATGGTCCAGATAAGGTTTGTTGTGGATGAAATATGATTGGAAAAGCCACTTTTTTTTTTTTACTGTGTTAAGTGTGCAGATATAGATAGAAATGCACAATTATGACAATAAAAATACTTAACATGGTTTTAAATGTTGTTCAACCATCACCATCATCCATTCCCAAATTTTTCCATCACCCTTAACAGAAGCTTGCTGTTTTCGGGACTGTCAAGTCAATTGTGGCAGAGTAGAGTGGCCCCACAGGGTTTCCTCAAACTATAATCTTTATAGGAAGGGATAACCATGTCTTTTCTCCTGTGGAGACATTGGATGGGTGGATCCAATCCTTTGAACTTCAGTTAGCAGTGGAGTGCTTACCCATTGCTCTATGAGGACTCCTTTCACAAGCTTAGACCCATTGTCATTGAGAACTGCCCCATGAGGTTTCCAAGGCTGTAATCTTTATGGGAGCACCTGCTACATTTTCTTCTGCAGAGTGGCTGGTAGTACTTCAATCCCAGTACTACTGAGGCTTCTGAAAGAAGCTTGTTGTTGCTGTTTTTTTGATAGGTGTCGTCAAATTGGTCCTGACTCATGGAGACCCTTTGTTCAACAGTGGAAACTGTACCCAGTCCTGTGCAGTCCTCACAATCATTGCTGTGCTTGAACCCATTCTGACACGCACTGGGGCAGCCTCTTTGAAGACCTTCCTCTTTGTCTCTCACCCTCTCCCACGCATGATGTCTTTCTCTAGGGACTGGTTCCTCTTGACAGCATTTCCAAAATATGCCACAGGAAATTTCACCATCCTCATTCCCAAGGAACATTCTGACTGTACTTCTTCCAAGATAAATTTGTTTCTTTTACTGACAATCCAAGGTATGTTCAATATTCTTTGCCAATGCCATAATTCAAAGACATCAATTTTTTTTGGTCTTTTTTATACGTTTTCCAGCTTTTGCGTACATAAGAAGCAATGGAAAATGCCATGGCTTGGGTCAGGAGCATGTTAGTTCAAAGTGACATAGTTGATTTTTAACATTTTAAAGAAGTCTTTTGCAACATATTTGCCCAATATGTAGTGCATCATTTGATTTCTTGACTGCTGCTTCATGGGGGTTGATTGTTGATCCTGTTAAAATAAAATCCTTAACAATTTCTGTCTTTTTTCAGTTTATCATGTTGTTTATTGGACCAGTTGTGAAGATTTTGTTTTCTTTTTGTCGAGGTGTAATCCATGTTGCAGGTTGTACTCTGATCTTCAATAGAAGCTTGTTGTTGTTCTTGTTAGGTGCCCTCAAGTTGGCTCCAACTCATAGTAACCCTCTGTACAACAGAACAAAACACTGCTCAGCCCTGCACCAGCCTCACAGTCCCTGCTGTACCTCAGCCCATCTTGGCAGCCACTGTGTCAATCCATCTTGTTGAGAGCCTCCCCTTTTTCACTGACCCTCCACTTTACCAAGCATGATATCCTTCTCCAGAGAATAGTCCCTTCTGACAACATGACAAAAGTAGGTGAGATGAAGTCTAGCCATATTTGCTTCCAAGGAGCCTTCAGGCTGCACTTCCTCCAGGATGGATCTGTTAGTTGTTCTGAAAGTCCATGGAACTTTCATTATTCTTTGCCAACACCACAACTCAAAAGCATCAACTCTTCTTTGATCTTCCTTATTCATTATCCAGCTTTCACACATATATGAGATGATTGAAAACACCATGGCTTGGGTTAGGGGCACCTTAGTCTTCAAGGAGACATCTTTGCTCTTCAGCACTTGAAAGAGGTCTTTTGCAGCAGATTTGTCCAGTGCAATACGTCATCTGGTTTCTTTACTGTGGCTTCCATTGGTGTTGATTGTGAAATCGAGTAATATGAAATCTTTGACAACTTCAATCTTCTCTTCATTTATTAAGATACTGCTTATTGGTCCAGTTGTGAGCATATTCATTTTCTTTATGTTGAAATGTAATCCATACTGCAGACTGTAGTCTTTAAACTCATCAATAAGTGCTTCAAGTCACCTTTCAGCAAGCACGGTTGTATCATCTGCATATCACAGGTTGTGAATGAGTCTTCCTCCAATCCTGATGCAATGTTCTTCATATAGTCCAGCTTCTCAGATTATTTACTCAGCATACAGATTGAATAAGTATGGTGAGAGATCACAACTCTGACACACTCCCTTCATGATTTTAAACCATGGAATTTCTTCTTCTCTGTTTGAACGACAGCCTCCTGGTCTATGTACAGGTTCCTCATGAGCACAATTAAGTGTTCTGAAATTCCCATTCTTAATGTTATCCATAATTTCTTATGAGTCACACAAATGTTTTGGCACAGTCAATAAAATACACATAAACATCTTTCTGGTACTCTTTGTTTTCAGTCAAGATCCCTATGATATCAGCAATGATAACCCTCATTCTACATCCTCTTATGAATCCACCTTGCATTTCTGGAAGTTCTCTGTCAATATTGCTGCAACCATTTTTGTATTATCTTCAGCAGAATTTTACTTGCATGTGATATTAATGATATTGTTTGATAATTTCCACATTCTGTAAGATCACCTTTCTTTAGAATGGGTACAAATATGAATCTCTTCCAGGCAGTTGGTCAGGTAGCTTTCTTCCAAATCTCTTGGCATGGACAAGTGGGTGCCTCCAATAGGGCATCCATTTGTTGACACATCTCAATGGGTATTTCATCAATTCCTGGTGCTTTGTTTTTTGCCAATTCCTTCAGTGCAGCTTTGACTTCTTTTAATACCATCTATTCTTGATCATATGGCACCTCCTGAAATGGATGAACATCAACCAATTCCTTTTGATACAGTGACTCTGTGTATTCCTTCCATCTTCTTTTTATGTTTCCTGCATCATTTAATATTTTACCCACATCATCTTTCAATATTGCAACTCAAGGCTTAAATATTTTCTTCAGGTCTTTCAGCCTGAGAAATGCTGAGCGTGTTCTTCCCTTTTGGTTTCTAACTCCAGGTTTTGTACATTCATTATAATAATTGACTTTGTCTTCCCAAGCTTCTCTTGGAAGTATTCTGTTCAGCTTTTTTATCTTGTCATTTCTTCCATTTGCTTAAGCTATTCTCTGCTCAATGTTTCAGAGTCTCTTCTGACATCCATTTTGGTCTTCCTTCCTTTCCTGTCTTTTTAATGACCTTTTGCTTTCTTCATGGATGATGTTCTTGATGTCATCCCACAATTCGCCTGGTTTTTGGTTATTAGTGTTTAATGCCTCCAATCTATTCTTTACATGGTTTCTAGATTGAGGTGGGATATAATCAAGGTCATATTTTGGGTCTTGTGGATTTGTTTTAATTGTCTTCAACTTCAACTTGAACTTGCATTTGAGCAGTTAATGGATTGTTCCATAGTCAGCTCCTGGCCTTGTTTTGGCTGAAGATACTGAGCTTCTCCATTGCCTCTTTGCACAGATGTAGTCAATCTGACTCCTGTGTATTCATCTGGTGAAGTCCATGTGTATAGCTGCCATTTATGTTGTTGAAAAAAGGTATTTGCAATGAATAAGTCTTTGGTCTTGCAAAATTCCATCACACAGTATCCAGCATCATTTCTATCACCAACGCCATATTTTCCAACTACCAGTCATTCTTCTTTGCTTCCAACTTTTGCATTCCAATTACCACTAATAATCAACATATCTTGATTGCATGTTTGGTCTATTTCAGACTACATTAGTTGATAAAAATCTTCAATTTCCTTGTTTTTGGTTTTGGTGGTTAGTGTGTAAATTTGAATAATAATAGTATTAGCTGGTTTTATTTGTAGGCATATGGATATTATCCCATCACTGGCAGCACTGTACTTCAAGATAGATCTTGAAACATTCTTTGTGATGATAAATACCACAACATTTCTCTTCAATATATCATTCCCGGCATAGTAGATCATATGTTGTCTGATTCAAAATGGCCAAAACCAGTCCATTTCAGCTCACTAAAGTCCAGGATAGTGATCTTTATGTGTTACATTTCATTTTTGACAACTTGCAGTTTTCTTAGATTCATACTTCCTACGTTCCATGTTCCAATTATTAATGGATGTTTGCAGCTGTTTCTTCCCATTTTGAGTCATGCCACATCAGCAAATGGAGGTCCCAAAACCTTTACTCCATCTATATCATTAAGGTTGACTCTACTCTGAAGAGGCAGCCATTCTCCAGTCATAATTTGAGTGCCTTCTGATCTGAGGGGCTCAGCTTCTGGCATTATATTGGACAAAGTTTCAGGGCTACTCATAAATTTTTCCAGTATTATACCAGACAGTGTTTCACTGCTATTCATAAGGTTTCTACTGGCCAATCCTTTGAGAAGTGGATGACTCCTTCTTTCTTCTGAGTTTGCCTTAGTCTAGAAGCTCTTCTGAAACCTGTCCATCATGGGTGACCCTGCTAGCATTTGAAACACCAAAGGCGTAGCTTCCAGCCCCACAGCAACACACAAATCACCACAATAAGACAAGCTGACAGATGAGTGGTAGCAACAGAAGCTTAGTGGTGGCTAAACAATAAGTCATATTTTCTCCTTCCTTCCCATCTCCTGTACTCATTAATAAAGTCTGGTTCATGTACACTTGTTTATTCTAGGTATATCATATAAATAGAATCATACGATATTTATTCTTTGGTGACTGACTTATTTCACTTAGTACAATGTTTTCAAGGTTCATCCACGTTGTAGCATATGTCAGAATTTTCTCTCTTTTACGGCACAGTAATATTCTATTGCAAGGAAGTAGAGTCGCTTTTAATAATTTCATACTTTATGCCTTCTTTCTTTTCTCCTGTCTTCAATTTAGTCAATGTCAATTTGCCACATACTTTGTCACAAACATATTTCTTATAACTCTACTGCTATGCATTGAATTCTGCTCCTCATAAAAGATTTGTGAAAGGCCTGGCCCTGTACCTGTAAATATGGCCCTAGATGGAAATAAGGGTTTTCTTTTGTTATGCTAGTGAGATCATACAAGAATAAAGTGAGTCCTTAATCTAATTACTTATAAAAAGATGTAGAATAATAGCAGAGAAATAGCCAGGGGAAGACAGATGCCATGTAAGGATCCATCTATAAGCAAGAAACACCAAGCTCACCAGTAGACACCAGACACCAGGAGAGAGGCCCACAAAGGGAATCAACATGTCTGACAACCTGGTTTGGACTACTAGTCTTCAGAACTTAGAGAAAATAAATCCTAGCTCTTCAAAGCCACTGACTTGAGATATTTGTTTGTTATGGTGCCACTAGGTAATGACGACACTCTCCTGGCATAGATGTTTTCATTCTTAGCTAGTTCCTGGGTAGAGAGCAACATATGAAGACACACTTTAGGACTATTTTAAATATATAAAAGTATATAAAATCAGCTACAATACAAATATATAATTTGAAATCATTTCATAAACATGATACAGCTAAAAATTTACCAATAAAACTAAAAATGCTTTATAGCGCACCTAAATTTTACTCACATCACAATACTATTGCATGATTACACAGAAAGAAATAACAATTTGTGAATACATTGTAAAATCGGGAAAGAGGGATTTCTGTTAATTAATTGTCATTTGTAAAGCATTCCTTTTCAATGGATCTTTAGGGACACATTTTCTTCTTGCCTAGTACAGCTGTGTCTAAATACATAAAGGGAAACCATTTAGTTAATTGAATGAGAAACACCAAAGCAAAAGTAAGATTTAGGAACTCAAAAAATGTAGTCTTACATGTGGGTACAAGAGGTTATCAGCTCTGTATTTAGAACTACATGATTCAAAACATTCTCCAACAATATGGCACATCTTTTGGGATATAGACCTTGTGTTTAAAGAAGACATCGGTGTTATTTCAGCCAATTTCAATAGGAACTAAACGGATCTTGAAGCTCAGAGCAGAATTTCCTGTATCAGAACTAGGTATGAGGGTTAGTAACGTCTCTACTGTCCTCCCTTTCGCTCCCTAGGTAATGGATTTACTGTCATAAATTTACTTGTATTGTTTTGTAAATCTACACGAATCCAACTTGAATCTCACTCTTGAGCTCAATAGATTTTGTATTCATCTGTCCACTCAGTTTTTCCAGTTGACTGTATCACATACATCTCAAATTCCCCTCCTTCCCCTCCATTCCAATGCCTCCTCATCTGCTAGAATGGTCTTTAGAAAACACAACTCTCATAACAATACTTCCTTTCAACATGTTGATGCTTTCTGGTAGTTCTAGGATAAATCCTAACATCTTTAACACATTTTTCAAGTGTCATGTGTATAAGCTACAACTGTGCCTCCATGTCAAGAACTCAGATCTTCCACATCAGAGAATAAACATGCTTACCTTTTTCTCCAGATTACAGCCAGAATGCTCCTTAGAAGCGAGAATGGACAGACTTCATCTCTTGTCCTTTGGTCATGTTGTCAAAAGGGACCAGTCCCTGGAAAAGGATATTGCATTTGATAGACAGTCAGCAAAATAAGGGAGGACCCTCAGTGAGATGGGTTGACACAGTGGCTGCTATGACAGGCTCAAACACAGCAACGATTGTGATGGTGCAGGACTGAGCAGTGTTTTGTCCTGTTTCCCACAGAGGTCGCTATGAGTTGGAACCAACTTGTTGGCATCTAACAACAACCTTTTACTACAAAGGAAGATAAAGCCGTGACCTTCCAAGGGTACTTGCTATCCAAGCATTCTTGAAAAAATACCCACTGCTGTTGAGCCTATTCGGACTCACAGGGAACCTACAGGACATAGTATTACTGACTCATAGGGTTTCCAAGGCTATGATCTTTATGGAAGCAGTTTACATCTTTTTCCTGCAGAGTGGCTGGTAGGTTTGAACCACTGACCTTTCAGTTACCAGATGAGCATTTCACTATTGAGCCACCAGGCCTTCTTCTTGGAAAGATAATAAGCAATGCATCGAGTGTAAGGCATGCAGGCACATGAGAGACCTCTGAACAATTAACTCTTAACACCTCTCATTTCAATAACTCCCCTAGTACACTACCCACTTATATCATATAGAAAAATGTTAACTAATTATTTTGCTTCCTTTTTTATTTCTGTGATTTCAATCTCACTATTCCCTCTGGCTAGAACATTTTCTATCTCCTGCCTGGCCACTCAGCTTAAATACCACCTACACAAGAAGCATCTACCAACCCCATCCTTGTTTCCAACTTCCCATCTCTCTCTTTCCTACTCCTTGGCATGCTTGTAATTACATATTGCACTCACTCTTACATTTCCTTCCTTAAAGAGCTCTGGCGGCACAGTGCCTACGGTATTTGACTGCTAACCAGAGGGTGGCAGTTCAAATCTACCAGCCATTCTGCGGAAGGAAGATAGTGTAATCTACTTCTGTAAAGATCTACTGCCTTGAAAACCCAATGGGGGTCACTATGAGTTGGAACCCACTCGATGGCAGTGAGTTTGCTTTTGTTATTATTATTATGAGTTCCATAAAGCAGGATCAAGGTTTCTTTCATTTACAAATTATAGAAAAATTTCTTAAATATGACAAGTAATAATTGCAACCCACACATGAACACAACCCCCCCCCAAAAAAAAAAAAAAAAAAAAAACCACTGCTGTCAAGTCAATTCCTACTCACAGCACCCCTACAGGACAGAGCAGAACTGCTCCATAGGGTTTCCAAGGCCATAACCTTTATGGAAACGGACTGCCACATCTTTCTTCCAAGAAGTGGCTGGTGGGTTTGAACTGCTGACCTTTTGATTAGCAGCTGAGTGCTTTAGCCCCATGCTACCAGTGCTCCTTCACACGCACACACACACCATCAAATGCATTCCTTAATTGTCTTCATTATAAAGAACAATTAGACTGTCTGAAAGTTTCTGTTTGTTTGTTTGTTTGTTTGTTGTTGTTGTTGTTATTTGCCGTCGAGTCGGCCCCGACTCATAGCGACCCCTCCTTGGGTTTCCGAGGCAGTATCACTACGGAAGTAGGATTGCCCAACCTTCCTTCCGAGGAGTGGCTGGTGGGTTTGAACCGCCAGCTTTCTGGTTAGCAGTCAAGTGCTTTAGCCACTATGCTACCCCATATCCTCTGTGGCTGACAAAAAACAAAGAGTATAAAAAGTGATTTCTGACCATGCAACCTACAATGTGCTTATTGACCTAGAATGAATGCAATAAAGTACTTTCAAAAGCAAAGTGTCTAATCAGTATTTGTGAAATTATATCTACACTGCAGATATTTCAGGAGAGAGACTTTTAAACTCAACTAACTGGTAAGAGAGAGATTCCTTAGGAAAGTAGGAAATATCTGGGACTTGAAGTAGGGGAGGTGCTTGAGAATGTCAGTAACTGCCATTTGCTGAGCAGAGATTCCGGACTGAGATACACTAGGAAGAAGGGCCTGGAGTCTTCTGAGAATCAGCCAATAGAAACCCTCTGGCTCATGGAATACTGCCCAAGACGTTGACTTGCTAATTTCAGAGAAGTCGTCAGGAGTGACCAATTGCTGGAGAAGAGTGTCATGTTTTGGTAAAGGGGACAGCCAGCTAAGGCATGGAAGACTCTAGTGAGATGGGCTCACACAATGGCTGCAACAATCAAGTCAAACACACCAGTGACCATGAAAATGGCATAAGGCCAGGCAGTGCCTGGTCCCATTGTGCATACGGTCGCCATGAGTCGATGCTGCTTGTATGACAGCCAACAGTCACAACACTGAAGTAAATAAAATGGTCGTAGATATATGCAGTCACACAAAACATATGAAAAGGGATGTAGACTAAATTCATGAGCATGACTGCCACTGGGGACAAGAGGAGTGGTTACTGAAGATAAGAAAGGGAATTGGGATAAATAGAGGTGTTTAATTGGTTTCGTTCTGTAAGAGAAAGGTTTGAAATCTCAGTGGTTTAACACATTCAGAGATTCTCATCTACAAGACACATGGAGAACATTCTCACGGGCTGGCAGTTCTTGGAGAGTCTCTTCACCACATGAGAGCGCCCCTGGGAAGCCCAAAGAGTTACGCACTCGGCTTTTAACTGAAAGGTTGGAATTTCAAGTCCAACCACAAGTTCCGAGGAAGAAAGGCCTGGCAGCTGCTTCTGAAAAACCAACTACTGAAAACCCAGTGGAGCCCAGTTCTATTCGGGCACCTACTGGGGCACTATGACTGTAGGGGCGTTGCAACAACTAGAGAGGCACTGTAACTGCAGGGGCATTGCAACTGCAGGGGCACTGTGACTGTTGGGGCACTGTAACCGTAGGGGTGCTGCAACTGTAGGGCACTAGAACAACTACAGGGGCACTACAGCTACAGTGGCTACCTCAATGGCTACTGGTTACTGGTCACTAGTGCTGAGCAGACTTCCATCCACTTATGTCTATGAGGGTCACAACGTCCCTCACAGCCAGCCAGAAAGGGAGGGATGCATGGAGGGGTTTCAGTGGGTCAGCAGTGGCAGGGACACCACATCCCCACTGTTCTTGTCCCATTCACCTGCCTCTGTCTGGGATACTGTCAAGGCAAGCTGGGAAAAGCCACGTATAGCTGTGAGCTCAAGAAGAGAAAGGAGGTTCACAAACAGTTAACTAGTCCTGCAAGCTCTCTGTACCTGGAAGAGGATGATGGGATTTGGATTGAAATGTGTGATTATTAGCTCAGCCCTCCACACTGAGGTTTGCCTGTCCCTAATTAAACAAGTAAATACACTAAGCTTTGTGACAAGTAAAGCCCCAAACAATGAAGCAAAATTCAGAACACACATGATGTTAGCGGAGACAGTGCTGCAGGAACAGTGTGATGATGTAGAAGGGCAGCAGTCAGCAGAGAAGCATGCAGTAGAATGGAGAAACCCTCGCTAAGTGTTTTCAAATGTCTGTATAAAAGACCCGCCGCAAGCCAGAAATTATGTAGTAAGAGGTGAGTAACCAACGCACAGATAGAATTCCATTTAGGAACATAGCACTTTCTATGACCCCCCACACACCTCTGAGCAATATAGTTTGCAAAAAGAGCAAATGGAAAAATCAAGTAGCTGGGAGAAAACCACGGTGTGATTTGGTAAAGCACTCGACTTGATAATTAGGAGATATTAAGATAGGGACATTTGAACCTCAGTTTCCAAAAAGTAAAACAGCTTTATTTTTTCAAAAGCATCCACAAATTGATTCATGAACCATAAAGAGTTTTTGGAAATGGACATCTAGGGTCTCAAGGCCATTATCAGAGGACATTACAAAAGAAAACTTCACTCACTGAGGGACCATTAAAGAATATAGCCTTGTAAACCCTATGGGGCAGCGCTGTAGGGTTGCTGAGTCAGAATGGACTCTACAGCAGCGGGGCTCTAATTCATAAAATTTTCTGCTCCTGTAATGCATTTGTGGCACACAAAAGGACGTTTCAAAACTAAGATAACATTTCATAACTGCCGATATCTTACCATAATACATACATGGTGACAAGTGTGCTTTATTTCTGCCTTCATTTCAATAGACTTTGGTGTTGGGCATGAGATGGAAGGATCCTTCAGCCACCTGGGATGTTGTCTTTGCCTTGTTTTTCTCTCCCTTGATTATGTCAATGATGGGAAGACGTGATGGATTCTGAGTGAAAATGACAAGGCGAATACAAGGATTTACCGTGTCCATTACAACAAGTGATTGATCCAATCCTAAAGAACAGGGCCATACACACCTGGGTTTGTCTCCTTTAATATTCAAATCTAGACTTCAAAACAAGACTATATATACAGAGACGTGGCTTTGATGACTGTATCTGGCATTTGGCACTTCACTGACTTCTTCCACACATGCACAGCTGAAACGGAAGATTAGAATAAATCTCCAAGCATCTCAGGTCTAGAAAAACAAGAAAGAAAATAAAAACTCAGCTGAAATATCTACAGATTTGAGCCAAGTTGGAGAGACAGGACCCACTTTCCACTTCCGCTTCTTGTGTTGAGAGTCATAGCCCATGCCCATAAAAAAAAGGCTTGAAGATTTCACTCCAGTACATCCAGCCATAGACCATGTATGAAATAACAAGACACATCTTGCTCTGGGGACTGTTTTTGTCATTACGTCTTGGTTGGTGATGTCATTCTGTTTCCAGTGAATTTCTGGAAAGTTCCCAATGTGCCCTTTCCTTTTAACCCTAGTGATCGGAAGGAAGGGTGATTTGACCGGATCACGACGCCTTTCTTTCTTTGTTTTTCTCTAACTCTGTCCCCACCTTCCTGTTTTAGATTGCCGTAGGAAAAGTTTTAATTAGCTTTTTAACCTTGGTCCAGACACCACCGCGCAGAAGGTGGAGGTCTGGAAGCTTTGTGAATCTGTGCTTGCTTCCGGCATGGTGACTTCCACAGCGGCTGCCACGCCACCTGCTTGGATCGTTTTAAGGAACACAATTAAATGAGTCACGTAAACAGTGTGCCGGCTGAATGCTCTCGGACACTGACAGTAATGAAAACTGTTTCAATGCCTCTGTACAGAAAACACTCCTGCACAACCTGAAAGACTGTCAAAATTAACAACTTTAATTACTTGAAAAGGAGCTCTGGTAGCATAGTGCCTAAGGCATTTGACTGATAACCAGAAGGCTGGTGGTTCAAACCTACCAGCCACTCCTCGGAAGGAAGTTTGGGCAATCTACTTCCATAGTGATACTGCCTCGGAAACCCAAGGAGGGGTCGCTATGAGTCGGGGCCGACTCAACAGCACATGACAACAACAACACCATTACTTGAAAAAAGATGTGCTTCAATTAAGGTAATGGTTTATGTTTCAGGAAAAAGTGCGCATGAATCAGCAAATTCACAGAACTAATAATTGGCTGAGACTCTAGGGGTTGAGAGGTGCACTCCAGGAACACTGATTGCCAAGTGTGGGCACTTTCCACCACTGGGGTGCTGGCGTGTGCTGGGGTTACACAGAGCAGCGCTGGTATTTTCATACCTGTCTTAATGTGTAGGAATATATTCACATGTGGCACAAACAAACCATTCCACAGATTTTACTTTTTACGGTGGACTAATCATCAGCCCGGGAGCTCTGGTAGCATAGTGGCTAAGACACTTGCCTGCTAACCAGAAGGCTGGCGGTTCAAACCCACCAGCCACTCCTCGGAAGGAAGGTTGGGCAATCCTACTTCCGTAGTGATACTGCCTTGGAAACCCAAGGAGGGGTCGCTATGAGTCGGGGCCGACTCGACAGCACATAACAACAACAACAACAATCATCAGCCCAGGAGCTCTGGTAGAGTAATGCCTAAGGCACTTGACTGCGAACCAGAAGGCTGGCCATTCAAACCCACCAGCCACTCCTCGGAAGGAAGATGGGGCAATCTGTTTCCGTAGTGATACTGCCTCGGAAACTCGAGGAGGGGTCGCTATGAGTTGGGTCCAAATCAATGGCACGTAACAACAACAACAACAACAATCATCAGCCCTAGTAACGTGCATTTGCAGACAACATAAGCAATAATTGTGGTCTTAATGATGCCTTTGAAAAGTCTAAAAACTTTAGGCCCTGAAGGGGTTCCTACCAGAATTGTCTTTAAAATTGCAAATAGTAGAGAATATATAAACTGCTACTGTAGACTTTTGTAGTGACAACGTCATGGCCATCAATGGCCCAAGACAACAGCTATTTCCTGGGAGCAGCTTGGATGTGCTCCAGTTACATCATCATACTAGGAAGACCGGCTCCATGTTTATGCAGGTGTACCTTGACAGACATACAAAAAAGCCCAGCCAGGTGAGACACGCACCACCCCGTAAGCAAACACCGCATACTAAGTGAACTGGATAAAACAGTAAGCCCACTAAAGGCATAACACAATCACACTCAAGTATCAAAATTTATTTTCTCAGGTTTCAAAGAGATTGGAAATGACAACACTGTTGCACTGTGCTTGACTTTCTCACCTAAAACTTTCTCTCTTCCTGTTGGGTGTCCTCAAGTCAATGCCAACCCATGGCCACCCACTCTGATGGAGTAGAAGTGTCCCACAGGGATGCCAGGCTGTGATCTTTTGGGGAGCAGGTCCTTTCTCCTGCATAGCCTCTAGTGGGTTTGAACTGCCAACCTTTTGGTTAGTAGCTGAACTCTGAATTATTGTGCCACCAGGGCTCCTAGGAATATGTATTGAGAGGGACTGGACCTCCAATTCACGATTAAGACAAGATTTGCAAATGTTGATGTTTTGCAGTTGTATGTGCTCATCTGGACAACTTAGATTTATCCCTAAACAACCAGCTTACATCCTCACCCCCTGTGAGAGACGTGGGCAGGATGGTGGCCAGCCTGCCCTGAGGAGGAGACCTCCCTAGTGGTGAACCGTATTCAATGGTAATCAGAAGACATGGTGGTCAATGCATGCGGAGCACACAGCGAAATCATTTTAACATGAATATGAAATACTTCAAAGACGCGATTAAAATTCTTACTATGCATTTTCCTGAGAAGGGTGGCAGTGGCAGTAGTATGATAAATTATATTTTCATCATCTGCAGACATTACCAAATCCTTTTGCATACTCAAAACCACAACAACAACAAGAGTTTAGACATCACTTCATACAGCCCGTACAAAGGGAGGAAAAGGAATAAAACGTACTTACATCATTTTGTTTAGGAAGTCGTTATCAGTTCTGAACATTTTAGAAGATGCATTAAATATCTTTCTTCTCTGTCTCCACCATGAATATACCAATTAAGAGTCCTGATGCTGATTACTGTGGAAACAAAAGGAATAATTCTTTATATCTAAATCCCATTCATCAGAAGCGAAGTCTTATCAGGTATATTTCTTTATTACTTGCTGGCATCACTGAGGAGCTTGTATTCACTTTGGCAGAAACTGTTACTAGTGTCCCGGGATGGATTTGAAAATATTCAATAATCTACATGGCACAAGCGCTGGGCACTTCAAACAAACACTGCTGTAAACAACTAGTAAGCCTTTGGTTTTTTAAATGTGCTACAAATCTTTCTTTTAAAATTAAATTTAAGTGAATAAAAGTTATCTAAAATAGCAGATGCAGTTTTAATATGCTAGCCCAAAAGTTAACAAACCCATTGCCATCAAGTCTATCCTGACTCATAGCGACCTCCACTGGCTTTCCAAGGCGATAAATCTTTACAGAAGTAGATTGCCTCATCTTCCTTCCATGGAGTGGCTGGTGGGTTGGAACTGCCAATCTTCTGGTTAGCAGTCAAATGCCTTAGGCACCACCAAGAACGCCTTAAAATTTAACAGTCTATGGTAAATAATCTCATAAAACAAGTGTAACTTTATTCCTTGTGCTGCTTTTGATAAAAAAATATTCATTTTTTTTGTTGAAAATATACAAAGCAGAATATACACTAATTCAGCAACTTCTACATGCACAATTCAGGAACACGCAGAGCTTCAAGGTCGGCAACCATTCTCATCTACCTTTTCCAAAGTTTCCCTCACTATTAAGCATAAGCTCACCGTCCTCTAAGCTTCATATCGAATCCTTCTAGTTACCATTGTGAGTTCAAACTCATACAGACACTTCAAAGGACACAATTCAAAGGCAGACATTCTTTACTTATTAAACTAAACTTGTTTAATTCAAGAAGACTCCATGGGTATTTTTGGTTTAAGGTTTTAAGATTATTAGCAAGTCAAAGATTTCAGGGATTTATCCCATCTCAGAGACTCAAGAATTTGAAATCCTGTTCCACTTTGTCCCGCTTCAGACCGTGTCTTTCATCAGAACCTTTGGCAATGGTAGCCGGCCGCCAGCAGCCTTTCTGGTTTCCTGGCAAAGGAAGCAGTAGTTCATGGAGGTGGCTAGCCCCACCTTCCTCAGGCTCCTCCCACCCTGACTTCTTCCTTTGTTGCTGGGGGCATAAAAAACAATTCTCGGACCTTGAATGGCTGCTTGCAAGTTTCTTAAGACTTCATGTGCTAGGAAACCAACTAGAAGGTAGAATAGAAGCACTAACCTTTATATAACTTAGGCTAATTAACTGGGATATCCATGAAACTTCCAAACCCAAGAACTCAAACCCCAAGTCAACCTTTTGGAAGGCGTAGGGGAGGACTAGGAGCTCTGGTAGCATAGTGCCTAAGGCACTTGACTGCTAACCAGAAGGCTGGCGGTTCAAACCCACCAGCCACTCCTCGGAAGGAAGGTTGGGCATTCCTACTTCTGTAGTGATACTGCCTCGGAAACCCAAGGAGGGGTCGCTATGAGTCGGGGCCGACTCGACGGCAAACAACAACAACAACAAGGGGAGGACTACTTATAGAAAGGCAGTGGAAGAAGAATCTTAATTTTGGTGGACTTACCAGGAAATTATGTTATTTAAGTCTAGTGCTTTTATCTAATTAAGGTTTCGGAAAAAATAACGGTAACAATTACCTAGTAATTGCATTGACATTTCTCGGGGTGTTTAATTGTCCCAGTAATTGATGCTGCAGCAAACCCAAATTTGAATTGATTTTGACAACAGCATCTTGCATTTTAAAAAAGGATGTCAATAGTTCTCCTACTTGACTATTATAATGCATGACTTTGTATTTGAAAAAACATATGAAGTAGCCACACAGGAGGCACTTGATAAGAATAAAGAATCCAAACTCTTTTGTCCTGAGTTCTCATCACTCAGACCATGTATATATCATATTACTTAACATACTATATCGTAAATGTCTATAAATCAATTCATTTTCTATTCATATGTATACAGCTAAGAACAAGACTGCACTTCATTTCATCTTTGTATTTCCAGCATCTGGAAGTATACTGGCAAATAGTAGGCACTTAATAATACCTAATAAAGTAATCAATCAATACATTGATTGATGAGAATGTCTTCTGTTGAGAGGAAAAACATAGCTAAATGATTTCTCAGCTAGAGAGACAATCTAAAGAAGTCAGGGCAGACAAGACAGCAACCACCACCAACACAGATAATGAAGCTGATAAAGTAATTTTTGTCAGTGTGATTTCTGGGCACCAATTATCAATGCAATTACTGTTCATTATGATAATTAAATATAGACCATCCAATCACTCAGGTGTTGACTCTACGGAAGACTTGCAAAACCTTATAAACTTGCTCCAGATTTTACAATGTGAACCTTTGAATGAACCTGTATCAAAAAGGTTTATATTATTTATTATTGTGTGTGTGTGTGTGTGTATATATATATATATATATACACGTGTGTGTGTGTGTGTGTAGAGAGAAAGAGAAAGAGCGCTGGTAGCGTAGTGTCTAAGCACTTTGACTGCTAACCAGAAGGCTTGCAGTTCAAACCCACCAGCCACTCCTCAGAAGGAAGGTTGGGCAATCTACTTCCATAGCGATACTATCTCAGAAACCCAAGAAGGGGTTGCTATGAGTTGGGTCCAACTGGATGGCACATAACAACAACATATATATATATTAGTTTTAGTAAACATTTTACCATTAACCCTGAACATATCTGAAATCACCATGCTTGTTAATCATCGGAGGTGGTCAACCTGCTTCCTTGGCATGCATGTGAAATGAAATACTACTGCTCGGCCTCACTGCCCTCGATGCCCTGGCACTCCTGCTGCCCAGTGCCCAGTGGGTACAGACTGAATGCTCATTGACGATGACACAACCTTCTAGAAGGAATCACTGTTGTATTGATTTTGCTAATGGAGTAAACAAACTTTCATTTATTTATTTTTTCATGAGAGGGATGTGCACGTTTTAAAAGTGGGTGTGTACTTCTTCAGTGATTGAACATAAAAATCAAGTGTTACTTGTGAGAAGCAGGCTTGCTAGAAAACCGAAGGTGGTGGAATCCGTGAAGAATGGAAAGATTCCAGAAAACCAGGAAGGTTCTGAAGTGATGTCAACATGATGAAGTTTAGCACTTATGAAATCGCACACTGTGCTTTGAGGGAAAGTGTGGGCACAACAAGAAGAGGGAATTTTGTGTAAACTTTAGAGACAGAAATGATTTCTAAATCCATAGGAGCCTCAAGGACTTTAATGAAATACCAAGAAACACAGTCGATTCTGTTTCTAGCCTCTTGTCATAAATAACACACTTCCAAGTACTTTCTATTCTGCTTCAGTTTTTGCCTTCATTTCATTTCTCCTACTCCATTGTCCACTGATCCTTGGATATTTAACTCTGGTATTCTATGCAATCTAACAAAGAAAAAAAGTACCCATAAGTAAATTTGATAAATCCTGTCACATACTACCTTTGACTCTCCCATTTGCCTTTTTACGACTTTTCTTCACAAAGTTACGGGGGTTTGATGTAGCTAAATTTAATATACTTTTATCGGTAACCTTGTAGGTTGCATAAAAAAAAAAAAAATCACTGCCATTGAGTCAAATTCTGACTCCTTGCAACCCTAGAGGACAGAGTAGAACTGCCCCATAGGGTTTCCAAAGTTGTCAATCTTTGTTGTTGTTGTTGTTGTTATGTGCCGTCGAGTCAAACCCGACTCGTAGCGACCCCTCCTTGGGTTTCCGAGGCAGTATCACTACGGAAGTAGGATTGCCCAATGTCAATCTTTACTGAAGCAAAACTCAAACCAAACCCACTGCAGTCTAGTTGATTCTGATTCACAGTGCCCCTAGAGGGCAGAATACAACTGCCCTATAGGGTTTCCAAGGCTGTAATCTTTAGGGAAGCTGACTGGCTGGTCTTTCCCTCCGGAGTAGCTGGTGGGTTTGAACCTTCAACCTTTCAGTTAACAGTTCAATGCTTTAACCACAGTGCCATCAGAGCTTCCTGTGGGTAGATATAATTGGTTAATTTAGTTTTTGAGCAATAAATGTATCTGCTGGCTATCTTTCATTGTTCTTGTGCTTGCGGATGTATAGTTAGTTGTGGTTTTTATTCCCCAATGGAGAGTTGGATCAAATTTCCTTGCAGAGAGACAGGCATATTTCCTTAGCATGGTCACAAGGACAGTAATATGAGGTGATGTCTATATGTAGGAAAAAATGGAGAATCTGTGTTACTAAATGTGAAAAAATCATCATAAAATTTAATTTTGATATGACTGAATGGATAAAACAATCATTTAGAATTTGGCCTGAAAGGATGTGGTAGGTTCCTTCATGTTTTATTTGCAGGTTTCAAGTTCCCTTCCATTGCCTTCCTCCTGGCTTCACTAGCCAATTTAATGCCGTTGTTTGTGTCATTCTTTGAATGCTTATTTTTCCTCTTATCTGATACTTTGGATAAAATTGTTTTTCTGTTTGAAGATGAACTTAAAGATTCAATACATATTTATTAGCTGTTTTTTATATTGAAATCACTATGGTAGATTTTGTGAAAATTCTAAATTTAAATAGATAGGCACCAACTGCCTTAAACAATTACTGACTGTTCATGTATATAAATAGCTTGTATAAAGAGAAATTGTGCCACAAATCAAGTTTGATGGCAGGGACTATAACACAATTGCTGGCAGAGGGGGGCAATTATCACAAGTGTTTGGTGGGTAGAAGGTAAAGGGAACACTAAGAATCTTATTTAATGCCCAGGTCCTCTCACAGTGTCCATGCAAGAATAACAGAGCTACCAGGTTTTACAGAGGAGTAGTTAAAGATCACATACAGCACAGTTTTGCTAACCTTGTTCAATGTGAATTAGAAAAGAAAAGGAAAATTATGGCTGGAGAGATACTCAACTTTTTGAAACAGCATTAGGATCTGGGTCTTTAGCAACAGGGAGGGTGTGTGTGTGGGGGGGGGACACTGCAAACTGGCATCACATCATCAACAAAGGCTTTATAATGAATTGAAATGTGTTTCTCCCAAAACATAGGTTGCAGTCTTAACTCTCGTACCTGCAAATGCAATCTTTTGTGCAAACAGTCTTTGAGAGAGATTATCAGTTGGCACAGCATAAGGTCATACAGCATTAGGGTGTGTCTCAAAGCCATCTGCGTGGTGTTTATAAAAGAGAAAAGACACAGACAAGGTGAAGATTCATCTACAAGCCAAAGACGGCAGAAGAAGCCAAGGGAGAGGCACTGGCCAGATTCCCTTCCAGAGCCCTTCGAAGGAATCAGTGTAGCATAGCCTGGTCTAGTTCTCCTCCCCAGAGCTGTGAGACAATATATTTCTGTTCTGTAAAGAATCCAAGTTGGTGATATTTTGCTATAGCAGCACGAGGGGACTAGGGCAAACATTGAGGCAGGAAACTGCATTGCACATTACAAGAAAGTGAGTTCACTGTCATTTGAGACACGATGCACAAAGTGCAGTGCTGCAAAACAAGTGGTGGTGGTCAGGACCTGGATAATGTCAGTTCCAGCCTTAGTACAGACTTCACTCCACAAGCAGTAAGGGGCCTTCACAAATGCTGAGCAGGACGTGTCATGAACAGAGGTTTACTACCAGGAGATGAATACAGCAGCTGTGTGTAAAGGGATTTCAGGAGGACACAGAAAAGTCAGGAAGATCATGTGGAAGGAAATAAGCAGGGACATTGGAATAACAGTGCTATCACTCACTCATGCGACAGTCCAAAATAGTCAGCAATTGATTGAACACAAAGGGCAAAAGAAACACATGAAATTACTCCAAGCTTTTGATCTTACATAAGTCTGATTTCTGGGAGCATTTACTTAAATATGAAATAAGTCAATGAAAATAGATTTGACCATGGCAAATAATGTTGTATTTGAGATTTTAAACAGATATAAAGTGTCTTAGACTGGCGTGTCTACAGACACACAGCCAGGGAAGCTTGTCGTTGTTGTTGTTGTTGTGTGCCGTCGA
>NW_006922045.1:831418-832492 GCF_000298275.1 Orycteropus afer afer | reverse complement strand
CTAAAGAAAGGTAATCCCACAGAATGTGGAAATTATGAACTATATCATTAATATCGCATGCAAGTAAAATCTTATGAAGATAATTCAAAAACAGTTGTTTTATCTGGATCTTGCATCTGCCTGGTTCATCATCATCTGACCTCCAGTTCTTTGGACTTGAGCCTGCCATATTTCCTGACAATCTTGGGATCAGTTAGCCTCAGCAAGCTTGTGAGCCAGCACAGGGACAATGATGCTGGGGAGATGCCATCATATCCTGCTCTGAATTGCGCAGGTTATGTGCACAAGGTATCGTTACTTTCACTCCATACCTGCGAAGATGACACGTGCATCCCTCTTTGGATTTATGGAAAACATCATCTACTACCCAGAAGCATTGGGAAGAAATGTAGTCTCCGATAAAGATTTCTTGGAGAAGATGGTGAAAGGGGAAATGGATTTGGACATTTACTGAGGATTTTACTATCAGTACAGCACTGCTCTAAGGAGCATGTGTTCATCAGTACTTAGTACTCACAATGCCATGTGAGGTGCATATATTTTACATATGAGGAAATCCATGCACAGGAAGATTAGTCACTTTTCCAAAGTGGTAAAGAAATCTTCTCAGTAGTTCTCATCACTTTTTCTTGGAAGTTCCTTTTCTATGTTTTCACTGACTTTCTGCACACCTCATTAGTTCCATTCACCTTCAGTATTAACTCTGGGCTACATCCCCCCAAAAAAACACAACCTTGAAAAATTCTCTCATTTCTATATAAAGGAGTTTTTGTTGGCTTCACTTTATATTCTATAATTACCTTATAATTTCAGCAAACTAAACAAACTGATTATTATAAAGTCAGTTTTTCACTTTTGTGAGCATACACTTCAGAATCTCTCAACCTCAATTTGTTCACCAAAATATTTTGTCATTAAGAACATGTCTTTCTCACTGCTTGGTCACAGCCAGCTACCCAGAGGGACTGAGTAGTTGGACCTGTGGGCTTGGGACCATAGTAGAAGGAGACATCAAGCTCAATTGGTATGTTGTTGTTGTTGTTATGTGCCGTCGAGTCGGCCCCGACTCATAGC
>NW_006922045.1:828633-830359 GCF_000298275.1 Orycteropus afer afer | reverse complement strand
GATCTTCACCTAAATCACAATAAAAAAATAAAATAAAATAAAAAAAGAAAGAATAAAAAAAAAGAACATGTCTTTCTATAAGAGGTCATTTTATATTAAAACCAAAATCACTGCCATTGAGTTGATTCTCCATCTTATAGGGACCCTCATTGGATTTCTGAGATAGTAAATCTTTATGGAACTAGATTGCCCCATCTTCCTTCCACAGAGTGGCTGGTGGGTTTGAACTGCCAACCTTCTGGTTAGCAGAATGCCTTAGGCACTATGCCTTAGGTACTATGCCACCAGAGCTCCTTTGTTTGACAATAGCAGCTAATAAAAGATAATACCCTCCTTTTCACTTCATAATCACACTCTGACAAGTCCTTGATAATAGGAAAGTTACTGAGGAGAAAGAAAGGGAGAGAAAAGAAAAACAAAGCATTTGTTAAAGATGCAAAAAGCAAGATTAAGAATGTCATTGTTGTTAGTTGCTGTCAAGTCGGCTCTGATGCATGGTGACCTTATGTATAACTGAATGAAATGTAGCCCCTTCCTGCACCATTTTCATGATCATTTTATGTTTGAATCCAAATATTAAGGCTAGAGAACTTACAAGTTTCATAGTAAAAAAAATAATGAGTTTTTGTTACAAATTCAAAACCTTGAAACACAAAAAACTCAAACTCATTGCCGTCAAGTCAGACCTGACTCATAGAGACCCCTCCTTGGGTTTCCAAGGCAGTATCATTATGGAAGGAGATTGCCCAACCTTCCTAGCCACAGAGAAAGAACAAAAACATGCAGGTTAAAACATGATGGCCTGTTCCTCATGGTTCAGTAAGACCTGTCTGGAAGCTCTT
This sequence comes from Orycteropus afer afer, assembly GCF_000298275.1. NCBI lineage: Eukaryota > Metazoa > Chordata > Mammalia > Tubulidentata > Orycteropodidae > Orycteropus > Orycteropus afer. The sequence goes on along the minus strand of NW_006922045.1, from coordinate 829,517 downwards.
CTTGCTGGGAGGTCAACTTCTTGATCGGAGGTGCTTGTGTAGACTCTGTCCCCTTCCAAAAAGCATACATGTCTGAAGGCTTCTATAGAGTCTGTAGTTTACAATCTCCCAGAGGATGGCAAGTCAGGCATGTGTGTGTACGTATGTGCTTCCAAGAAGTTTTTCCTCTTGTGATTTTTCCCAGAAGACAGAATTTCCAGGTTCTGAGTCATGTGAGGTTTGCTTGACAGGATATTAAAGAAAGACAGCTAGTACCTTTTGGTATAAGAGTGAGTATGTAAAGATATAGCACACTTACATGGAAGGCTTTAAAACAGCTACCTGAAGTAAGATAGAGATTAACATCAAGGGAGTGTCTTGCTATCTATAAGAAACGTACGTGGCAACAGTTGATGATGCCAATGGAATGGGCCTAATGATCATGACAACCGAAGGTAATACTGTTTCTAAAAAACTAATATCCTTTTGTGTTGTCAGTGAAAGTTTACACAGCAAATTGGTTTCTTATCTGACAATTTTTACACAAGTAGTTCAGCCACTTGGTGCATTTTTCATAACCTGTCAATAGTCTCTTTATTTGCATTCTGATTCTTCCTTCTCCAGTACTCTAGTATCCCTGTCCCCTTATCTTCTCATCTGTTTTAGAGTAATTGTTGACCTTTTGGTCTCATTTTTCTTGTGGTTATGTGCCACCGAGTCACCTCTGACTCATAATGACAAAACACTGTCTGGTCCTGCATCATCTTCACAATCCTCGCTATGCTCAAGCCCATCAATGCCATCACTCAGAGCATCTCATTGAGGGTCTTCCCCTTCTTCACCGACCCTCTACTTTACCAAGAATGATATCCTTCTCCAGGGAATGGTCCCTTCTGACAGCATGA
>NW_006922045.1:816954-827578 GCF_000298275.1 Orycteropus afer afer | reverse complement strand
AATAGAAGTTTCTACATAAGCAGTAGATATTTTCAAAATTCTCTAGAAACAGCCCCAGTGGAAGGAACCTCTCTATCACTGGAAAGGTACTTTAGGTTGGGAACAGAGAATCAAACCATTTTATGCTACTATCAACAGCATATATTTCTTGTAAAGAAAAGTTTCAGTCTACTCTGTGAATAAACAAAAATGAATGTCCCCTAAATTCTTCTTAAATCTAACAGTAGTTCAGTTTAATTAGTAAAGCATGTCTGCCTTGAGCGTTGTACTCTTTCAGGATCTTTTTATATCAAGTCAAACTGACAACAACTGCAAAGAATGTATAGGAAACCCATGGGCCAGTAAGTTTATGTCAGTGGGGGGGAGGATCAACTAGAAAAGGAGGGTGACAACGGTTGCACAACGTGAAGAATGTCATCAATGTCATTGAATTGTACGTGTAGAAACTACTTGGTGCATGTTTTGCTGTGTATATTCTCAACAACAGCAAGGAAATAAATAAAATTTAAAAATAAGCAAACATTGCAGTGGGAAGTTGTATGAAACCCATTTGGAGGTGTTCAAAGCATTTAATGTTTGTGTTCTGGGTCTCAACCTTAAAATTTTTACCAAAATTATGCTGGTGACATGCACCAGAAAAACAAGCAGCCATCTTCTGAAAATTGTCCCACCAATTGACCAGTAGAGTGGTCAATGAGTCCTTGATGTGAGTTATTTTCTGTGAAATGTTTGCAAGGATCCACTTGAGGGTCTTTGACAGTTTACTGAAGAGATCATACTGAAAGCACCAGAGACGCTCCTTGTGTGATTTATGATCAGATTTTTTTTCCAAGGAGATGTTTCAGACACTGAAGTCAATTCCCGACATATTCCTTAATAACCTCTTTGAACTTCTTCGAGATTTACCTTCTTGGAGTATCACGAGAGGTCAGGATGGCAGGAGGGCTGTCTGTCTGATGTAAAGATCAGCTAGAGTATTTCTTCTAATTTTCTCATTATCTTTTTGAATGAAAATAGAATAGGTTATGATCATTAGGAAGACTCAAAGTGGAAGGATGTTAAAAAACCAATTATAAATCACAAAATGCCTATTTATATTTAACTTTCCATAAAAGAGTTTCTAGATTGATTTTGCTGGTAGTAATGGGTATGTTGGGAGTTCCTGGGCAGAATTTGCAGTTAATGTACTTAACTGTTGGTCAAAAGGTTGCTGGCTTGAGTTTACCTAGAGGTGCTTCAAATAAAATATCTGGTGATATACTTCTGAAAAATTAGCCATTGAAAACCATGGCACACAGGTCTACTCTGCAACCCATGAAATAGAGTCAAAGGAAACTGGTTTTAAAAGATAAACTGCGAGCTGTTGCAGAATATACTGTCTGGTGGTCTCCTGTTTCAACGTCAATATAAGACTCATGAAAATATTCCAGGACAGTTTCTATAAGTCTGTTTTAGTATTGTTTGCAATCAGACAAGCACCTAGACAGGCATATGTTGTTCTTCCTTTCAGTAATGGACGTAGAACAGCATGATTGAAAGTGTCATACTCATGGATGGAAATAGCAGATGGAATAAATAATACAGTTTCATAGAGGTAAGCCTGCTTGTTGAGACATGTTCAGTAAGCATCAAAGATTGGGCAACATAAAGAAACACCTGTCTTTCAAAGCCTCCATGAGTTTGGCTGCTGTTGTCAGTGTCCTTAAGGTGGAGAACTACCACCGAGTCTAGGGAAAGGCTATGACACTGTTGATTTCCATGAGGTTGAGTCAGAACATGAAGAGTTTGTTTCAGGAATGAACAAGTATTAACTTGGCTGAAGAGAAACTCAAAATTCAACAAGGGGGGGTCAGCACAAAATGATCACGGCCGAGGAAGACACTGGGGGGGGGGCAGGAATTAAAGACAACGAAGGCACCTGCTATGACATACACAATCAAGCAATAACTGTAGTGACAACAAACTGTGAGTGGGTACATAGACAGACACTCAAGCTGAACCAGTATAAGAAGGCAAATGGGACCATACCCACAAATGAACATACTCACATACCCACAAGAACAGGTTTGACAAAGGATATTTCTACATATGCATTTATGTATGCTGCAAATATATTTATGAGTCCAGTAAAGCATCCAAGAGGCAAAACTGTGAAAGCTTCTTAACCAGACACCCTGATGAAATGAGTTGCTGAACTCAGGAGCTCAGGATTATAGTCTTGGGAGACACTAAGACCAATAATAGCATAACATATTGCACAAAGACAATGTTCTTCATCCTACTTGGTAAGCAATGACTGTCACCGTAAAAGCTTGTGAGTAGCCAACTGAGGGCCAACTATTGGTCTCTCTCTGTCTGGAGCAAAAAGAGTGAAGAAAATCAAAGATGCAAGGAAGCAATTATTTCAAAGAACTAATGACCTGAGACCAGAAGAGGAAGGTGCTTAAGTAGCACTGTTGACTCATCTGAAAGGGATCACAATGAGATATCCTGAATGCAGTGGGAGGAAAATGTGCAACAGAACTTGAAACCTTAAAAACAAGACCAGGCTTACTGGTCTGACAGAGACAGGGGGAACTCCCAAGTCTACAGCCTTTGGACACCCTTCAAGTAAAAAACTGAACTCACCCCCATGGCTCAACTTTCAGCCAAAGGATAGGACTATAACATGAACAATAATAGCTGGGAGGTAGGCACTCATCAAAACAGTCAACCAGATGAGACCAAAAGGGCAGCATTTGCCCAGGGATGAAGCTCAGAAGATAGGAAGGAATGGCGAAGATGGGTGAAGGGAAATTGTAACCACAGGCAAGAAGTGGGAAGAGTTATATCTTAGGAATTGCAATGAATATCACACAACAAAATGTGTAAATTGTTGAATGGAAAACCATATTGTTCTGCAAAATTTTACCCAAATCACAAAACAACAACAAAAGTAAACAAGTAAAAGAAGCTCTCAGGGGGGGAAAAAAAAAAAAAAAAAGAATGAACAGGTAAAAAGGTTTATAATACTTAAGTTGCCAAAAAGCTAATTTAAAATCATAGTGAATCATTTTCTTCAGTTGAAGCTGAAGAAAATTAAAACAAGTCCACAAGAGCCAAAATATGACCTTGCATATATCCCACCTCAATTTATAGACCATCTTTAGAACAGATATGACACTGTGAGCACCAATGACTGAAGACCAGACGAGTTGTGGGGGTGACTTCAAGCATATTATACGTGAAGACAGCAAAAGGTCATTCAAGGGACAGGAAAGAGAGAAAAGACCAAACAGATGTCAGAAGAGAATGTAACTCGCTTTTGAAGGGAGAGTAGCTAAAATGAACGGAAGACAAGATGAAATAAAAGAGCTGAATGCAAGATTTCAAACAGCAGCTTGAGACACTCCTCACCATCATTGTCTTTTTAATAGCTCCATAACCATGTGAAAGCTGGGCAATGAATAAGGAAGACCTCAGAAGAACTGAGGCAATTTGAATTTTGAATTTTAGTGTTGGTGAAGAACAGGCATATATTACAGACTGCCACAAGAACAAACAAATTTGACTTCCACTAAATATAACCCCAATGTTCCTTAGAAGTGAGGGTGGGGAGACTTTTCCTCTCCTATTTTGGTCACATTGTCAGGAGGGTGCAGTCTCCGGAGAAGGATATCATTCTTGGCAAAGTAGAGGTTCAGCAAAAAAGGGAAAGAACTTCAGGGGGATGAATTGACACAGTGGCCTTTCAACAATTGTGAGGATAGCACTGGACCAGACAGTGCCTGGTTCTGTTGGAGTTGGAACCAACTTGAGTGCACCTAACAAAAGCAACAACAGCTCCCATTTCTAATTAGACTCCTGCAGTTGTTTAATTATGGAGAACTTAGTTAAGTAATAAGGCACCATTGTGGCACAAAATGGTTAACGCACTTGGCTGCTAACTGAAAGGTCAGCAGTTATAACCTATCAGCCACTCCAAGGGAGAAAGATGTGACAGTCTTCTTTCCTAAAGATTTACAACCTAGGAAATTCTATAGGGCAGTTCTACTCTGTCATATAGGGTGTCTGTGAGTCAGAGTCAATTTGACAGCAATGAGTTTAGGTTATATTTTTAAATTGTTTTTAGTTAATTAATAATAGAAGTGGAAATGTTTAAAAGTTTGAGAACCATTGTCTGTAGTCCTCAGTGATACCAATAACAGCTTTCAATTGTCTCTTTGTCATTGACCTAGCTGAAGCAAGCTCATATGAGGTTATTGTGTTTTATTTAAATTAATATTAAATGTAGGTGAAAATACACAGAACATAAGCTACACAGTATTGCAACCATTTCTGCATGACCAGTTCAGCGGCACTGATGACATTGTTTAAGTTGTACACCACTCTCACTGGCCTCTGCCCAATTATTCTACCACCATTAACTTACACTCACTGCCCCTCAAGCTCTTACAGTTTTTCAAGTTGCTGTTGTCAATTTGATCTCTTAATGCTCAAAGCAGACATACTTTACTAATTAATCTAACTATTTAGCTATAAAAAAAAAAAACAAAACTTCAGAGGATAGCTGTGATTGGGGTTTAAGGTTTAAAGATTATTTCAGGGCAAAGGTTTCATGACACTGTGTTTGGATAATTGTCCTGAGGTGCAATTTGTCCAGAGAACTCTAATCTGAGGAGAAACTTTCGGAACTTTTCAACTCCTGGAGCAAACTCAAGGAACAGGTTTTTCAATCTCTGTGCCTGTTCCTCTTTTTAGAGGTCACGCAGTGCCTAAGGCATTTGACTGCTAACCAGAAGACTGGCGGTTCAAACCCACTAGCCACTCCTCAGAAGAAAGATTGGGCAATCTACTTCCCTAGTGATACTGCCTCAGAAACCCAAGGAGGTGTTGTTATGAGTCAGGTCTGACTCGGCCGCACAAAACAATAACAATAACACAACCATGAGAACAGTAGGTACAAAAAGCAGACAGGTTCCCACCAAGAATATACACTTTCGAATCTGATCAGATATTCAAAGGAATCCTACACAGGCTTTCATTGCTAGGAGACAAAATGAACTTAGTATTTCAGAGTCAATAAAAGGAAACTGAAGCTCAGAATCAATGTCTGAAGCTCTTCACCATCACAGTCCAAGTTGTTGTTGTTGTTATGTGCCGTCGAGTCAGCCCTGACTCATAGCGACCCCTCCTTCGGTTTCTGAGGCAGTATCACTATGGAAGTAGGATTGCCCAACCTTCCTTCTGAGGAGTGGCTGGTGGGTTTGAACCGCCAGCCTTCTGGTTAGCAGTCCAGTGCCTTAGCCACTATGCTACCAGAGCTCCCAAGAGACCCCACAAAACCTGGGAAGAACACGGTACTTGCAAGTTTTGGGACATGAGTCACAGAAGCAAGAGAGTTTTAAGGAGGACTAGCAGACAGTTTAACTGCTCAAAATCACAATAGGAAAACTTGTTAATAAAGCAAAGCTGAATTTATTATTACTTACTACCTCCAGATAGAACATTACATTGATGGAATTTCAGCAGTATTGCATGTGGGGAAATGTGATGGTTTAAGGTATTTCTATCAAAGCAAAGGACTTTCATTTGCTCATGTACCAAACTCACAATAAGAGGAAAGAGATGCAAATAACCATTAATAATCAGAATGAGGAATGTATGAAGTATAAATCCAGGAACATTAAAAGTCATTAAAAATGAAATGGAATGAATAAACTGTAATAAGCTGAAATGGACAGGAATTGGACATTTTAAATCAGACAATCATCTACTATGCTGGAATGACAAATTGAAGAGGAATGGCATCTCATTCACTGTCAAAAAGAATATTTCAAAATCTATTATGAAATACAGTGTTGTCAGTGATAAAATGATGTTCATATGCCTACAAGGAAGGTCAGTTAGTGCAACTATTCTTCAAATTTACACAGCAATCACTGATGTCAGAAATGAAAGATATTTAACAACTTCTGCAGTCTGAAATTGATCAAACATGAAATCAAGATGCTTTGATAATTACTGGTGATTGGAAAGCAAAATTTGGAAAAAAGAAGAAAGACTGGTACTTGGAAGATATGGCCTTGGTGATAAAACTCTGGAAATGATAGAATTTTGTGAGACCAATCATGTACGTATTGCAAATACCTTTGTTCAACAACATAAACAATTACTATACACATGAATCTTGCCGTATGGAATGAATAAGAATCAAATTGACTATATCTGTGGAAAGAGACAATGGAGGAGCTCAGTATCATCAGTCAGAGCAAGGTCAGGGGTCAAGTGCAGATCAGATTATCAATTGCTTATCTGCAAATTCAAATTGAAGGTGAAGAAATTTAAAACAAGTCCATGATAGCCAAAGTATGATTTTGAGTATATCCCAACTGAAATTAGAGACCATCTTAAGAATAGATAGGATGTATTGAACACTAATGACCAAAACCATGAGTTGTAGGATGAACATCAAGGACATCACACATGATGAAAGAAAAGGTTTATTAAAGAAAAGAACAAAAGGTATATTCAAAGATGCTGAAACTTGCTGTTAAAAGTAGATTAAAGCAAATAGAAGATATGCTGAAGGAAAAAGACTGAACAAAAGATTCCAAAGGATGACTCCATAAGACAAAGTATTATAATGAAATGTGCAAAGACTTGTTGTTGTTGTTGTTAGGTGCTGTCAAGTCATTTCTGACTCATAGTGACCCCATGCATAGCAAAACAAAACACTGCCTGATCCCACACCAGCTCCATGATCCCTGCTATAGTTGAGACCATTATTGCAGCCACCATGTCAATCCATCTCGTTGAAGGCCTCCCCCTCTTTCGTCAACCCTCCACCCTACCAAGCATGACATCCTTCTCCAGGGAATGGTCCCTTCTGACAACATGACCAAAATAAGTGAAATGAAGTCTGGCCATTCTTGCTTCCAAGGAGCATTTTGGCTGCACTTCCTCCAGGACAGATCTGTTAGTTCTTTTAGCAGTCCATGGTACTTTCAGCATTCTTTGCCAGCACCACAACTCAAAAGCATCAACTCTTCTTCGGTCTTCCTTATTCATTGTCCAGCTCTCACATGCATATGAGGCAACTGGAAATATCATGGCTTGTGTCAGGTTCACCTTAGTCCTCAAGGAGACATCCTTGCTCCTCAGCACTTGAAACAGTTCCTTTGCATTTGACCTTCCCAATGCTACACGTCATCTAATGTCTTGACTGCTGATTCCATTGGCGTGGATTGTAGAACCAAGCAACGTGAATTCTTTGACAACCTCAATCTTCTCTCCATTTATTATGATGTGCTCATTGGTTCCATTGTGAGGATTTTTGTTTTCTTTATATTGAGACGCAATCCATACTGCAGACTGTATTCTTCAACCTTCATCAGTAAGTACCTCAAGTCATCCTCACTTTCAGCAAGCAAAGTTGTATTGTCTGCATATCTCAGGTTGTTAAGTACCTGGAGTTAGAAAATCAAAAGGAAAGGATACCCTAGACATTTCTTTAGCTGCAAAAACTAAAGGAAAAAATCAGGTCTGAAGTTGCAATACTGAAGAATTCTGTGGGCAAGATAATTGAATGATGCAGGAAGCATCAAAATAAGATAGAAGGCTTAGACAGAGTCAAAGTACCAAACAAAATTGTTCAAAGTTCAACCATTTCAGGAGGTAGCATATGATCAAGAACTGATGGTACTGAAGGAAGAAGTCCAATTTGAACTAAAGACATGGGCTAAAGACAAAGGTCCAAGAATTGATAGAATATCAATTGAGATGTTTCAACAAACAAATGCAGTGCTAGAAGTGCTCATTCATCTATGCTAAGAAATTTGGAAGGTTGCTATTTGGCCAACCAACTTGAAGAAATCAATATTTTTGCCCATCTCAAAGAAATGGGATCCAACAGAGTGGGATTTCAATAGTACATTTTAGAAATTCAAGTTGGATTTAGAAGAGGACATGGAACATTGGATATCATTGCTGATGTCAGATGGATCTTGGTAAAAGCAAGAATACCAAAAAGTGAACACTAATGTCCAAAAACCATGAGTCGTAGGATGAATATAAAGGACATCACACATGATGAAAGAAAAGGTTTATTAAAGAAAAGAACAAATGTTGCTTATTGGCTATAACAACAACAACATGCATATTGGATAAAGAAACTACCAGCCTTCCAAAGAAAGCTTCAAATTATTAAAACAATGAAGAAAACATTAACCATTCAATAATAACAAAAGAAATCAAAACACAACTTCAAATTTCCATGAAACATTTAACAGTTATCCATGTATTCACTTCTCAATTTATCTATAAATTTTCACAAAATACATATTATATAATTTGTATTCTGACCACAATATAAGACAATTAAAAATTAATATCAAAGCATAAACCTGGAATCGTTTAAATAGCTATGATTTAAGTTATGGTTTAGAGAAAAAATAGAAAGCATAAAACAAATTGCTGAGGAAAAATAGACACTAAGTGTGGCCAGTCAGTAAATGACTGAGCAGTCTTTGATGCCCCTCTTGTTGAATGTGACTGGACCCGTGACTGACTGTGGTGGAGTTTACATGGCAGAACTACTGAGGTCCAGTCACAAGGGACAATGGACCACGGTACACCATGTTCTCTCAAGGAGCCCACTCCAGGGAAGCCAGTGCCATCCATGGAGTCTCTGCACTCTCGATGCTCATGCTGAGAAGCTGTATAGGGGGGGTCAGTTCAGAATTCCTGAGAAGCAGACCACACAGGGTTAAATGTGCATGAGATGCCTTAGGGGCAACCCCATGGAAGGATAAGGGTTAGGAAGAAAGTGGAGGCAGAAGTGTGTTGAGACTGCAGCGAGTGTTCCTGCAGTGGTGGATTTCAGTCAGAACATTTCTAGAAAGGAAATGGAGAAAAATGGTACCCCTATAGGAGTCCCTCCTTGGAAGGAAGGTTGGGCAATCCTACTTCCATAGTGATACTGCCTCGGAAACCCAAGTAGGGGTCGCTATGAGTCAGGTTTGACTCTATGGCACATAACAATAACAACAACATAGGAGTCCCTGGGTGGCATAAATGGTTAAGCACCAGACTCCTAACTGGAAGGTTGGTGGTTCGAGCCTACACAGAGGCACCGTGGAAATAAGGCCAGGTGATTTGGTTCTGAAAAGTCACAGCCCTGAAAATCCTTTGGAACAGTTCTACTCGGCACATAGAGGTACCATGAGTCAGAAAAAAGTCAACTCAAGGACCACTAACAACAATAGTACCCTGCTAGGCATTAGCAGGCTGTCCTGCTCATGACAGAACTCTAATTGTCAATTGATTAATTAAATCCAGCACAGAGCTTAAATGACACAAATTGGTAAATGTTCTATTACTGTTAGGGGACAAATTCCTATTATGAAGATAAACATATGTGTTTGGGAAATACTTTGAGAAGTCTTTAGAGACAGAACGCAAGACATGTTAGTTACTTTAAGTAAAGTAATAAAGACCCAAGACAGGGACAACTTCAGATACACGCCTGAGGAAATACTCTGCAGGACCTCACAGCAGTTATAGAGGATGTCTTTGGACTGAAAGAAGCTACAGATTAGGGTTCAAGTCAATTGCATCTGGTTTCTCAGGGTGGGGAGTTGTTATCTGCGTTACATACACAGTATTCTTCCATCAATCCCATTGGAGGACAGGGAATATCAATATTTTCATTGTTGACTCTGCAGCAGCAAAAAAAAAAAAAAAAAAGACTATTCTAAACAAAATAATATCCACACTAAGAAAGATACATAGAATAGGATTGTAAGAGTATGCATTAAAATGGTAACAGTGCTTGCTTCTGGATAGAATTCACATTACAGAATAATCTACAGCTTTGAAAATTTAAAAGGTCTTCCCAGTAACTCTATTTTTCAGGGCTCATTGCCTCTCTTTCTGAGATTTACTCTACTAATAGTTTTCTTCGATTCTGGGTGTCAAACTAAATAACTTCAATATATGTTTAACCAGTAGAACCATACGAGAGTTATATATCGACTCTGGGTAAAGCTATTCTCTTTCCACTGATAGTTTAAGTTGCACATATAAATTGACATTCCAAAATCACTCAATGAAACAAAACTGTATATTTCATAATGGCAAGAAAGGAATGGGGGAAGAAATACAATTTACATGTTCTAATCATTTTCAAAAGATTCCAAAATAAATCAAAAGTAGTCTATGGTCATTATACTGATGAACCACCAGCCATCTGTCAATATGTCCTACCGGGGTGGTTCGCCTGATGCCATGATGCTAGAAGCTCTGCTACTGGTATTCCTACTTCCATCACGGTCACCCATGGTGAGCAAGTTTCAGTGGAGCTTCCAGGGCCTGGCCATAACAGAATAGGAAGAAAGAGCTATGGATTATAATCAGCGTCATGAAACAAAATGTAGATGAACAAAATGTAGATGAACTGTTCAATGAAAAATGGAATGGAAAATGAATCTGCTTAGCAAAATTGGAAGAGGTGATCCACTTCTCAAAGAATTGGCCAGGGAGTTCTGGCAAGATGGCGGACTAGGCAGAAGGACTGCACAGACCCTCTTCAACAAAGAAAAGGGAAACCAATTAACACAGACACAGAAGATAATCTTGGACTCCT
>NW_006922045.1:794023-809489 GCF_000298275.1 Orycteropus afer afer | reverse complement strand
GCTATGAGTCAGGGCCGACTCGATGGCAAATAACAACAGTAACAACAATGTCCTTCAAGTTCATCCATATTATGTGGTGTTTTGCAGATTCTACATTATTCTTTAGGGTTGCATAGTATTCCATTGTGTGTATGTACCATAGTTTCATTGTCCATTCTTCTGTTGATGGATACCTAGGTTGTGTTCATCTTTTTGCTATTGTAAATAGTGCTGAGATGAACATGGATGTGCATATATATCTGTTCTCCTGGCTCTCACTTTTTTAGCATATATACCTAATAATGGGATTGTTGGATCAAATGGTATTTCTAATTCCAACTTTTTAAGGAAACGTCACACCTGTTTTCCACAGTGTTTGTATCATTTTACAGTCCCACCAGCAGTGTACGAGAGTCCCAATCTCTCCACATCCTCACCAGCATTTGTTAGTTTCTGTCTTGTTGAACTTTGCCATTAGTGCTGGGGTGAGATGGTATCTCATTGTTGTTTTGATTTGCATCTCTCTGATGGCTAATGATGACGAGCATTTCTTCATGTATTTGCTGGCCACCTGAATATCCTTTTTGGTGAAATGTCTATTCATGTGTTCTGCCCAATTTTGAACTGGATTGTTTGCCTTTTTGTTGTTAGGTGTTGGGTTTTTTGATAAATTTTAGAGATAAGTCCCTTGTCATATATGTAATTATCAACAAGTATGAATTTGTTGCTGTCATTTTATCATGTGCTTTTCATGATGTTCCTGATTTCTTTGTTCCATATAATTTTCTGTGCTGAGTTCATTTTGTTTATGAATCATGTTTCACTTCCTTTGTTGCTATTGTTTTTGTATTTGCTAAATATTTGTGCTGCTCCTCTTTTTTATTTTGATGTGAAGGTTTATCATTTTTCTTTGAGGTTACCCTGTGATTTATAATTTTCATCCCAAGTTCAAAACACTCCATTCTATCTTGCAGTTATCTTGACTCCCCTAGAATTCTGAAGTTCTGTAACTACGCAACTTTTTCCCTCTTTTTGGTTTGTAGTTGTCCTCATTTGTCAATTGATGTCTCTGGTTCCCTGCTTACAATCTTGTAGGCTTATTTACTTTGGATACTTCCAAGCTGGGTTGCATTCTGGGTTATGTCATCATGTGTGTTAATGGTTGGTTGTTGTTTGCTGTTGTTGGTTCTCTGTCCAAGGGAGTCCCTTTAGCATCTCTTGCAAGGTTGGTCTGGTATTAACAAATTCCCTTGTTGTTGTTGTTGTTATGTGCCGTCGAGTCGGACCCTACTCATAGCGACCCTTCCTTGGGTTTCCGAGGCAGTATGACTACAGAAGTAGATTGCCGCATCTTCCTTCTGAGGACTGGCTGGTGGGTTTGAACCGCCAGCCTTCCGGTTAGCAGTCAAGTGCCTTAGCCACTATGCTACCAGAGCTCCCAACAAATTCCCTTAATTACTGCTTATCTGGAAATGTCCTAATTTCACCATCATATTTGAGGGACAATTTTGCCGGGTACATAATTCTCAGTTGGAAATTTTTCTCTTTCAAGGTTTTGTATATACCATTCCACTATCTTCTCACCTGCATGGTTTCTGCCAAGAAACCTGAGCTTAATCTTATTGGTTGCCTCTTGTAGGTAAGTTTTCTTTTTTCCTATGCTGCTTTCCAGATTCTTTCTTTGTCTTCGGTTTTGGTGAGTTTGATGACAATATGTTTGGGTGATTTTCTTTTGGGGTCTCTTCTGTTTTGGGTTTTTTGGACTTCCTGAATGGATATATTCTTATCTTTCATCATACCAGGGAAATTCCCTTTCAACAAATCTTTTACAATTTTCTCTGTGGTTTGTTTCTTCCTGTTCTGGAATTCTGATCACACATAGGTTATTCCTTTTGATGGTATCCCACATGAACTTTTGACTTTCTTCATTTTGTTTTGATCATTTTTTTTTTTTTTGACTGATTCCTTTCCAAAGAAGTATTCAGGTATTTGTCTTCAATCTCATTAATTCTGTCTTCCCTTGATTCAATTCTACTCCTTTGCCCTTTCAATATGTTATCTATTTCTGAAAATTCAGTATTAATCTTCTGGATTTCTATCTATAGATTTTGTATCATTTCTAATTTTTCCTTTATTTTGTCCTTTTGTTCTCATATTGTCTTTTGAAATTTTTCTAGGATTTTCTCTGTTTTCTTCAATTTTGTCAGTGTTTTCCTTGATCTGTGTCCCGATTTGTTGAAGATACCTAAATATAATTCTTTTGAATTCCTTATCAGGGAGTTCCAATGCTGCTTCTTCCTCAGGGATATGTTTTGGGTCTGTATCCTGGTCCCTTGTTTCTCCTGCTTTATCTTGCTTCTTTGTGTGGACTGTGATGCTCTGTTGTCTCTGAGACATTGTGACTTTTTGTATTTGTATTTGTATTTAATTGGTGATTGTATGGTGGAGTGACTTGACCATGCTTTTAATTTTCTTTGTTTTGTTCATATGTTATCTATGCAAGCAGGGCACTGTGCTGTGCTCCTCTATTTGCTAGTTAGCAGCACTTGTACACTTACCACCTGTCTCCTTTCCCATTGTCAGCCTCCTCTATGTCCCTGCCATCCTTGGCAAACAGAGCCTATTCTTAGGTCCCTGGAATACAAATCAGTATGTTGTCATTTTAAAATCCAATGTGGCCACTGCTTGTAAACATACAAAATGGTTGCACTCTGGGTTACTTTATATATCCTAAATGGCCACTGCTTGTAAACAACCAAAATGGCTGTGCCCTCTGAACAGTCAAAAGTTCACAGCTAGTATTTTCTCCCTCCCTGTTTTTTCCTTTCCTGGTCATAGGCCACCAGCGTAGTCATCCCTGCAGCCCTGACCAGGGCTGATCTTTAGGTCAGTTTTCAGGTGCCAGCACCACTTGGAAATATTCAGGCTGTTGGTCCCATCAGAGTAGCTGACAGTCCTCAGCTCTGACCATCCCCATACTCATTGCTTTCATTCAGGTTTTTCCACTAGTTGATGCCTCATCCACTTCTGTATACTTGCTTTCAAAGCTGAGGGCTCCAGGATTATCTTCTGTACCTCTATCAATTGGTTTCTCTTTTCTTTGTTGAAGGGGGTCTGTGTAGCTTGTCTGCCTGTTCCACCATCTTACAAGAAGTCTTTCACAGTTGTTTTTTTTGAGGGCTAATTATTCTTTGATTATTAAAGTGGCCCTACTATGAGATCAATTGTTATCAATTGAATTGTGTTATTCAAATAAATGTGTTGTAAATTCTGACCCCTACATACATGTGGAAAAAGGAGCCCTGGTGATGCAGTAGGAGCTCTGGTGGCGTAGTGCCTAAGGCATTTGACTGCTAACCAGAAGGTTTTGGTTTGGTGGTGCAGTGGCTGCTAACCAAAAGAGTGGTGGTCTGAACCCACCAGCCACTCTGCAGGATAAAGATAAGGCAATCTGCTTCTGTAAAGATTTACATCCCTGGAAACCCTATGGTTCTACTCTGTCCTACAGGGTTGCTATGACTCCAACGTGAAGGCAACAGAATACATGTGGAGGTAATTCTATCTGTGAAGAGGGTGTTCTATTAATGAAGCCATATTGGTGTGTAAGGTGTGCCTTGAGCCAATCACTTCTCAGATGTAAAGATAGCAGTTTAGGCACTGAAGCAAGAAAAGACAACCGAGGCATGATTGATATTCCACAGTATCATCGAGGAACTGAGGAAGAGATGCTGAATAGAGACAAGGACCTTCCCCCCACCAGCTGACAGAGAGCCAGCCTTCCTCTGGAGGCAGTGCCCTGAATTTGGCGTTTTAGCCTCCAAATTATGAAGGGAAAAAAAAATCCATGCAATCAAGCCACCACTAGTGGCATTTCTGTTATAGCAGCACTAAGAAACTCAGACATTAGCACGTAGGAGCCAACCAGATTTTGATGGCAGCCTCCTGGCTACATGAACAAAAAAGGTAAAGACCCCTAGTCAGCAAGCTCCTCCCTGAAAATGATAAAGCAAAGGCATCTGCCCTCATCATCACTGTGGTTAGTAATTGTTCAGATACCTCCCTCTCCAGTAGTGACACTGACAGCCGCATAAGATGATTCAGAGGAAAACCACCAAAGAGTGAAGAGGAAACGCATTTCTAAACTTTTCACAATGCCATTCTGGTAGGAATTATTTTTATGATATAATTCTTGGAGGTTTCGTTGACTGGTTCTCAAGTACTTGGCTCATAGCCTTGGGCTGGGGAAAGTGAGTAACCAGAAGCATTACTCTGCTAGCCACTTGCACTTGCCCTTTCTAAAACGTTTTGTTACCTGAGGCTTTGTAAGGCATGCCTTATTAAATTTTACAGTGGTGATGGAGATGAAGATAATTGACAGGCCATCACACTCACTGAGTAGTCATAGCATTGCTCCTGTAACTCACAGACTGTGAAGTTGTCCAACACTCTGCCTGGAGGCTGGAAAACCAACCAGAAGTACAGGATAGCTGGAAGAACCCTGCGGTAAACTTTTTGGTTTTGGAGTAAGACAGACCAGGGTTTCAGTCCCAACACTATTATTTACTTGAGGTATGACCTTGAGCAGGTTATTTAGCTCTCATAAACTTGCTCTCATCTCTAATAATGGGGGAATAATGGAATTCAATTCTAATCATTATGTTCTAAAAGTGGAATTCAATCGGCTGTCAGTTTATCACATGGTAGTGACTTGGGTGTTACTAGGATGCTGATCACTACGCCACCTGTATTTCAAATGTCACCCATGGTGGACAGCTTTCCGTGGAATTTCCAGACTGAGACAGAATTGCAAGAAAGGCCTGGGAATTTACTTCCCAAAACCTTATAGATTACAATAGACTAGTGGTGGATACAGTGCTGAAAGATGAGCCCCCTAGGTTACAAAGTACTACACAGTAGATGCAACAATGATTGCATGGTCAAGTGCCATAGGCACTATTTTTAGGTATTGCTAAGGTTGGGCAATCCTACTTCCATAGTGATACTGCCTCAGCAACCCAAGGAGGGGTCGCTATGAGTCGGGGCTGACTCGACGGCACATAACAACAACAACAATTATTTAGAAATAAAAGTTTCTATCATGTTAGGAGCTCTGGTAGCATAGTGCCTAAGGCACTTGACTGCTAACCAGAAGGCTGGCAGTTCAAACCCACCAGCCACTCCTCGGAAGGAACGTTGGGCAATCTACTTCTGTAGTGATACTGCCTCAGAAACCCAAGAAGGGGTCACTATGAGTCGGGTCCCACTCGCCGGTACAGGTACATAACAACAACCACAACATCATGTTAAACAAGGAGCTCTGGTGGAGTAGTGGCTGAAGCATTCAGCACCTAATCAAAAGGCCAGTGGTTGGAATCCACTAGCCACTCCATGAGAGAAAGATGAGGCAGTCTGCTTCTATAAATATTTACAGCCTTGGAAACCCTGTGGGGCAGTTCTACTCTGGCCTAAGGGGTGACAAAGAGTCAGAATCAACTGGATGGCAGCGGGTTTGATTTTTTTTTTTTTTGGATCATGTTGAACATCCACACCCACTACAAATCATGCATCCTGTGAAAGCCTCACCTGATAAGAGATTGAATCTCTTCTCCACTAATTCAGTCAATGTGCAGAGCTGTAGGTAGAATACATAAACAAAATGTGGTACATGCACTAGAACGTTACTCAGGAGAAATGAGGCCCTGATACACCCTACAATGTGAATGAAATAAGATGTCATGTTGAGTAAAATAAGTATATCATGAAAGGACAAAAATTCTGATTTCACTCTATAAAATGACAAGAATAGGCAAATTATATATAGAGACCACAGTTTATTGTGGTGACCAGGGCTGCGAGGGAGGAAGAAAAGGGATTGCCATTGTTTGTGAAGCAGTGAGTTTAGTCTTTCAACTTTAAACCAAGTATACCTGCCTTGAGCATTGGGCTCTTTTAAAGAATAATCTATGTGAGATCAAATTGATAACAGCAACTTGAAATGTTGATGAGAAGTTTAGGGGGCAGTGAGTTTATGTTAACACAGCATAGTGGTTAAGGCATTTGACTCCTAACCAAAAGATCTGTAGTTTGAACCTACTAGTTGCTCTGCAGAGGAAAGATGAGGCAATCTGCTTCTGTAAAAATTTACAGCTTTGGAAACTCAGTGGGGTCACTATCAGTCAGAATCCACAGGCTAGCAGTGAGTTTATGTTCCCAGAGGTGGGATAATTTGGGAGAGGACAGTGAGAAGGTGGCACAGCTTGAAGAATGTGTCAATGTCAATGAATTGCCCTGCAGACATGGCTGACATGATAAGAGATTTTGCTGTATATATTTTCACAAGTATTTGCAAATATTTCAAAAGTAAATCTTTCAAAAGTAAGATTTTTGCCTCAGAAAAATGTATCATGAGCCAGTGTATTTCCATTCTTTTTTTCTTTTGGCAAAGAATAAAATTTTAGGAGCAACTTTGGCAACTACAATATGTTTCTATTTCCTTCTTTATGATTTTTGTATTTTCTGATCTGTTATTGTCACATTCTTCCATATTCTTTGTTTGAACCATCTCTCAAATGAAATTCTGAATGTAAACCTTTAACTTCTTTGGGTAGCCACTGGGATTCTGGGGATTTGGATAGGTTAAACCTTAAGGGAGTCTTCCAGGAGTCCAACTAGACTCACAGAATTGGGCTTTGGGTCTGTTCTGCCCACTTCCTCCCTGCAGTTCCTTCCTTGGCCTTATGGAGTTCCCTCTCACAAGCTGGCAGCTCCAGACTGGGCACAAAACTCAGGGGAGCCCCTGTCCAGATCGCTGGGGACCTGCCACAAGGGTTCTCACGTTGTTTGTCTTCCCGAGCTCCGTTCTCTCCGACTCAGTGACCTGCTGGGCCTGGCTTGTGTCTCTTTCCTCGTCCTTCAGCCCGGAGAGTCCCTCCAATTGTGGGACATTGTTTCAGGAGTGAGTCCTATGCCGTCTTCTGCCCACTGCTTTATATGTTTGATGAGTTGTTGTAGTTATGTCAACAATGGGAACCCAGTCCCTGCTACTGCATCTTGGTGGGAATCAAAATTCCTGCCACATACTTACAAATTTTTATTTCTAGCTGGATCCTGCATTCAACCACCTTTCAAAAGTATCTTATGAACTGCAAGGAAATTTTTTAAATAGTCATTATTATTATTATTGTCGTTTTACCATATACTAACATAAGTGTAAAACCCAATGGTTTTTAATGTATTCACACACTTATGTAAATCACCATTTTGGAACATTATCATCACTCCCTCCTCCCCCAAAACAAGCCCATAAGTATTAGCAGTCACTCACCATCCCTCTCTATTCCATGGGCCCTATCAATCCTACAGACAGATCAACTTTTTGTCTCTAGAGATTTATGGACTTTTTATAGGATCCCTCATAGCATAGTGGTTAATGTGCTCAACTATTAACCAAAATGTCAGCAGTTTAAATCCACAAGCCAATCCAAGGCAGAAAGACAAGGCACCCTGAGTCTGCAAAGATTTACAGCCTTGGAAACCATGTAGGGGCAGGACTCTTCTTTTCTATAAGGTGGCTATGAGTCAGAATTGAATCGCCAACAGTGAGCTTGGTTTGATGTGGGCATTTTATATCAATGCAATCACACAATATATGCATTACACTTCTGTACCAAGTACTGGTACTTTATTCCTTTCCGTTGTTGAATAACACCTCATCGTATGAATATACCACATTTTATTTAACCATTCATCAGTTGACTATTTGGATTATTTTCACTTTTTGGCTATTATGAATAATTCACTTTTTGTCTGCTTTAAACAATCATGTACCAATTTTTGTGTGGCAATATATTTTCCTTGGTCTGGGTATATAGCTAGATGTGGAATTGCTGGCCACATGGTAATTGTAAAGTTAATTTTTTGAGGAACTATGACACTGTTGTCCAACGTCGTTGTTCATCTTCCCATTCTCACCAGCAGTGTAGGAGTGTTATGTAACAATAATGAAATATAACATTTGTTATTGTTAGTTTGATCATAACTGCCTATGAATCGAAAGCAGTATGTCATTGTGGTTTTGATTTGCATTTGCCTAATACCCAATGAGGGAGCTCTGGTAGCATAGTGGCTAAGGCACTTGACTGCTAACCAGGCGGCTGGCGGTTCAAACCCACTAGCCACTCCTCGGAAGGAAGGTTGGGCAATCCTACTTCTGTAGTGATACTGCCTCAGAAACCCAAGGAGGGGTCGCTATGAGTCAGGTCTGACTTGACGGCACATAACAACAACAACAATACCCAATGAGGGAGCTCTGGTAGCATAGTGGCTAAGGCACTTGACTGTTAACCAGAAGGCTGGCGGTTCAAACCCACCAGCCACTCCTCGGAAGGAAGGTTGGGCAATCTACTTCCATAGTGATACCGCCTCAGAAACCCAAGGAGGGGTTGCTATGAGTCGGGTCCGACTCGATGGCACATAACAACAACAACAATACCCAATGCTGTTGAGCATCTTAACATATGTTTATTGGTCATTTGTAAATCTTCTTTGGAGGAATGTCTATTCAAATCTTTTGTCCATTTTTTAAAAAAAGTTAACACTATGTTGAAAAATAAATATAACAAAATTTGCCCTTGTAATCATTGTTAAGCATATAATTAGTGCTGCTAACTACAGTCACCATGTTATATAACCATCACCACTATCATTTCCAAAAAGTTTCCGTCCTCCCAAACAGAAACTCAGTAACCCTTCAGCAATAACCCACCTCCCCGCTCCCCCAACCCCTGGTACTCGCTAGTTAACATTTTCATCAACGAGGTATTTCGTGTAAGTGGTATACATTTTTGTCCTTTTGTGTCTGACGTTTCACTCAGCATCCTGGTTTCAGGGCTCATCCACGTGTAGCACGTGTCAGAACTTCATTTCTCCTTATGGCTGGGTGATATCTTATTGTATGTATGGACCAGATGGTGCGCATCCACTCACCAGTTCATAGACACTAGAGTTGTTTCCACCTTTTGGCGATTGTGAATAGTGAGCCAATAAACCTACATGTGCAAGTATCTGTTTGCATTCCTGCTTTCAATCTTTCGGGTATTTTGGAATTGCTGTGTCATATGGCAATTTTATGTTTAACTTTCAGAAGAACTGGCAGATTGTTTTCTACAGTGGCTGCACCAGTTTATATCCCCACAGTAATGCACAAAGCTTCAGCTTTCTCTACATCCTTGTCAACGCTTGTCAGTTTCCATTTTTTTTCTGGTAGTAGCCATCCGAGTGGGGCTAAGGTGGTATATCTGTTAGGGTTTGATTGGCATTTCCCTGGCTACAGATGTTGGGCATCTCTTGTGATTACTGGTCATTTGGATATCTTCTTTGGATATAGATCTATTCAATTCACCTGCACATTTTTTTTTTAACTGTGTTGTTATCTTTATGTTTGTGAGTTGTAGAAGTTCTTTATATATTCTAAACATTAAATTCTTGGGAGACATTTGAATCCAAAATATTTCACTACATTCTATAGATTGCCTCTTCAGTTTCCTGATAAAGTCCTTTGATGAGCAAAACATATTCATCTGATGAAGTCCAATTTATCCTTTTGTTGTTAAATTATTCATAAAAATCCGTTGTCAAAAACAACTAACTGGGGTTTTACCCAATGTTTTCTCTTTTATAATTAGGTGTCAATGTTTTAAGGGGATTATTTTCCTTATCATTACTGAGTTGTATAATTCTTTATATATTCTGTGCCCAAGTCTTTTGTCAGATATATGATTTGCAAATATTTTCTTCTATTTCATGGGTTGTGTTTTCCTTCCCTTGCTGGTATTATTTGCAGAAAGAAAGTTTAACTTTGACCAACTGAAATTCAAGTGTTACAATTTTCATCTATTTATTTTTAGTTAATATTTCCTCAGTTAAATTGTCTTATCACCTTTGTCAGAAGTCACTAGATTATAGACAGAAGGATTTACTTCTGGACTCTCAATTCTATTCCATTGTTGTATACGTCTAATCTTAAATGAGTTCTATGCAGTTTTGATTACTGCCATTTTTAGCAAGTTTTGAAATAATGTAGTGTAAATCCTCCCAATTTGACTTTATTTATAAGGTTGTTTTGCCTATTCTGTGTCCCTTGAATTTCCATGAGAATTTTAGAATCAATTTGTTAATTTATGTAAAAAACAAAACTCTACCAGCTGGAATTTCAGCATTGGGTTTGTTTTAAATGAAGATCAATATGGTCAGTATTGCCATTTTAACACTACAAGTGTTATGTTTTATAGTTTCTAGAATTTCCTAAAACAAACCAACAGCCCCAAATTCATTCCACAAAAATAGTTAAGATTTAAATACTGTTCAGCATCTTTGTTTATACAGAACTAAAAGAAATTATTCTTGCAATATATCAACCAAAAAGAAAAAAAAAAAAAAAAGCTCACTGCCATTAAGTCGGGTCAGACTCATAGCAACCCCTCCTTGGGTCTCCGAGGCAGTATCACTACAAAAGTAGATTGTCCAACCTTCCTTCCTAGGAGTGGCTGGTGGGTTTGAACTGCCAGCCTTCTGGTTAGCAGTCAATTGCCTTAGGCACTATGCCCCAGAGCTCCCTGAAATATACCAAAAGTAAGTAAATGAAATAACAACAGGTTCTTCAGAAACACAATCTCAATCAGACTTTAAATTATCACACATCCTAAGTTAAGTACTTAACTTCTAAGGTCAAATCACCTCAATTAAGTCAACAGTGATTTCACAGTCATCCTGCTTCCATAAGACAAATGGTTTGTACGGGTTTTCCCTTAATTTAAAGAGCATGTCCAACTAACTGTCCCAGGAGATCCTTGAAACAACATTGGATTATCTATGTCTAGTAAGAAAAGAAGGCCACTCCTCAGAAGGAAGATTGGCCAATCTACTTCTGTAATGACACTGCCTTGGAAACCCAAGGATGGGTCGCTATGAGTCAGATGGCAATGAGTTTGGTTTTTGGTTTAAGAAGGCTACGGTTGACAGCATTCCAAATTTGTACACATCTAAAACTAACAAATTAAGTGATATTTTCAATATATAAGTATAATAAATGCCTTAAAAGAGATATATTTTGTGACATATGATGAGCAATATATGTCAATGTAGTATATATCTATTGAAAATGTTTGGGCATGTTCACGATAAAATAATTTTACACCCCTTCTCTTGGACACTATCATAGGTATATTCATTTTAACTTGATCTTGTTATTTAAAGTAAATGAAATCTTACAGAGGAAATTAGAAAATATGATAGATGGGGTGGGGTAAGAGTTTTTCTTTATTTTTCTTTCATGGATGACAAAATGGAGAGGAAAATCGCCATTGGCAGGAATTTTGCTTGAGAGAGAAAAACTGGAATTTTGCTTAGGGATACGTTTGACTGTGCTCCAACAGGAAAACAGCAGCCTGGCTAAATGTCCACACAATGAAGCGGAATTGTCCTGAGCCTGGAAAATATCATAAACCTGCCGCCATCGAGCTCATCCCAACCCGTGACGAGCCTGTGTGTCGCAGAGTGGAACGGAGCGGCATGGGCCTTTCTCGGCAGTAATTTCTGTGGAAGCAGATTGCTATGTTTTTCTTCCACGGTGCCACTGGGTGGGTTCAAACTAGCAACCTTTGGGCTAGCAACCCAACACAAACTTCTTGTGCCACCCAGGAACCTGTGGAAATACAGCACCACAGATGTAAAAACTCCTCAGTGATTTTGCCATGAGGCCTCTAGTAGAGAGTAGCATGGTCTCCTGGTGAGCTTGCCAGGATGTGTTAGGAAGAAAGTGTATCCCACAGACACCTAAACATGGCAACATGCTGTGTGACATTGTGCAGTGGAAACTAATCGCGGTTTGTTAATTGTTTGCCAAAGATCATTTTAATTTAGAACAGTTCATGTGAAGCCGTTTTGGGGACAATTATTAAATACTAAGCCTGTGAGTTGCAATCAACTCAATGGCAATGATTTTTAAAATTGTCTATGAAGGCCATATGTGCTTATGACAATAAACCAAATTAGCAATGTTTAGACATACGAGGTGATTCTTCTGAATTTTCTAATGTTATTTAAAGACAGTTCTAATCAATTTCATAAGGGAAAGTAACTGCTAGAAAACAAACATCAAACACTTAGAAAGAATGACTGTTAAGGGGTGAATAAATACATACCAATAGACAGAAATGTATGCAGAACTCAGAATCTCACATTTTTCTGTCCACAAAGTCCAATGTCATGCAATGAAGGATGTGTGAACTTCAATGTTTTAACAACTTTTATGTACCAATAAACCAAAACCAAACAGGTAGATTCTGACTCATAGCGACCCCCATTGGGTTTCCTACCCTGTAGATCCTTGTTGTTGTTGTTATGTGCCGTCGAGTCGGCCCCGACTCATAGTGACCCCTCCTTGGGTTTCCGAGGCAGTATCACTACAGAAGTAGTGTGGAAATTAAAAGATTGCCCAATCTTCCTTCCGAGGAGTGGCTGGTGGGTTTGAACCGCCAGCCTTCTGGTTAGCAGTCAAGTGCTTTTAGCCACTATGCTACCAGAGCTCCCTGCAGATCTTTAGAAAAGCAAATCACATCATCTTTCTTCTGCTGAGCAGCTGGTGGGTTTGAACTACTGACCTCTTGGTTAGCAGCCAACTGCTTTAACCACTATACCACCAGAGGTCCTAATTTTTAAGTACCATAACATATTTCTAATTCTCAAGGCTTTTATGATGTTTATAATATCCTAATGGATTTGAACTATCAACTTTCTGGTTGGCAGTCAAATGTACTAGGTACCATGCCACCAGAGGGTTGTTTTTTTTCTTTTTTGTTTGGTTTATATGATGTTTTATAGTTAATAATATATTTTCTGAAAGAAAGAAAGTTTATTTATCTTTTTTTCTTTCTCCCACCCATAGATTGGTGGGATGGTGCCTAAGGCATTTGACTGCTAACCAGAAGCCTGGTGGTTCAAAACCACCAGCCACTACTCGAAGAGAAGATGGGGCAATCTACTACTGTAGTAATATGGCCTCGGAAACCCAAGGAAGAGTCGCGATGAGTTGGATCCCACTAGACAGCAGTGAGTTAGTTTAGTTATAGATTTTTGAGACACAGCGTTTAGAGATCTTGGGTTCTGTAATCTTGCAGGGGTGAGTTTGAATTCTGAATCTTCCACTCACCAGCTGTTTTGCCTTAGAGCAACTTAATTAACTTCTCTAAATTCTAAGGTTCTCAAATTTAAGGAGAGAACAGTGTTGAGTACCTCAAAGTTGTTGCATAAATTAACTTAGCTAGCATATGTAAATCACTTAGTGTGCCTGGCACATATTAAATATTCAATCAAGGACAGATATTAATGTTATCATTACCATTCTTGTTCCTCACAGCAATTTACTTTGGGAAAATTTTTGTCATCATGATGAATGCATTTGGGCACAAAGGATAAATTTAAATTTCACTCATTTGTGAAACCGCTCTGACACACCATAAAAAATGGAACAACGATTTGAGATGTGCTGCAAATGTATTTTTCTTTCCCCTTGTTTCCTACCACTGTCAAATCATTGCAAATTTTATTTGCTATTGTCTGTTTACCCATCTGGCTTTTTACTTCCTCATTCCCATTGTGCTGAAATGAATGATTTTCTTCAGGGAGGCTCTCAGGACTACACTTGTGGAGGTCTGGCTTGCATTAGCAAAACTAATGATTTTAATTCCATATTGCTTTCCTAATAAAACTAAGCAAAAATCCTAACATTATTATGGATAAGTGCTTGGGAGAAACATATGCAACGTTATATCAGAATTGAAATGGTAAGTGAAAACTTTTTGATACGTGTTATAGTGTCACAAAGCAAAGCAATTGTGAATATTTAAATAATAAAAGCTGTAATTGAGGCTATGTATTTCTTTAATTTTATCTCATAGCCTCACAGACCTGTGAGCACCTCGGCTTATGCACAAAGCCCCACTGTTTTGTTTTTCCAAGTAGTTGCAGAAGGTTCCATTTTGTGAGAACATTAAATTATGAGATATACCAGCTACTACTCAGAAGGAAGACAGGGCAATCTACTTCTGTAGTGATACCACCTCAGAAACCCAAGGAGGGGTCGCTGTGATTCGGATCCAACTCCACGGCAGTGAGTTTGTTTTTTGTTTTTTTATAGAATTGATCTTCTCTTTCCCAAAATATCAAAGATTTGGCATGTTAAAAATAATCATACTGCCTTTCAGTATTAATGTTTGGAAAAAGTTTTATTTATGCTCTAATTTTGTTTTTTCAGGTGGTTGTAATACTCTTGTTATCACCCTTTTATAAGAAAGCAAAGGAGGTTCTGAACTAGTAGAAATCACTAAGTTACCTGATGAAAGTGATGAGACCAAAACCCAGCTATTGACTCTTTCCATTGTATTATACCACTTCCCTGATTGAAAATAATTTAAAACCAAACGTATCTGTTAGAAAACAAAATAAATCATAGGATAACCTCAAAGAAAAATAATAAACCTGCACATCAAAATAAAAAAAAAAAAAAAAGAAGAGGCACAAATATCTAGCAACTACTAAAATGATAGCAATGAAAGAAATGATTACTAAATAAATTTTTAAAAAAAGAGCTTAGCACAGAAAATTATATGGAACAAAGAAATCAGCAAGACCACAAAAAAAACACATAATGACAGCAATAAATTCACACTTGTCTGTAAGTCCACTGAATGCAAATGGATTAAAGGCCAAATTTTCCAACTACCGGTGATTCTTCTTTGTTTCCAACTTTTGCATTCCAGTCACCAGTGATAATTAACACATCCTGATTGCATGTTTGGTCAATTTCAGACTGCAGAAGTTGACAAAAACCTTCAATTTCCTCATCTTTGGCTTTGGTGGTTGGGGCATAAATTTGAATAAGTCGAGTTAACGGGTCTTCCTTGTAGGCATATGGTATTATCCTATCACTGCCAGCATTGTACTTCAGGACAGATCTTGAAACATCCTTTGTTATGATGAATGCCACACCATTCCTCTTCAAACTGTCATTCCTCGCAGAGTAGATCACATGGTTGTCTGATTCAAAGTGGCCAAAGCCAGTCCATTTTAGCTCACTAATGCTCAGGATATCAATTTTTATGCATTTCATTTTTGACAACTTCCAATTTTCCTAGATTCATACCTCATACATTCCATGTTTTGATGACTAACGGATGTCTGCGACTGTTCCTCTTCAATTTGAGTGGTGCCACATCAGCAAATGGAGGTCTCGAAAGCTTTACCTTATCCATAGCAGTAAGGCTGGGTTTACTCAGATGATGTAGCTCTTTCCCAGTCCTATTTTGAGAGCCTTCTAACCTAACCGGACCATTCATAAAGTTGCGCGGTAATGTATCAAACAGTGTTTCTTTGCTATTCATAAGGTTTTCCCTGGCCAATTCT
This sequence comes from Orycteropus afer afer, assembly GCF_000298275.1. Taxonomy (NCBI): domain Eukaryota; kingdom Metazoa; phylum Chordata; class Mammalia; order Tubulidentata; family Orycteropodidae; genus Orycteropus; species Orycteropus afer. The sequence continues at coordinate 794,051 of NW_006922045.1, read as the reverse complement.
TTGAGAAGTGGACAGCCTCTTCCTTCTT
>NW_006922045.1:792115-793719 GCF_000298275.1 Orycteropus afer afer | reverse complement strand
CTTTGGGCATGCCTGGGTTATCTCTCCTCACCTGGATCTCTTCTTAGTCACAGACAAATATTCTGAGGGAGTTAGTCACTGGGTCCACAGGCTTGGGACCATGGTCATGGGGGACATCAAGCCCAATTGGTATAACATACTACCCACAAACATTGTTCTACATCCTACTTTGGTGAGTAGCAACTGGGGACATAAAAGTTTGCAAGCAGCCATCTACGACACAACAATTGAACTCTCCTTGTCCTGAGCAAAGAAGAATCAAGAAAGCCAAAGACACATGGAAACAATTAGTCCAAGGGACTAATGGACCATGCAAACCTCAGCCTACCTGACTCTGGAGACCAGAAGAACTAGATGGTGCCTGACTACCACTGCCAACCACTCAGAAAGGGATCAGTATATGAGATCCTGGATAGAGTGGGAGAAAAATGTGGAACAAAAATCAAAATCATAAGAAAGACAAGAATTACTGGTCTGATAGAGACTGGTGAAATTCTGGAGACTATGGAATTGAACTCATTCCTGTGGCTTCCAGCACAACAATAGACAGCCATATAAGGTGAATATTTACCCCAGGCAGGTACAATCCTTAGAACAATCAACCATGGGAAATCAGAAGGGCAGTAGCTGCACAGGAAGATAACTGAGAGGGCAGGAATGCATGAGAAAGAAGGACACAGGGAAAAGGTAATCATAGGGAGGAAGTAGGAAGAGAACTGTTACATTATGGAGATTGCAATCAATGTCATGAAACCAAATGTGTATGAATTATCCTACCCCTATATCTGTAAATATGACCCTGTTTAGAAACAGAGCCTTTCTCTCGTTATGTTAATTAGGTCATACCATAGTAGGGTGGTACTTAAACCTAATCTCTTCTGAGTGGTGTTTTATAAAAAGAGTTGATAGACAGACACACTCAGGTGGGGATGAGAGAAGTGGAAAGATGTCATGTAAAGATCCCTCCAAAATCAAGGAATGCCAAGGAACACCTTGCAATGGAAAAGGAAGGACCTTCCCTAGAGTCCATGTCCTGACTGGACTTCTAGCCTCCAAAACTGAGAGACAATACATTCTTGTTCTTTAAATCACCTATTTTGACCTTTGTGTTACAGCAGTACTAGGTAACTACACACTGCCATGGAGTCGGATCTGACTCATAGTAACACCCCCCCCCCGGGTTTCCGAGACAGTATCACTACATAAGTAGATTGCCCAACCTTCTTTCCAAGAAGTGACTGGTGGGTTTGAATCATCAGCCTTCTGGTTGGCAGTCAAATGCCTTAAGCACTACGCTATCAGAGCTCTTACTAGGTAACTAAGACACCATATAAGTTCACAGAGGTGGAAAGAATAGGAACTGAGAACTGGAATAGATATAAGATAATTTTTTGATGACTTGGAGTAACTGTTGGTTAGAAAACCAAAAGGGAAGAACACACTCAGCATTTCTCAAACTGAAAGAACTGAGGAAAAAATTGAAGCCTTGAGTTGCAATATTGAAAGATTCCATGGGCAAAATATTGAATGATGCAGGAAGCATCAAAAGAAGATGGAAGGAACACCTCAATAACAAAAAGACAAACAATCCAATTAAAAAATGG
>NW_006922045.1:766493-791090 GCF_000298275.1 Orycteropus afer afer | reverse complement strand
TGTATGAAAAGTGAATTTACTCTGTAAATCTTCACCCAAATCCTAATAAAAAAAAAAAAAAAAGAAGAAGATAGAAGGAATACAGAGTCACTGTACCAGAAAGAACTAGTAGATGTTCATCCATTTCAGGAGGTGGCATATGATCAAGAACCAATGGTACTGAAGGAAGAAGTAAAAGCTTCACTGAAGGAATTGGTGAAGAACAAGGCTCCAAGAATTGGCAGAATACCCATTGAAATGTTTCAACAAATGGATGCCCCACTGGAGGCACTCACTCAGCTATGCCAAGAGATTTGGGAGACAGCTAGCTGGCCAACTGAGTGGAAGAGATCCATATTTTTGCCCATTCCAAAGAAAGGTGATCCCACTGAATGTGGAAATTATCGAACAATATAATTAACATCACATGTAAGTAAAATCTTACTGAAGATAATTCAAAAACGGTTGACAGAGAACTTCCAGAAATGCAAGCTGGAATCAGAAGAGGATGTGGAATGAGGAATATCATTACTGATGTCAGATGGATCTTGGCTCAAAGCAAAGAATACCAGAATGGAGTACCACAAACCCTTGCAGCACCACTGAGCCTTGCTTTACTCTGAAAGTCCCCCTACTGATAGAAGAATTATCTCAGCTAACTCAGGTTCCTCAGTCAATCCCAGTTCTTCCAATCTCATCCTCTGTGTTTGTATATAAGGTCACTGCCATGGGGTAAGGATAGATGGGAGCTACTCAGTCACCACTGCATTGGGACAGTGGTCATTGGATGTCAGTTACTTGTGCTACTATCTGATCATAGATGCATCTATGTCGTTTTTGTTGTTAGGTGCTATCCAGTCAGTTCCCACTTGAAATGACTCTATGTACAAGAGAACCAAACACTGCTCGATTCTTCCTGCACCATCCTCACAACTGCTGTTGTTTTGGAGCCCATTGTCGCAGCCACTGTGTCAATCATCTCTTTGAAGCACTTCCCCTTTTTTGCTGACCCTCTACTTTACCAGGCATGATGTGCTTCCCCAGGAACTGGTTTGTCCTACTAACAGGACCAAAGTATGTGACATGGTGTCTCATCATCCTCCTTCTAAGGAGCATGCTGGCTGTACTTCTTCCAAGACAGATTTGTTCCTTCTTCTGGCAGTCCATGGTATGTTCACAATTCTTCACCAACACCATAATTCAAAAGCACCAGTTCTTCAGGCACCTATGGCCTATGGATATTGATCTTCAGTGCATCCAAGGGGCTGCTCCACCATTTCCCATAAGACTTTATTTTCACTACATTTGCATCCTGCTTGGGGTCCCAAGAAACTTTTGAGTGCTTTTCTGTGCCACTTTGAGCTCAAGAGGAGCTCAGTGGAATCTTCTTAGTTCCTGTGTGTTCCTCATGCATGTGTGCATAGTAAATCTACTACTATATCTTATGTTTGCTGGGGAACACAGAAATATGTGAGTCCACCTCATCACACACACACACACACACACACATACATATACACACGTTTGTGTAGATACAAACACACATGTTTACATATATATCTCTTGATCTTCCATGCTTATGGTAGTACCTTGACTCCAAACCTGTCTCAAAGTTTCCATCTACGACTTTGAGATTTTAGCCTAGGAGAGGAAGGAGGGAGAAGGTTCTCCCTCAGTGGTCAAGCACAGTCCAGGGAAGTAGACAGTAGACTTTTTCTGTAAAGTCCCAGATAGTAAATATTTCCGGCATTGCCAGCCACACAGTCTCTGGCATAATTACTTAGCTCTGCCACAGTCATATGAAAGCAGCCCCAGACTATGTGTGAGACAATCAAGTGTGTGTGTTCCAGTAAAACTTTATTTACAAACTAGACAATGTGTAAATAAATACGGTGAGTGTGTTCCAACAAAATTTTATTTACAAAAACAGGCTTCAGGCTGGGTTCGGCCCTTGGGGTGTATTTTGCTTGTTTGCAGACCCCTGCAGGGTGCTGACTTCATCCCTTTCTTGGGAAAATCAGGTTTAGGTAGTCTCCCTAATCTTTATACCTTGTATCTGGGCCTTATCTTATATTGAAAAAAAAAAAAAAAACAGAAATGAAACTAAGAATATATGTCTTGTGCTCCTCTTTTTACTGTTATAACTTCCACTGAAACCCAAATATACACTGTGAGAAAAAAAGGAAGAACCGAGACACGTGTAACTGGAGAAAGTCCCTGAGTAATACAGCTGGTGTTTCAGCATTTTTGTTTGCACACTTCTTTCCTCTCACTATTGTTGTTATTGTTGGGTGCTGTTGAGTTGGTTCCCATTCATAGCAATCGTTTGTACAACAGAACAAAACACTGCCATGCTCATGACATTTGTATGTTTGAGCTCATTGCTGCAGCTGCTGTGTCAATCTGTCTCAATGAGGGTCTTCCTCATTTTTTTTTGCTAACCCTCTACTTTACCAAATATGATGTCCGTCTCCAGGGAGTGATCCCTCCTGGTAACGTGGCCAAAGGAAGTGAGACGGAGTCCCATCGTGCTTGCTTCTAAGGGACATTCTTTGACTTGATGGCAATGGGTTCCTCACTACTACTCTCCTTTAAAATTCCCACATGTGATTAAATCTGATTTGCACTTTGGGCTGGCTGAGTATTTTGGGGTACTTTCCAGTCCCTTGAGGAAAACACTTGGATCAATCTCATCTCTCTGATGCAGTGCTGAGTAATGAAGTATGCCCATGTCCAAGCAAATAAGATACACGCTAAACTCTTTCCAGATTTTCAAACCGCATCCACTATCTTGATAGAGAATGATGATAGCACCTTTTGTTTTCTAATTTTTCTCACATTGTTTTTTAAATATCCCCATAATAAGTTTAAATATTTTTTTCTCATCTTATTTTCAGCAGTCTGAATGCTGGTGTCATCATCATTTTATCAATCTGTGGAGCAAATATCAAGGCCTTGTTATCTTACATTATATATTCATGTTTTAGCAATAATTTCGTATGTAATAATTACATTTCCCCCATAACCAGTAATTCTCCAAGTTATGCCTGGATAATGAAATATTATTAAGTATTTACTTGCTATCTGGTGATTTTACCAGTTTTCAAAATGCATCAATGATATTTGCCATGATTTTAAAGGAGAAAAAGAACAGAGTTAATACCATACTCTTTGTTTCCCTAAAGCACCATTTTTTTCCAAAGCATTGGCAGTATATGGAATTGTTTCTATCTATAAGTACACTAAGATGTCAGGATTTTTTTTTTTTTTTTTACTTTCCTTTCTTAATATGTAGGAAACCTTCAGAAATATCAGTAAGAGTAACCAAACCAAAAACCAAACTCACTGCCATCGAGTCATTTCCAAGTCATAGTGACCCCTCCTTGGGTTTCTGAGGCAATATTTCTATGGAAGTAGATTGTCTTATTTTCCTTCTGAGTAAAAGACATAAGAATAAATAAATAAAATTACATATGAGCTCAAGTTATTCTTAAAGAAGTTTGGATGTAGGAAATTGAAATTTTAGAGGTTTTCTAGTTATTAGTAAAGACAAGTCTTGGGTTGCATTTTGCTTTCACCTTTGTGTAAGCCATATCACACATGACTTTCATTTACACTTTGTTTAAAGAGGAGAGAAAGGCAGGCCTTTTATGAAACAATCTGAATGTTTTACTTTTATTCCTTTACATCTAATTTCACAATATAGTTACCTATTTAATTTCTCTAAGTTCTTCTAGACCACTCATAGTTTCTTCTACAATTTAATACAATTTAATAAAAATTGAAATTTAATACAAATTCATAGAAATTTAATTTAATACAATTTAATAGAAACAATTTTTGCCCTTGTACATTACACTGCAAATAATAGTTAAAATTATAATAATAAGTACAACTGGTATAAACAGGTGGGAGAACAAGTACAATTACCCTTGATGTTGTTAGATGCAATCAAGTTGGCTCTGACTCATAGCAAGCCTATATACAACAGAATTAAACACTGCCTGGGCCCACTCCAGCCTCATAATCCTTGCTATACCTGAGCCTATGGTTGTGCCACTGTGTGAAGCCATCTCCTTGAAGGTCGTCCCCATTTTTGCTGACATTCTGCTTTACCAAGCATGACATCCTTCTCCAGGGAATGGTCCCTTCTGACAACATGATCAAAGTAGGTGAGATGAAGTCTGGCCATTCTTTCTTCCAAGGAGCATGCCAGCTCTACTTCTTCCAGGACAGATTTGCTCATTCTTCTGGAAGTCCATGGTATTTTTGGTATTTTTTGGCATTGCCACAATTCAAAGGCATCAACTCTTCAATCTTCCTAAACTTTGTTGTTGTTATTAGGTGCCGTCGAGTCGTTTCCAGCTCATACCGACCCCAATGCACAGCAGAACGAAACACTGCCTGATCCTGCACCAGCTCCATGATCCCTGCTATACTTGAGCCCATCATCGCAGCCACAATGTCAATCCATCTCATTGAAGGCCTCCCCCTCTTTCGTCAACCCTCCACCCTACCAAGCATGACATCCTTCTCCAAGGAATGGTCCCTTCTGACAACATGACCAAAATAGGTGAGACGAACTCTGGCCATTCTCACTTCTAAGGAGCATTTTGGGTGCACTTCCTCCAGGACAGATCCTAGACTTTAGTGAGCTTATAATTCATCTTTTGGGAACAGACATATACAGAGCTCTAGAAATGATTCTGTGAGTCTTAAAAGGTCCACATATGGAAATGGAGCCTTAATTTACTGAAGATGTCTAATAAAAGGATATTGCTCAGTGAGGTTACAGTGTTCAGAAGGCAAGCACCTGATAACAGGTCCAATGATTAAAGGAAATTTTTAATAAAATATTGATTTAATGAACAAAAGTTGCTGTAATCTATGTTTCAATATGGAATTGGAAATTTTCAAAACACCTATGATCAGACATGAATCTTTAAATCCTTCTCACTCAAAACCCTGGCTATGAACATGACTGTAATTATAGTCACACACCTATTCTGAAAAGTAGTTCAACTGTAATTAAACATTGACTCAACAAGCATTTCATAGTTTGTAGGAGATGGAAAATAAAAATATACAGTGGAACATGTGGTTGATATGACATTAAAGTCCACCAGGCTTTGGCTCAGGATCCAGGTAAGGGGTTCAAGAACCAGGTAAGGGGCGGGAGGCAGGCAGCCCCCAGCTCCAGAGCCAGGAAAGAGAGGGGGAGAGTGCCAGGGACCACAAAAGCCTCAGGATCCAGGTAAGGGGCTCAGGAACCAGGTGAGGGGTGGGAGGCAGGCAGGTCCCAGCCCCAGAGCAAGGAAAGGGAGGAGGAAAGCAAAGGGGACCACATAAGCAGCAAGAACCAGGTAAGGGGCTCAGGATTTAGGCAAGGAGTGGGAGGCAGGCAGCCCTCAGAGCCAGGAAAGGGAGGGAGAGAGCTCCAGGGACCACAAAAGCCACATGACCCAGATAAGGGGCTCAGGATCCAGGTGAGGGGTGGGAGGCAGGCAGCCCCCAGAGCCAGGAAAGGGAGGGAAAGAGCACAGGACACCACAAAATCCACAGGATCCAGAAAGGAATTAGGTAAAGGGAGGGCAGAGAGATTTCCAACAGCTAAGGGAGACAAACTTGTCTGTCAGTTTGTCTTCCTGTGGGGTTTGCACATTGCTGTGAGTCTGTGCCACCAGTGTTTCAAATGCCAGCAGGGTTGCATACGGTATGCCGGTTTCAATGCAACTTACAGACAGAGACAGACTAGAAAGAAGGAATATGCCATCCACTTCTCAAAAATGTGGCCAGGGAAAAATCTTATGAATAGCAGAGAAACACTGTCTGATACATTATTAGGCAACTTTATGAATAGTTTAGAAACATTGTTTGACACAGTGAAGGAAGATCAGCCCCTTGGATTAGAAGGCACTCAAAATAGGATTGGGAAAGAGCTGCCTCATCAGAGTAGAATCAACCTTAATGATATGGATAAAGTAAATCTCTCGGGACTTCCATATGCTGATGTGGCACGACTCCAATTGAGAAGAAACAGCTGCAAAATATCCATTAATAATTAGAACGTGGAATGTATGAAGTATGAATCCAGGAAAATTGGAAGCTGTTGAAAATGAAATGGAATGCATAAAGATTGATATCATAGGCATTAGTGAGCTGAAATGGACGGGTTTTGGGCATTTTGAATCGGACAACCATGTGATCTACTATGCCGGGAATGACAGTTTGAAGAGGAATGGTGTGACATTCATCATCACAAAGGATGCTTGAAGATCTGTCCTGAAGGACAATGCTGTCAGTGATAGGATAACATCCATATGTCTACAAGGAAGACCCATTAATAGTATGACTATTCAAATTTATGCACCAAATATCAAAGCCAAAGATGAGGAAATTGAAGATTTTATCAACATCTACATCCAAAATTGACCAAAAATGCAATCAAGGTGTGTTGCTTATCACTGGTGACTGGAATGCAAAAGTTGTAAACAAAGAAGAATCACCGGTAGCTGGAAAATTTGGCCTGGTGACAGAAATAATGCTCAAGATTGCATGATAGAATTTTGCAAGACCAAGACTTATTCATTGCATATATCTTTTTTCAACAACACAAACAACAGCTATACATGCAGACCTCACCAGATGGAGTAACCAGGTCTCAGATTGACTTCATCTGTGGCAAAAGGTGGTGGAAAAGCTCAATATCTTCAGGCAAAACAAGTCCAGAAGCAGATTATGTAACAGACCATCAATTAATCATATGCAAATTCAACTTGAAATTGAAGACAATTAAAGCAAGTCCACAAGAGCCAAAAATTACCTTGAACATATCCCTTCTGAATTTAGAGACTATCAAATGAATAGATTTGATGCATTGAATACCAACAACTGAAAACCAGAAGAATTGTGGGATGACATCAAGAGCATCATCCATGAAGAAAGTAAAAGGTCATTAAAAATATGAGAAAGAAAAAACCAAAATGGATGCCAGAAGAGACTCTGAAACTTGCCTTTGGGCAAAGAATAGCTAAAACAAACGGAAGAAATTACAAGACAAAAGAGCTGAACAGAAGATTTCAAAGGGCAGCTCAAGCAGACAAGGCCAATTACTATAATGACATGTGCAAAGACCTGGAGTTAGAAAACCAAAACGGAAGAACAGGCTTGGCATTTTTCAAGCTGAAAGAACTGAGGAAAAAATTGAAGCCTCAAGTTGCAATACTGAGAATCTATGGACAAAATATTGAATAATGCAGGAAGCATCAAAAGAAGATGGAAGGAATACACAGAGTCACTGTCCCAAAAAGAACTGGTAGATCTTCATCCATTTCAGGAGGTGGCATTTGATAAAGAACCAAGGGCATTGAAGGAAGAAGTCAAAGCTGAATTGAAAGAATTGGTGAAGAACAAGGCTCCAGGAATTGACAGAATACCCATTGAGATGTTTCAACAAACAGATGTCCCGCTGGAGGCACTCACTTGACTATGCCAAGAGATTTGGAAGACAGCAACATGGCCAACTGACTGGAAGAGATCCATATTTGTACCAATTCCAAAGAAAGGTGATCCCACAGAATGGAAATTATCAAACAATATCATTAATATCACATGTAAGTAAAATCTTACTGAAAATAATTTTAAAAATGGTTGTAGCAGTATATTCCAGAAATGCAAGCTGGATTCAGAAGATGTGGTATGAGGGATATCATTGCTGATGTCAGATGGATATTGGCTCAAAGCAAAGAATACCAGAAAGATGTTTACTTGTGTTTTATTGGCAATGCAAAAGCATTTGATTGTGTGGATCATAATAAATTGTGGATAACATTGAGAAGAATGGGAACTCCAGAACCCTTAATTTTACTCACGAGGAACTTGTACATAGACCAGGAGGCTGTTGTTTGAACAGAAAAGGGAACACTTCATGGTTTAAAATCAAGAAGGGAGTGTGTCAGGATTATACCCTTTCACTATACTTATTCAATCTGTATGCTGAGCAAATAATCTGAGAGTTGGACTATATGAAGAAGAATATGGCATTAGGATCAGAGGAAGAATAATTAACAACCTGTGATATGCTGATGACACAACTTTGCTTGCTGAAAGTGAGGATGCCTTGAGGCACTTATTGATGAAGGTTGAAGAATACAGTCTACAGTATGGATTACATCTCAATATAAAGAAAACAAAAATCCTCACAACTGGACCTATAAGCAGCATCACGATAAATGGAGAAAAGATTGAAGTTGTCAAGGAACATCGCTTGGTTCTACAATTGATGCCAATGGAAGCAGCAGTCAGGACATCAGACAACCTATAGCACTGGAAAAATTGGCTGCAAAGGACCTCTTTCAAGTGCTGAAGAGCAAAGATGTCTCCTTGAGGACTAGGGTGTGCCTGACACACACTATGGTATTTTCTGTCTCTTCATATACATGTGAGAGATGGACAATGACTAAGAAAGACCACAGAAGAATTGATGCTTTTGAGATGTGGTGCTGGTGAAGCATACTGAGAGTACCATGGGCTGCTAAAAGAACTAACAGATCTGTCCTGGAGGAAGTGCAGTCAGAATGCTCCTTGGAGGCGAGAATGGCCAGACTTCATCTCGCCTACTTTGGTCATGTTGTCAGAAGGAATCATTCCCTGGAGAAGGATGTCATGCTTGGTAGGGTGGAGGGTCAACAAATGTGATGGAATGACAAGGTGGCAGTGGCCATGGGCTCAAGTGTAGCAAGGATCATGGAGCTGGCACAGGACCAGGTGGTGTTTTGTTCTGCTGTGCTTAGGGTCACTATGAGTTGGAGACAACTCGACGGCACCTAACAACAACAACCGGCTTTGAACATTTGGCCCAAACACATTTTGTCAACCCTCATCTGAACCTGGAAGAATTCAACATCTCCAGTTGCAAATACAATCAGAAAGTAATTGTTTTCTATTCTAATAACACCAAGAAAGTAGTTTGCTGACTTGAAGGAATAGTTTTAAAGGACCCAAGATAAAATAGATTCTCATATGTTAAATTCATTTTATTATACTTATAACAGTATATTTTACCATCTCTAGGATTACATTCCCTTGGAAATCTCAAAATCATTCTTGGTCCCCTTTCTGACGTTTCTTCTAAATACTACCCATAAGAGCAAGAGTAGATAGTCGGAAAGCACAACCCACATGCATATTATTATTTTAAAGCATGTTTTCAAATGCTTTATTTTCCTCTCAATAGTTACTTTAGGAGAAAATAGACACCACAATCTTGGATCTCATCTCACTCTCTGGGTTTTAATTTAATTTCACTTACTTGGCAGGTCTATTTTATAAAGCAGGGTTTAAGAAAATCATTTGTATTGATTAAAATCTGTATTGGGATTGCACTACCTCAGCCAAACCAATAAACACTGTGAGACTTGATAAGACCATTTTTCCTGCTGATGGATGTTGTGATCATGTTCTGTCATCTCTTTGTTGTCAATCCGCCCTACAGGAGGAATTGGGCTGATCGCTTCTTGCTCACTGGAGGGCTTCTGGTCAACGGATGCAAGTGTTTCAGTTTTTCCTAACTGACATACTCCACTTTGATCATTTTTTGAGAGCAATTTCAGAAGCACAAATGCACTGGGCTGATTTTCATGGTTCAGGGAATACTACTTTCCTTCTCTACTTTGGTAAATAATGTTCTGTTGTTGTTACGTGCCATGGAGTTGGTTCTTATTCATGATGACCTCATGTACAGCAGAACGAAACGCTGCCAGGTCCTGCGACATCATCAGTCATGGCTTTGCTTGAGCCCATTGTTGCAGCCATTGTGTCAATCCATCTGTCTGAGGTCCTCCTCTTACCTGATGAACCTCTACTTTATCAATTATGATGTCCTTCTTCTCCAGGGGCTAGTCCCTCCTGATAACATGTCCACAGTTTGTGAGATGAAGTCCTGCCATCCTCACTTCTAAGGAGCATTCTGAGAAATAATACACAGTATCCTTTATTCTAAGGAGCTCTGGTGGCACAGTGTCTAAGACATTTGACTGCTAACCAGGTTGGTGGTTCAAACCCATACTCCCTGGAAGGAAGACTGGACTTTACCACCTCGGAAACCCAAAGGGGGTCACTATGAGTTGGAATCGACTCTATGGCAGTGAATTTGGTTTTTGGTTTATCCTTTATTCTAATCGAGAGTTTCATTGTACCTTACTTACCTATCACCATATTTTTAAAAATTCTATTGATATGATTAAAATTTAAGTAAATTTAAGTAACTATTTAAATGAATAAATAATTAATAACTTGAATTTATTGTAACAAATAAAATACCTGGTAGTATAATTATGAATTTTCAAACTATTCCATCTCATTTTAATTGCATAGTTTTACTTGAAATTGTATTTTTTTTTTCTTTCTTTTTTTTCTAATTCAGGAGTTGATTCATAATTCAACTTATTTAAAACATCAAATAGATTTATAAACCCCAAAATATCTTCAAACTAAACTGAGGATTCTCAAGCAGAAATGAGTAGTAAATTTCTACTGAAATTCATTTAACTCAAGCAGAAATGAGTAGTAAATTTCTACTGAAATTCATGTTTGCGAACCTCTCCCTGTCTCTTTTTCTTCTTTTTGGTTCTGAGCTTCAGAGTTGCCAATGAACACCCTTCAGATACAGACTTTGTTGAGGTTACCACCACCAAGTCAACTACACATGGATTAATGCTACTACTGATTTTGATACAAATTCTTTCCTAATAGTTGTTATAATCATTGTGAGATTGTGAGGGATCCCAAAGCATGGCTCATTACTGTTATTTTTCTGACAGATGGCTAATCTCCACTATATGTGTTATTAACTTTTAGCAAACATGCTTATTGCCCTCAGTAATTAGTAACCGGGTATTATCTATTCCCACATTCTCAGAATTTAAGACACATGTTTGTAGCAGTCAGTGTCCCAGCTGGAAACGTAATTCGTGTAGTCAGTGTACCAAAAGAGACCTTACTGACTACTTACTTGCAAGATTAAGAGAAACATCAAAGGACATGAGATGAACACCACCATGAAGATATTACCACCCCTAAGAGCTAAGAAAGGTTGGGCAATCCTACTTCCGTAGTGATACTGCCTCGGAAACCCAAGGAGGGGTCGCTATGAGTCGGGGCCGACTCAACGGCAAATAACAACAACAACAACAAGAGCTAAGAGAGAAAAGGAGGAAAGACTGTTTCTGGAATTCAGTGAAACACAAGATTGGAGGAGAGACTACCCTGGAACTATAATATCAAAGGGATATTGCCACTCCTCAGAAGGAAGACTGGACACTCTACTTCCATAGAGATATTGCCTCAGAAACCCAGGAAGGGGTCACTATGAGTTAAGTCAACTCAATGGCAGTGAGTTTGATCTTGGTTTTAGCTGGTAAAGGAGCTGGTAGTGTAATGGGTAAGGCATTTGGCTACTAAGCAGAAGGTCAGTGGTTTAAACCCACCAGCTGCTCCATGGGAAGAGGATGGGGCAATCTACTCCCATAAAGATGTATAACCATGGAAACCCATGGAAACTCAGCTATCTGTCCAACACTATGAGTTGGAATTGACTCAATGGCAGTGGGTTTTTTGTTTTTTTTTTTTTTTGGTTGCTGACATTGGAGACCATGGGTGATGCAAATGGTTAAGAATTCACCTACAATCTAAATGGTTGGCAGTTCAAATCCACCCAGAGAAAAGCCTGGCAGTCTGCTTCTGAAAGGTCACAGCCTTGACAGCCCTGTGGAGCACCGATGTACTCTGCACACATGGATGTGCCTCGGCTCAGAGCCAATCTGATGACAACTGGTTTGTTATTTGAATTCTTGGTCCTTCTAGTGAGTGCCTGCCTGGCTTCCTCTTACTGTCACAAGAAAAATATAGCCTCTCCTTCCCAAGTGAGGAAATGCAAAGCCCAAGCCAGTCTCTGAATCAACCTCAAAGTCCAGGGTCTTTGAGTCAATGCACAGATGGACATCAGATTCAAATAGGACTCTTCAACCACACATAGCTCTTAGCCTTGTACACAGACAAAACGCAATGGGGACCTTGAGTGCGTAATCACAACGCATGCTTATCCCTAACAATTTTGAAATTCTACAGGACTCATTCCATAGTTCCGACACCCATGAGAAGAGATTATGGTGAACTGTGGTAGCATAGTGCCTAAGACATTTGACTGCTAACCAGGAGGCTGGTAGTTCAAACCCAACAGCCACTCCTCAGAATGAAGATTGGACAATCTACTTCTGTAGATATACTGCCTCGGGAACCCAAGGAGAGGTTGCTAGGAGTCGGAACTTACTCGACGGCAGTGAGTTTGGTTTTGGTTTTTGTGAGCTGCCTCTGCCTGAACTTGACACATTACTTTTGCTCTCATCTCCTTGGCCAAAGAACACGGCATGATCACACCAAACCTCCAAGGACAGGACACATCCAAGAATAAGGGAGGCTGGAAATTTGGGGGAAATTAATAGCATTGATAACTAAGGAGCCCTGATGGCACAGTGGTCAACCAAAAGGCGGGTGGTTCAAACCCACCAGCTGCTGCTTGGGAGAAAGATAAGCCAGTCTGCTTCCATAAAGACTGACAGCCTAGGAAACCCTATGTGGCAGTTTTACTCTGTCTTCTAGGGGCACTGTGAGTTGGAATCAACTTAACAGAGGCAGGTTAGCATTGATAACTGTCATAAGATAAGGGAATATAGGTTAATACTTCAAAAAAAAAAAAAAACCAACTTTATCCTTTTCTCAATTTGGATGAAGAAATTCCAGGGTATTGATAAAAATTATTCTGTCAGAATATGTGGCTGAAAATATGGTGGTAAATTTGAGAAATCATTGAATGGCTAAAAAAAAAAAAAAAAGTAACAGAAAACAAAAATGATATAATATATGATGGATTGGTTTTAAAAGGGATGTGGGACCACTATATAATAAAGGCCCACATGAATGGGCTCAGTTTCACTGAAGAAGAGTCTAAGTAGATGAACATTGGTAGGATGAATTGCATAGACCAGCTGAAAGAAATCGTCTCATAAAGGATAAAGAAATAAATGTCCAATTTTGGGGAAAATCACCATATGATTAAAAATACTGAAATACATCAAAATGTCCTACAACATAACATTTTAAAACACACACCTATATGCACATACTTATACATTTACAATAGTTCAATTAACTCTGTTAACTGGGTATCAAAAATCAGGTATAAGAATAGTAAATAGTTTATAATTAACTATGCTGCCAGTCTAAAAAAGAGAGATTGATGGATATTTTATCCCTTGATTCAATAGAATACTGGCCAATGATGTTTGTAGACACATACCAGTTCTGATCCGTATTAGTATCATTTTTAATGACCCTAGTTCAGTATCTTACTCTGTTTAACGGTTAACTAAACTAAACTACTGACTTCATTCCTCACATTTATCTTTTTCTATCCTGGATTTTCATTCCATTCCTCATTGTGTTTAACTGTCTATGATAGCTGAAAAAAATACTTTATTACCCATGTGAAATTGTAAGTTCTTAGAGAGCATGAGAAATGTCTACATCCGTATACCATAAAAAATCTTGACAAGTCAGTCAAGATGTAGGGCAAAAAGAAAGAAAGAGAGGGAAGGAGGAAGGAAGGAGAGGGGAAAGAAGAAAGGAAGGAAGATTTAAATTAAAGTCTACTTTACTATTACCAGGTTCTTAGAACTCCTAATGACAATGCGCAATATTTATTCAGCTCATTTTATCTTCTGAACATTTTATAACCATGACAGAGTGCTATCATTTCCCGTGTTGATAAGTTAAACTGGAATTTAGTTACACACATACCAAGGTAATTATACTCAAATCACCAAATGTATTTAAAACACTGACCTTCTCAGCTATCTGTCCTGTGACCAGTATTAAATGACACCCGTCCAATGTGCGACTACTGTCGAACAGCACTATGTCACACAGAAAGAATAAAATAACAGTTATTGTGACATATGAAGCCTTAAAGCAAACAGTTAAAAGTAACAAACTGAAAAATAGTCAATGTTAGCCCACATACCTCATTGTTGCGCTAGATCTGCCATGCAAGACACAAGGCATAGTGTTCAGGTTTGAAAAGAATGACCATTAAATTCTTAAATAAAGTTATTCATAAGAAAAGCAAGAAGTCTCACTTGTTGGACTCTGCAAATTCTATTTCTTTAATATAAAATATAAGTCAGTAAAATGAAGAATACTGCCCCAGAAGAGTGGAATTTATAGTACCCTGGCCTCAGTTAGAGGGATGGACACAGTAACTGCAACAAGGGACTCCCAAAGGCACAGGACCTGCAACACGTCCTTTTGTTATGCATAGAACTGCCTGGTTGGAGTCAGTGCAATGGGAACTGACAGTAACAACAATCTGATAAAAATATGAGTTCCATTTGTAACTAAAAATGGTCTAGTCCCTTCTTTAGCAAATGAAAGAACAGGTATAAAATTACTAATTATTACTTCTAATATTACATTCTAGTTGATCCAACATATAAAAATGTTATTACTACAACACGATACTAGTGAGATAAACACATTGTATTTCATAGTGAGATTTTAAAATCTCCATCCTTTTAAACTGTCCATTTTCTGAAAATTGGACAAGGTCTTTCCTCTTTGAGAAAAGTTCCCTGACCATTTTACTAATTGTATCTTTACACAATGGAAAATCAAGAGGATTGTTCTAATGTTAATTAAACAACAAATAAAGGGTAAAGTAAATGTTAAGCTAAAAGGTAAAGAATGGAACTGATAATAATGTAAATGGCCAGAATTTGCAGGACAAAGGGGAGAAATCAAGAAAAGGGTGATGCGGATAAAGCAAGCTTTCAGCTTTCAGGTTTGAGAGGTGATAGATACCCCAATGGAGTTACCACATTAAAGAAATGATGTATTCATATGATTTTAAATAACAACCAGAAATAAGAAAAGGAAATTTGAAAGGTGTAACCTGAGTGACAAAACTGGAGTTGGGAGAAAGGGCACGGTCACCACAGCGTTCTGTAAACACACTTTTGGTGTGAGTGCATTCCAAGAGAGACTAGACTGTTTTCCAGTGAGCATGCTTTACTTTGATAGAAAACAAAGATACTGGTTGCAGAATAAAGTGAAGCACATTGTTCTCTACAAATAGTCTCCATTTTTATCTTGTTTTTTGAAAATATCTACTGCTTTACAACTTTGAAAGTTACACATTTCATAACAATTACAATGTGGCTAAAATATGTTTCAATGGTTTTAGGGACTTTTGGTCAGAATGCAGATCCAGGTTTTTAGATTGCTTTTCTTTTTCATGACTTCACATGCCCAGGTGATCTTTGACTTCCACGCACGATGTCCTCTGCCTGTCATTCTCGTACTCTAGTAGTGAAACGGAGCAGAAGCCCGGGTGATTAACATAGACCAAACCTGAGAAACAAACAAGAGCAGCAGCAGAGGCGAAGGTGCCCATAGTGGTTGGAATGATCTTGATGCCAAGGCTGGACTGGTTCCATGCCAGACTCAGACTTCCAAGACCACCAGATAAAACCAAACCAAACTCACTGCCATCGAGTCAGATCCAACTCATAGCGACCCCTCCTTGGGTTTCCAAGGTAGCAACACTACAGAAGTAGACTGCCCAATCTTCCTTCCGAGGACCACCAGATTGACATCCTTAAAACTACCACTCAAGACTATTGGAAGCATCTGTGTTTAGAAGTTGGTTTATTTTAGAATTTGCTGTTTCCCTTCAATTTTCCTCTTTATTACATTGGAAAGGTTACAATGGAACTGGAGGGAGAAATCTAGCATTTCAACCCATGTTCATTCCACAAACATTTGTTGAATGTCTGTTCTATGCCAAGGATCTTTTAGGCACTCAGGATACCTTAATGAACAAAATAGGTAGAGATCCAGCCATTGTAATAAATCTGAGAGAACCAAGACTGGTCTTTGATAGCATAAAGTCAAATTGTTGTGTCTTTATTGGATTTTTCATAAACATTCACTCATTTATACCAAACTATACAAATACACTCGGAAGGAAGGTTGGGCAATCCTACTTCCATAGTGATACTGCCTCGGAAACCCAAGGAGGGGTCGCTATGAGTCGGGGCTGACTCGATGGCAAACAACAACAACAACAACAACATACAAATACAATGAAGAACAAAAGAATACCATTTGCAAAGCATGGGATTAATACTGCTAGAACAGCCACAATGTTCTTTGAAGTGAGGATGGCAAGAATTCATCTCA
This sequence comes from Orycteropus afer afer, assembly GCF_000298275.1. Lineage (NCBI taxonomy): Eukaryota > Metazoa > Chordata > Mammalia > Tubulidentata > Orycteropodidae > Orycteropus > Orycteropus afer. Next base: position 774,818 of record NW_006922045.1, on the reverse strand, counting down.
CATACTTTGAACATGCTATCAGGTGGGACCAGTCCCTGGACAATGACATCAAGCTCAGTAAAGCACAGGGTCAACAAACATGAGGGAGACCCTCAACCTGATGGATTAAAGCAGTGGCTGCAACAGTGGGCTCCACCATAGCAACAGTTATGAGGATGGTGCAGAACCAGGCAATGTAAATCTGGGCCACAATCGATACAACCGGAAAAGTTGCATAAAGCTGAAAAGATTAGAAACCAAAGCAAAGCCTGGGTATTCATAATGAACAGCTAGTACTCACCAGGTAGAATGAAAACAGAATAGGAAAAAGAAATACTAGTGCTCTGTCAATATATTAAATGGACTTCAACTTTGTAGTTATTTAAGCAGCATATTTAAACAGCAAGAAGAAGATACAATTTATAAATTTATGAAGTTGATTAACAAACACAGATGCCCTTACATTACACCAAGTCTTATCTGAAACACTTTCCCAATATTACTTCATTGATGTTCTAATTATCTAAGTGAAGGGTACTATGAATAACCAACTACAGAAAATAAAATTTAGTTAAAGGGTTAGAAATTTACCAAAACCCCACATCTAGTAAGTGGAGGAGGAAGGTTACAACACAGAAACCTTTATTGCAATACATTTTAATACACAGAAAAGTTTATATGACACATTATAATTTTAATGAATAAAATTTTGGAGAGCCTACAAATCATTATTGTTGTTGTTGTGTGCCACTGAGTCATTCCTGACTCTAGTGAACCTGTGTACAACAGAACAAAACACTCCTCAGTCCTGCGCCATCCTCCAATAGCTGCTATGGTGGAGTCCATTTTCCCAGCTACCATGTCCTCCATCTCATTGAGGGTCTTCCTCTTCTCCATTGACCTTCTACTTTATCGAGCATTTTGTCATTCTCCAGGAACTGGTCCTTCTTGATAGCATGCCCAGAGTACGTGAGATGAAGTCTTGCCATCCTAGCTACTCAGAAGTGTTTTGGCTGTACTTCTTTCAAAGCTGGTTTGTTCATTCTTCTGGTGGTCCAGAATTCTTCAGGATTCTATTCACTATTCCGTTTGGTGTTCTTCACCAGCACCATTAAGTCAAAGACATCAATTCTGTTCGGTTGTCCTTGTTCATTGCCTAGCTTTGGCATCCTTATGAAGTGACTGAAAGTAGCATGCATTGGGTCAGGAGCACCTTAATCTTCAAGGTCACATCTTTGCTTATTAAATTTTTAAAGGGATCTTTTGCAACAGATTTACCCAATGAATTACATTCTTTGATTTCTTGACTGCTATTTCCATCAGTGTTGATTATGGATCCAAGAAAAATGAAATCCTTGACAAATTCAACATTATTATTGGTCCAGCTATTAGGTTTTTTGTTTTCTTTATTTGTGATGTAACCTATACTAAAAGCTTTAGTTTTGGATCTTCGTCAGTAAGTGCTTCAAGTCCTCTTTGCTTTCAGTGAGCAGAGAGTATCACAAATTGTTAATGAGCCATTAAGATGGCAGTAAGAGACCTTTCCACAGGATGGTCCAAATATACTTTTAAAATACATTAAAATACATTCTATCAAAGTATTAATAGATAATATATATTTCTATCTTTTACAAGTTGTTTTCAGAAAAAAAAAAAAGAAAGCTGTCCAACAAATTTCAGAAATGAAATATGAACTTGACTCCAAAATTATAAGGGACAAGACAACCAAAGTAATGCTTGTAAACATTAGTTAAATTTCATATAATTGGTATTAGATCCAACCATCATTTTCTCTTTAAATGCATAACATCATGAAATGGGAATTCAAATATGCTTATACATCATAAAATCTATTTATGTAATTCCTATATAACTACTCTCTGAAGCAAGGTTGGGCAATCTACTTCCGTAGTGATACTGCCTTGGAAACCCAAGGAGGGGTCACTATGGTCGGGTCTGACTCGATGGCACATTACAACACAACAGCATATAACTACTAAAGAAAAATTACATACTCATGTCAATAACTTTAAAATTATCATTTGATAATAATCATTACCTAGTGTGATTACCAAAAAAAAGTCCTGACATAAATCAGAAAATGAGGAAAATCATTCAACTTGATTTAAAAAAAAAAAAAAACCTACCTTTAAAGAAGCAAAAACTACTACAGAGCAAATATCATAGGTTATCATTTTCCCATTAATATCAGGAATAAGATTAGTGTGTCTGCTAACCCAGACAGCGAAACGTGGAGGAACTCCTGGCCTCACATTAGGACCAAAGAGATAGGTAATATTAGTGGTAGGTACATAGATTAAATGGGAGGGGAAAATATATTATAAAATCACGTCTTAATCTTAGACTTCATAATCATACTGGACCATTGCATTCCAGCTCATTGCTTCTGCTACAATGTGGAGCTAATTATTTCTGTCTCTAATTTTGACAACTCTCCACCACTCCATGGCCCACAGGCTCCAGAACCTACTGAAAGTCTTCCAGATCTACTATCTGGATCAATGTCACCATTACCCTTTGCTCCACCAAAGATGAAAATCTGGTAGTCATTTTAAATTATTCCTTTTCTCACAGCCCCACATGCATTCAGATGACCAGTCTATGTGTGTGTCGTATCTCTTCTCCACTCTCACTGACACTGCTTTAATTTAAATACTGGTAGAGTAGAGGGAGCTCTGGTGGCATAGTGCCTAAGGCATTTGACCACTAACCAGAAAGCTGGCAGTTCAAATCCACCTGCCACTCCTTGGGAGGAAGACTGGGCAATGTTCTCCCGTAGAGATTCTGCCTCAGAAACCCAAGGAGGAGTCACTGTGAGTTGTGAGTCACTCCATGAAAACGAATTGAGTAGAATAACCCCATTGCCCCAGTGTTTATCCATAATCACACTATAAAGGAACAACTGAAAGATTATAGTAGAAGATATAACTCTTCCACGGCTAGCAGAAAAAGAAATATTGCTTTGATGGCTACATGAGGTCACTCAGTCTTCTATGGAAGCAGGAAATCCCATGGAGACTGGGTGGATAGTTAGGAGCAGACTGTGTTTAGGAATATAAATTTGGTGTCAATGTGAGTTCTGGTGAACCCTAGCTTCACCATTTATTAATAATTCTGGCCAAGTTTTTGAAAGTTTTTGTATTCTCATCTACAAAATGGATATAATAATAGTAACCACCATAGAGGACTATAATGAAGAGTAATGGAGTTTTTTGGTAGAATAAATAAATTAAAAAAAAAAACAAAAAACACTGCCACTGAGTTGGATCTGACTCATAACAACCCCTTATTAGATGTTAAAGAGAAAAACGCCTAGCACACCAAGTAAGCACCAACTGTCGTTAGGGTTAAAACATGGAATAGTATTGAGGGAGGCAAGCATGATCATCATGGACTCTTCTATTCCAGGGGACCACATAAGCATGCTGAACTAGAGAAGTTTTGCCAGACCAATAAGGACCAAATTACACTTGTGGGTGGATATTACGTGGTTCGTTATTTTGTTTGCACAGACTTGCAGAACTTTGTTAACAGTATATATGTAAATGAAAAGTGGACATGTCAATTTTAGCTCTATAGAGCTAATGTTTTTAGTATTGAGTATGAGGTGAAGTGTTACTTTAAATGACACAACGAAACAATTAAATGAGTTCATTATTCTAAAGTAAAAAAGATAATTCAAATGACTATATGTCATGCTCCAAATCAAGAGAGTTAGTTAATACAATTGCCCAACTACATCCTACTTAGATGGTTTTTTCAAGAATAACAACTCTCTGAATGTTATCCTTCTATATGGCATTGCCTCAGTTTGAACTACCTCATAATCTCCTTATTCTTACGATAAAACTCATACTCCTCCCCTGGAAAGATCTGTTGGGGATCACTTTATATTCTCAGACAAAATTGAACGAATAAACATATAATATATATAATGTGGAAGATAATGGGGTGTGTATGGAGAAAATATGAAGCTATAGATGGAGTTATTTTTGAATGAGTTGTTATTCAAAAAAAACTGATGCACAAACAAAGGTGATTATGACTATGATATATTTAGGTTCTTAATTCCTATGGTATAATTGATCTTTCTAAAACATAAAAATTAAAAATACTTTTCTGAAAAGATAAATTCAGTTAGAATAGATCAAACCAGTAAACTAACTGTTAAATGTCTCCTTAGAATTAAAAAGGGACTACATTTAATTTCTTATTTGGCCTTATAATCAGCTGCGGTTCAATGATTTTGAAAATTCCCAACATAATGTAAGTTTACAAAGAGTCCTCAAGGGGTGTGAATGATGCCCTGCCTCATTATATTTGTAAACATAAAGATCAGCCATGACATTTGTTAAACCATTAAATAAATTATCTAGAGGCACAGAGAGAGTCACCAGGTTACCGCACTCTAGTCTGGAGCCTTATACTTAGTAGACTTGAGTCTAATTGAATGAACTGGCACCGAGTATTTTACAGAATTTTTCAGTCTTGTTTTATGTCTCATCACAACTAATTTGAAAAGGCAGCATGTACCTTGTTTATCGGAGATATTTACTACAACTACTTCCACCTCAAATACTAAATATTGGTTGCCACTCCATGAAAATGAATTGAGTAGAATAACCCCATTGTCCCAGTGTTTATCCATAATCACACTATAAAGGATCAGTTGAAAGATTATAGTTAAAAGATACAACCATTCCACCACTTAGTGGAAAAAAAGGAATATTGCTTTGATGGCTGCATTAGGTCACTCAGTCTTCTATGGAAACAGAGAATCCCCTGGAGCTTGGTGGATATTTAGGGGAAGACTATGTTTAGGAAGATAAATTTGGTGTCAATTTGAGTTCTGGTGAACCCTAGCTTCACCACTTATTAATAGTTCTGGCCAAGTGTTTGAAAATTTTTGTATTCTCACCTACAAAACAGATATAATAATAGTAACAGCCATATAGGATTATAATGAAGAGTAATAGAGTCAATGCAAAGTTTGCCACAGGGTAAAAAACCAAACCAAACCAAACTCATCATAGGTACTATGCTACCAGAGCACTAAATAATATTACCTCTCCTCTTCCTTCTCCTCCCTTCCTTCATCTTCCTCTTTGTTACCACCATAATCTCACTCCTCTTGAAATCCCACTAACAGAGGAGGAAGTAACTCTCTCCATTCAAGTGGCTTAGTGGTTGTCATCTCTTGTAGTTGGTTCCCAAGCTCATACAAAATATAAAATGTTCAGAAATAGGCAGCCCAAGTACAAGTGCCCTATGAAAGCTTTGCATATTTTCAAGCGGCCCTGGCTGCTGAAGCAGCAGACACGTTCCTTCACTCGTTTTCAATTAGTGCAGTTTTCCAAGCTACAACCTTTAAACTCATATCACTCTCTTACATCTAAGGTTAGAATATGAGAAAGATTGGTCCAGACTTATTCAGTTATTCTTTAATTTTGGTGGTAAGAAACTTTAGGACATTTGGGGGAGGAAATGATCTGCTTTTGCTTTTAATTTTAAGGGTCATGAGACAGTTGTTCTATTAAGGAGAGAAGAAAGAAAAATGACTGTGGGGTTGGGCAGGCCCTCTGTAGAGTTTTCCATTTCTAAATGGGTCATACCTTAAACAAAGTGGCTTTCTGCCTAAATAGAACAGTAACAAGGCAAAAGATAGCCTAGAAAAAGCAAACAGAAACACATTACCTTTCTTAAAAAGTCAAGCAAAGTCAAGCAAAGGATTATTCAGGGCAGAGAGGCAAGCAGGGTGGTGGGGAGGTGCAGAGACTACACATCCAGCCCAGCTCCCTTTTCCGCTCAGTGCTCAACATGGTGGCTGGGCACCTATTCCACAAAATGGAGGGCTGGTCAAGGGGCTCAACACTACAACGTCTACTGGGACACAGTTGTATTCATAAATATAGTGACTGAACTCAAAATAATAAGGAACAGTCAGTCCTCAGAAATGGAAATTATGTGCTCTATTTGAAAAGAAAGTAAAGGAAGAAATAAAAGAGAATGTGCAAGTCAATAAATAACTGGCACATCTTTAAGAAATAGATGACAGAATGTGTGCTGTGGGAGGAAATACTGTTTGTCTAACCTGCACTTGGACTGTTCTGTGATTGTGTAACTGTTTCTTTGCCAATATTTCAGTACAGATAAAGACTGGGGGAAAAATTATTACTTTACTAAATTAGTGCCAAAATCTCCATACTATAAATCAGTTATCTCTTGTTTGGAAGACATTTGCCAAAATATTGGCAGGCGAACATCTATGAAGTAGAATACATATCAATATTTATCTATCTACTTATATATTAAACTCTGTATCTGCATATTGATAGAAGGAGCCCTAGTGGTGCAGTGTTTAAGCACTTGGTTTTGAACAAAGGTAGAACCCACCAGTCACTCTGCCGAAGAAAGATGGGGCTGTGTGCTTCCACAAAAATTTACAGCCTTGAAAACCCCATGGGACTCTTCTCCTCCGTCCTCTAGGGTTGCTATGAGTCAGAATCCATGGCAGTAGGTGCGTGTCTATGTATTTATCTCTCTCTCTCTAATTGATCCTGTTTTACCATAGTGAACTCTATGGGGATTTTGAAAACAGGTTAACCTATTTTTCTTTCTTTGAAATGATCATTACAGTTAAAGTAAATAATATCATTAATTTTATAATTTTTCATATGTTAGATAATATCTTAACCCAAGACTAATCTGATCTTATATTTAAGCTCTCATATAAAAACCATGTTTTCAATAACTATATTCTTAAAAATTAACATTAATAATCATTAAGGAGTACTGGTGGCATATTGGGTAAGGCACTTGGATGCTAACCAGGTCAGTGGTTCAAACCCACCAGCTGCTCTGTAGGAGGAAGATGGGACAATCTACTTCCATAAAGATTTACAGCCTTGGAAACCCAATGGGGGTCCTATGAGTTGAAATTGACTCAATGGCAGTGAGCTTTTCTTTTTTTTAAGTGTTAAGTAGGTAGTCATCTGTCTAATTGTACAGCATATAGTTAAGTAGGTAGAAAAATCCTCTTTCAATCTAATGAGAAACTAAGAACTCATTTGGAGTTGTATTGCTTGTTGGGTCAGCTTGGATACAAAGCTGCACAAAGTAATCATCTACTTCCTTTTCATTAGAATTCTTTTCATTATTTTTGTGATTCTAAATTTCTCTCTCTCACAAGCCTCTCAGTTCTAATTTCCACTGGGAAATCCCACTAAGTGATTCTACACAATAGAACCTATCAGAATGTTTACGAGAAAACAGTAACGGAGAATGCAGTCTTCCCCAAAGCCGTTCCAATGTTCTCATAAATATTTTTTTAAATGGAGAATTTATGAGGAGAAGTGAAAAGCTACTCCCTTGATGAAATAGTTTCTTAATTTGTCAAGAAGAAAAATTCCAATACACATTAGCACTGAGGTATTAAGAATATGACTCCACCTGGAATCATTTTAAACCTGCTTTTCCAAGCAGAAAATCTCCACTCAAAATAAGTTCTCATTTTATGGAAAAACGAGCAATTTCTACATTAAATATTTTCATACAGAATTATTGCCAAGGGAAATGGCTTTTCCTTTCTTCCAGTATATGTTGTCTTTCTTTGTGACATTACTCAAGTGTCCCCTAAGGAAATAGAAGAAAGTCCTCTGTTTATCCTGAACAATTTGGAGTGGCATTATTCCTCCTTTCTGCATTTGTAATTGATTGGAATCTCAGCACTGAACTATTTGTTGGAGAGGAATAAAGGAGCATGGATGGTGTTTTTTGTGTACACAATAATGTTCTACCTTCTTTCTCAGTCAAGAAGGTAATTCACTTGAAGTATTGCTTTTCCAAACTGATGTTGATGAATTTATAAGCCATGTGACTTTTCTTAGCACCAAATGGCAAAGCCTTCTTTCTGGGCAGCTGCTTCTCAGAGGTACTGCCACCTTAACAGGTACTTAGGAGCATGAAGTTCCTTAAACTGTGAAGCCCAGGAAAACGATCTTAATTTGCTAAACCCAAGAACACTCACTGACAGATTGTATTGCAATAAAGTCCACTTAATACAGAGCTTCAAAATACATGCACAGCTAATGAAATCACTACAGTCAAGATTTGGCAATTTGATTGAAGTCTCTTAAATGGAAGCGCTGTTGTTGTTGGTAGGTGCCATCGAGTTGACTCTGACTCACAGCATCTCTGTGGACAACAAAACAGTGCCCGGTCCTGCACCAGCCACACAATCCTTGCTAGGCTTGAGCCCATGATTGCAGCCACTGTGTCCATCCATCTCTTTGAGGGCCTTCCCCTTCTTCACTGACCCTCTACTTT
>NW_006922045.1:758652-766048 GCF_000298275.1 Orycteropus afer afer | reverse complement strand
AGGTGTCATCCATACTGAAGGCTATAGTCTTTGATTTTCATGAGTAAGTGCTTCAAGCTCTCTACACTTTGAGCAAGAAAGGTGAGTTAATGAGTCTTCTTCCAATCTTGTGCCCTGATCTTCTTCATACAGTCCGCCCTCTCGGATTATGTGCTTAGCATATACATTAAATAAGTATGGTGAAAGAATACAATCCTGACACACACTTTTCCTGATTTTAGACCTCGTAGCATTCCCTTGTTGTGTTCAAAAAACAACTTCATGATCTATGTAGTTTCCACATGAGCACAATTAAACGTTCTGGAAATCCCATTCTTCACAATATTACTTTTAATTTGTTATGATTCACAGAGTTGAATGCATTTGTATAGTCAATAAAAAACAGGTATACATCTTTCTGGTACTACCTGATGTTAGCTGAGATCCATCAGACATCAGCAATAATATGCCTAAATTCCATGTCCTCTAATGAACCCACTTGAAATTCTGGCAGTCCATTGTCTATGTACTGCTGCAACTGTTTTTGAATTATCTTCAACAACATTTTACTTGCATGTGATATTAATGATATCATTTGATGATTTCTGCATTTTGTTGGACCTTTCTTTAGAATGGCTACCAATATGGACCTCTTGCAGTCTATTGGCCAGGTAGCTGTCTTCCAAATTTCTTGTCATAGACAACTGAGCACTTCCAGTATTGCACCCATTTTCTGAAATATCTCAATTGGTATTTCAACAATTCCTGGAACCTTGTTTTTCATCAATGCCTTTAGTGAAGTTTGGACTTCTTCCTTCAGTACCCTTGGTTCTTGATCAAACGCTACTTCCTGAAGTGGTTAAATGCCGATGATTTCTCCTTGGTACATTGACTCTGTGGATTCCTTGCATCTTCTTTCGATTCTTCCTGCATCGTTCAGTATTTTGCTCATAGAATCCTTCATTATAGTAACTCAAGGCTTTTTCCTTCAGCTCCTTCAGCTTGAGAAATAACAAACATGTTCTTGTATTTTGTTTCTTAGCTCCAAGTCTTTACATATTTCATTATAATATTTTACTTTGTCTTCTCCAGCCACCCTATAAACTTTTCTCTTCAACTCTTTTACTTCATCATTTCTTCTATGCATTTTAACTACTTTACACTCAAGAACAAGTGTCAGAACCTCTTCTGATATGCATTTTGGTCTTTCCTTCTCTTATTGTCTTTTTAATGACATTTTGCTTTCTTCATGTATGATGTCCTTGATGTCATCCAATGATTTGTCTAGGCTTTAGTCATTAGTGTTCAATGCATTGAATCTATTTTTTACTTTGTCTCTAAATTTAGGGGGTGTTCTGGTTACCTAGTGCCGCTCTGATAAGAATATACCACAAAATGGGATGGTCTTAACAAACAGGAATTTATTCTCATAATTTGGAGACTTTAAGTCCAAGTTCAAAGTACCAGGCTCTAGGGGCTGGGTGAAAGCCCCTCAACCTTGGGGTCCAGCTCTGTCTCCTGCTCCCAGCCCACTGGAGCTGGAGGCGTTTCTTCACTCAGACAGCTGCTGGTTGCTGAGGCTGACAAGCCCCAAGGTGACAAGTAAAAAGGCACAGTACCGATGTTGCAAACCACATGGTGGGCCATTAACTTAAGTCCATTGTAACTCCCAAGGTCGGCAGAGAATAGCAGGCTGGTGAGCAACAACACAACTACATGCAGGGTCCAAGCATGCCATAGGCTAGACACCATTCCCAAGGCTTCATCTTATATACATACAGGAAGCAGACCGCATCCCAAAAGCAGCTACTCAGCTGCTTGTGATAGATCCCACCATGGAGGTGACTGCCGATCTCATCATGGGGAATAACCATCACCAGCTGGCCAGCCACTCAACCAGGCCCAGCCAAGTTGACACACAAACATAATCATCACAGGGGGTTATAGTCAATGTCGTACTTTGGCTTTCCTGGACTTCTTTTAATTTTCTTGATATTCAATCAAACTTGCATATGAGCAACTGATGGTCTGTTCTGCACTCAACTCCTGACCTTGTTCTGGCTGATAATATGGAGCTTCTCCATCTTCTCTTTTCATAAATGTATTTTATTTGGTTCCTGAGAATTCTATCAGGCAAGTTCCACATGTATAGTTGCCATTTTTGTTGTTGGGAAAAAAAAAGAAAAGATATTTGCCATGAATAAGTCATCGGTCTTGCAAGCTTTTATCATTCCATCTCCAGCATCATGTCTGTCAGCAAGGCCATCTTTTCCAACTACAGATCCTTCCTCTTGTGTCCAGCTTTCACATTCCAGTCACCAATAATTATTGGTGCATTTTGATTGCACTTTTGATCGATTTACAACTGCAATATTTGGTAAAGAGTGGTTTCTGTGTAAATTTGAATCACAGTGTTATCTGGGTTCCTCGGAGGCCTGTGGATATTATCATGTCACTTGCACTGTACTTCAGGATAGAGCTTGAAATATTCTTTTTGACAGTAAATGTGATGTGTTCCTCTCCAATTTGTCATTCCTAGCTTAGCAGAGCATATAATTGTCTGATTCCAAATGGCCAATACCAGTTCATTTCAGTTCACTAATGCCTAGAATATCAACCTTTATGTGTTCCATTCCATTTGCACAACTTCCAATTTTCCTAGAGTCATACTTCATACATTCCATGTTCCCATTCCTAATGGATGTTTGCAGCTGTTTCTTCAAATTGTGAGTCATGCCACATTAGCAAATGGAGGTCCCAAAAGCTTTATTAAATGCACATCATTAAGGTCAATTCCACTTTGAGGAGGCAACTCTCTTCCAGTGGTACTTTGAGTGGCTTCCAAACTGAGGAGCTCATCTTTTGGCACTTTATCAGACTATGTTCTGCTGCTATTCAGAAGGTGTGCAGTGGCCATTTTTTTTTTTTTTTTTTTCAGAAGTATATCACCAAATCCTTCTTCCTAATTTATCTCATTCTGGAAGTTCCACTGAAGCCTGTCCACCATGGGTGACCTTTTTGGTATCTGAAATACTGGTGACATAGCTTTCAGTACCACAGCCACACACTAGCCACCACAGTACAAGGTGACAGATGAGAGGTGGTACTTGTTCTGGTCACCTAGTGCTGCTCTGATAAGAATATACCACAAATGAGATGGCTAGAACAAACAGGAGTTTATTCTTTTACAGTTTGGAGGCTTTAAGTCCTAGGGTTCAAGCATGCCATAAGCTAGAGACTGTTCCCAAAACTGCTGCTTATATAGGGGAAGCAGACCACATCCCTAAAGCAGCTACTCAGCTACTTGTGGTAGATCCCACCATGGAGCCGCTCGCTACTCTCATCATGGGAAATAACTAACATCAGCTGCCCAGCCACTCAACCAGGCCCAGCAAGTTGACACACAACCTTAACTCCCAGAGTACTGGTTAGGCATTTTTATTTCATTTCTTCCAGTATTCAGATATGATTTCTGAAACTTTTCCAAATATCTAAGTCTTATTTCGAGATTTTATGAGTACTTTTGAAATTACTTCTTTCTTAAATTTGTTTGTGAGAACTGAAGTTTATCCTGAAGATTGTCTCTAATTTTATCTTATAAAATGGTACTTTACTTACGTTTCAGACAACTATGTAACTACATGATCAAAATGCCTGCAACAAGCCACTTACAGGAAATGCACTGCCTTCATCTTCATCTTCATTTTCATTTCCCATAATCTTCCCTACATTAAATAACAGCTATTCTGTCTCTCCTGGGCATAGTGATTACACTCCTGAGCTTAATCTTTTAAATCCTACCTGTAATATTCTCCCAAAAGACCCATTATTGCAGAAATACCAGTGACTAATAGTTCTGAAGATTATGTTGCTAGGATGAATTTGATTAAGATACCATCTATGAAGGGTGTAGCAAGCAGAAATGATTTTCCTAATGCTGACTCTGAAAAAAGAAAGTAAAAGATAGATTAACTGTGTCGTATGCATTGATTTCTATCTCATAAGTGACCGTTAAAAATGCACATTATTAGGCAAATTAAGCAAACTTTCAGTGACATAGAAATAAAATGAGATTTTCCTCAGAGGTGGAGCTCTTATGTTTTTGCTCCTTACTGTGGAATCAATGCTATGGTATTGTTCCTTACACACAATACCTTGAGGAAATACATAATTTAATATTAAACTGAATATTATCTCTGTTGAAACACAAATTTTGAGTAAATTAAGTATGAACCTCATTCTTGAAAATTTAAGACAACAAAACAGCTAAAGTTAACATAGGTCTTTGATTCTGACACTCTCTCCTTTGGATATTCCATTTTCTCCCACAGGTTTACTCTCTTCTCCACGAGCACATCACTCTAATTTTTATCTACAATCATAGCTTATTTCTGAAACTTCATGTTGCCTTTGTAACTGCTTAGGGAATTTCTTCTCTCTCAAGTACCACTGAAATCTCAACCCCTCTCTCAAGTCTCCCTTCAAATGAGAAAAACCACCAGGCAGCATTCATTAAGACCCTCCACTTACTTAAATTGAAATATTGAGCTTGGAATCAGTGATGGAATCTCTGTGGAGTGCTCGATCCACTGAAATTAAAATACTAGTCTCTCCCATCAAGACTTAAACAGAGACGTCTGGGCTAGTAGAAAAAATGCTGGTGTGCTTACAGAGTTAGCAAAGCCTTTGGAAAACACTTAGAGGTGATAGGTAAGTACAGATGTGCAAGGCTCCATGCAATGGACATGTTACCCAAAGTATGGATATGTGAAAGAGCAACTAGAAGTGCTATTGCACTCCTTAAAGGGAATGGAGGAAAAGTGGAAGTCATGAGGCTGGAGTGGGGCTAGGTGCCAGCTTCTGAGGGAGTTTTTGATCCTCTGAGTACAGACATCATCAACTTCTTCACTAGCCTCACCATTTCCATGTTTGCCACTCTGAATCCTCTTACACACCACTGCTAAATTATCTTCCTAATGTACATCTTTGAGAAAGGAGATCTTCCATTCATAAGTCTCTAAGAGTCCCCCAGTACTTATTAAACTCACAAAATACTAGGTTGTTCATGCACTATGGATCCAGCTAAACTTGCTAGTTTTTTTCTGTCACTTTTCCTACATTTGTTTATGTACATGGTATGATCTAAATGGTCAGTGACACTTTCCATGTGTCCACTCTTCTAATTTTTGTTCTTCCTAGGTGGTTCTCCCATCTTGTAAGTCTCCACCCTCCTTGGTCTTCATCATCCCTATCAGCATCATCTGTTGTTGTGTGCCCTCAAGTCAGTTGTGACTCATAGCAACCCATGGGACAGAGTAGATCTGCCACATAGGGTTTCCCAGGCTGAAATCTTTATGGGAACAAATCACTTGTTGTGATGGAACAAGTGGCGGAAGTAAGTAAAAATGAGGATATGGAGCGCTTGATGAGTTCAAACCACCAACCTTTCTGTTAGCAGCTGGTAGCTTAACCATTGCCTCATGAGGCTCCTTCATCATCCTCTAACTAGTGCTAAACCACATCTGAAAGTTTGTCACACTAATACTTCCTTCATGACTTGTGTCTTAACTATACCAAAAAGTTGCGATGATGTTCTTCTGTGAACTCCCTGATGAAATTGTAATCCATGCAAAAGCTTGAAGAATGTGTGCATTGTGGTAGACAGGCAGCCCCCTATATTTCTGACATTATATATGGAGATCGTCTAGGTGGGTTTAGAATAAGAGACGTCTATGAAAAAGAATTAAAAAGAAAATAAGAGACAAATATAACGCCAGCTCTAAGATTTTAAGCCAATCTATCATGTCAAAGTCTGGTGCTTCGAATCCATCAGCCACTCCTTGAAAGGAAGGTTGGGCAATCTACTTCCGTAGTGATACCACCTCAGAAACCCAAGGAGGGGTCGCTATGAGTCAGATCTGACTCAAGACAGTGAGTTTCTTTTTTGTTTGTTTGTTTTTTGTTCACTAGATATATGGAAGCTCTGGTAGCATAGTGCCTAAGGCACTTGACTGCTAACCAGAAGGCTGGCGGTTCAAACCCACCAGCTACTCCTCGGAAGGAAGGTTGGGCTATCTACTTCCGTAGTGATACTGCCTTGGAAACCCAAGGGGGGGTCGCTATGAGTCAGGGCCGACTCAACGGCAGATAACAACAAGATATAAGGGAACAAATATGCAAACCACAAGACGCTACTGCCCAGGAGACCTTCGCTCAGAAAAGGGGTTTTTAAGACTGACGGAGGAACTAAAACTTCAGTCATCATCGCTGTCTCACCCGTCCAGGTAAATAAACACACTTTTACACGATGCAGTCTGACCCTCACTTCTTACCCACAATCTGGACTCGAATGAGGGTGCTGTACTGAGATCAACCTGCTTTCTTTGGTTTATCCTTAATGGCTGCTAAGAAATCTTTGAGACTGCGTGAATGACATCCACCATTCACCTAACCATCTGCTAGATTTAGTCCATACAGACCTGACAAACATAAGTGTACTGAGCACTTATACAGGAAGATGGATAAATGAACTTTTCAGGAACATTTTCTATGTGAAAATCGATACACCTTCTATACTTTTCTATTTGCCTAAAAAGAAAGTAAGAGAATGAGAAAATGGATACAGAAGAAAAATATTTGACAAAGTCTGTGAAATCAGATATAACAATAGAAGGGCAATATGCTCACTTAAGGTTTCAGAAAACAAGAAAAAGACCCACAGATTTACAATGAAACATAATAGTGTTAAGAACCTCATTAGCTCAGACAATATTACTGTCAACAATTTGTTAAACTAAGCCAACATGCATGTGACTACCCATTTTCTATTTCCTACTAATGTGGCTCCAACAATTTAAGTAGGATTTTCATTTTTTATTAAAAAAAAACCATACAGATGAAACCTCAGCAAGTTTGTATTAAAGTCGTGGAAGTAAGTAAAAATGAGGATATGTTTAACTTACTTATCCACTGAGAGCAACTTCTTCCAGAACTTGGTAGACAGCAAGCCTGGTTTCCATCATTCATGAGGGAGAAAGACACAGGACATAGGGGTTGTCACAAGTTTTGACTAAATGACTGGCATAATTTGTAGAAAAAGGAATTGTTAGATGTCATGGAGTCAACTCCAACTCATGGAGACCCCTACAAATATGACAGACTGCATTTATCAATTGCAAAGATAAAGCAAAGTCTACTAGTATGTTCAGAATCCTTGTAATATATGTTTGCAAAGGAGCTGTTGTCCAGATGCCACTGAGTGCCTGAATGGAAACAGAGGTTGGAGAGTCTGTGTAATTGTCCACTTCTCTGAGCTAGCCCCTCCATCTTGTTGTTGTTGCTGTTGTTATGTGCCGTCAAGTCGGACCTGACTCATAGCGACCTCTCCTTGGGTTTCCGAGGCAGTAACACTATGGAA
>NW_006922045.1:740709-741636 GCF_000298275.1 Orycteropus afer afer | reverse complement strand
TGACAGCATGACCCAAGTATGTGAGGTGAAGTCTGCCCATTCTCACTGCCATGGAACATTCCAACCACACTTGTTCCAAGACAGATTTGTTAGTTTATCTGGCAATCCATGGTATTTGCCATATTTTTCACCAACACAATAATTCAAATGCATCATTTCTTCTTTACTCTTCCTTATTCATAGTCCAGCTTTTCACATGCATATGAGGTAACTTACTGAAATATTTATAGAGTTTATATTCAATCAACAATTTAAGCTCTAAAGACAACCTATAGTAACTGTCTTTGCTAGGAGATCACATAATAAATTTCAGTAAATATACTTTGGTAGTGCCTTACCCTATTTGTCATATTTCATATAAAAATAGTGCTTATTATTCAGTGACATTTGAGTAATTTGCATAATTTGAGTTGGGATCTCAACTTTGGATTCCTCTTTTAATGTAGAAGAAAAATAAATTTTAATAACTAGGGTGGAATTGATGAAATTGGAAAATAATTACATTTCTGTGAGAGATCTCAGAATATTTTATGTGAACAATGGAAATGCAATTTGTCTACTGAGAAGTCATCCTTAATAGCTAACCATTAATTAATGTGGGAAGACATATTTCTAAGTTTATATGATTCATAATCTTAAAAAAAAAACTTAACAGTGTATGCTTATATGAAAGACACTGGTGCAATCCACTCTGGGTTGGGCAAAGAAAGGCATGTGAAAGTGTAATTAATTGCACAAGTCATATATTTGTCAAACACAGTAATTGCAACACAATTGCCCTTTCAAGTTCACCCTGTCCTGAACAGTAGCTGCTGGTTATCCCAGAATGAGGCAGATTTATATTGAGACAAAGCCTGTCTCACTCATTACATTCACATCATACCTGACCTTTCCTTTTTTTAATGTTGAAACTTTAATCTAACACCC
>NW_006922045.1:737106-739407 GCF_000298275.1 Orycteropus afer afer | reverse complement strand
TGAAGAAAGCAATGATTCGTAAAACCATCCTTAAAACAAAGTAGTTAAAAACAATAGGAAGGTTATAAAAGGCATATAATAATGTACCCAAATGAATAACTCTCGTGAGAAGCTTTAATTATAAATAGGGAAATAAGAAAAGGCTCACCCCCAACTCATGAATCTACAGGTAAGTAAAGGCAAATATAATGGCAACATTTGCACGATAGTGACTGAGGTTGTGTGCCTTCAAGGCACGCTGTGGGACAGGGTAGACCTGCCTCCAAGGGCTTCCTAGGCTGTAATCTACATGGCGCACAGATCACCAGTCTTCCCCTCCCTGCTCCCCTGCGGTAATGTTTAGTGGGTTTGAACAGCCAAAGGCTTAACCACTGCACCACTGTGCACCTTTCCACAGAAGTTGTTGTTGTTGTTGTTGTTGTTATGTGCCGTCGAGTCAGACCCAAGGCTATTTAAGTTGTATTCTGAAGTCAGCTCCATTGCCATGATAGGAGAACCTACAAGAATGGCAGAAACTTGGACCTTTCTGCCTCTGAGTATGAACAGGTTTCCCAAAGAAACCCACATGCAACAGGAAGCTAGAGAGACAAGCTGTTCAGCTCTTCCAGAGCTTGTAAATGACGCTGCGGGAGGTTCCCTGGGGCCTCATAATTTCATAGTCTGATAGAAACAGAAACGAGGGAACCCAACAGTTCCATCACTGGACTTCTATTTATGCGCGTGGCAATAAGAGGACGGTATGAGAGGATGAAGTGTAGCACGAAAAGCGAGTAGTACAAAGGCAGAAGTACAGTCAACTTTAAGCAGCTAGTCACTCATCGCCTGCAACGTCTGAGCACCATTGTATATGCATTTCACTGACTCCTTATATCGTGGTGTGTGTTAGATACTCAAAATAGTCACCTACTTCATGAAAGCAAAATGAAAGATTATGTGACTTGTCTATGATTATATGATTGTTGGGAACCTTGATTCTGAAGCACTGAGCACATTAGACTATAAAAGACTTACTGTCTCTTCACTGACAGAGACGATTGGGTCCTTATCATTTATAGCTGCCTATATACACTGGCCTTATTCTAAGGTGGTAGGAATCTTAATGGAGTGCAGTCCTAATAAAATAGAGTGTGCATTTCAGGAAGAAGAATTATATGTTGTGCATACTATGAAATCCTGAAACCAAATTTCAGGTTTTGTGACAAATACACATAATAAATATACCTTGCTTTATTGGGTTAATTTTTTTAAAAGACTTCCATTTAACTATTTATTCGATATCTGTTGGATTATATATTGTATCTAAGAGCCATTTTCTCTCTAAATATTAAACCTGAGTAAGAATACATTGTCATTGAGTTCATTCCAACTCATACCAGCTAAGACAAAGTAGAACTGCTGTCCTCAGCTTCCAAGCATTACGGTACCATGGACGGCTAGAAGAATGAACAAATCTGTCTTGGAAGAAGTACAGCCAGACTGTCCCTTAGAAGCAAGGATGGTGAGACTTCGTCTCATGGACTTTTGACACATTATCAGAAGGGACCAGTCTCTGGAGAAGGACGTCATGCTTGGTAAAGCAGAGGGTTACTGGAAAAGAGCAAGACCCGTGACCAGATTAACACAGTGGCTACAGAATGAGCTCAGACACAGCACCCATTGAGGGTGGCACAGGAGCAGGCAATGTTTTGTTCGGCTGTACACAGGGCCACTGTGAGTCAGAAGCGACCAGGCATCACTTCACAAAAACACCCTTCATGGAAACATACTGTCACATCTTTCTGCCAATGAGTCGCTGGTGAGTTCAAACCAGCAACCTTTCAGTTAGCAACCTAACAGTTTACCACTCTGGCTCCAGGGCTCCTTGCCTCTAAATGTTCAGATTTCCTTACCACACTATCTTCATAAGGGATTTAGTATCTGAATGTTCAGTTTATTCTTGGGGTCTATTGGTAGTCAATATGTTATTATTGAAAGAGCAGGACTAAAATGCTCCTGAATTATAAATCAAA
The DNA here is from genome assembly GCF_000298275.1 of Orycteropus afer afer. Classification (NCBI taxonomy): domain Eukaryota; kingdom Metazoa; phylum Chordata; class Mammalia; order Tubulidentata; family Orycteropodidae; genus Orycteropus; species Orycteropus afer. The sequence continues at coordinate 737,398 of NW_006922045.1, read as the reverse complement.
ACAGAATTTATAATTTTCTTTGTTTGTTTTGCAGTAAAGTTACTCAAGTCTATTACAACACAACCAAAATCTACTCAGGCTTTCTCATGACAAAAGAATCTAAAACTAGCCTTGTAAAAGGAACATACATTTCAATGCAAGTCAGTGTAAGCTGTGAGTCTGAGAGCTCTAGTAGCCTCCAGGAAAATCTTTAACCAGAAACCTTTTAGTGTCAGCATTACTAACAGAACTTTTGGACTCTTTAGGGCCTTTATCTGCCCTCCAGTCTCAGCAGGTATCAAGGAACTTCCTC
>NW_006922045.1:734900-736796 GCF_000298275.1 Orycteropus afer afer | reverse complement strand
CCTAACTTAAGTTAGCTAATAAACTCTCCTATTGCATTTGCATTGTCGTGTGTTGGCATATTCCTCTCCGAGCATCTCCTTCATAACCTGGGCACAACAAAGCCAATCATGTATATATATTGAATCACAGTTCCTTGTACACAGTGATTTTCACACTCATTTTCCATGGTGTATGGTCTCAAAGTATTTTATTTGGTGCATAGACCATAATTGTTTAAACATCACTATTTGTCATTTAGATTGAATTGTCACTATGATATGAAGATATTAAAATTTGGTTCATATCTTAGGGAAAATTTTTTTTAAAGTGGAATTGCTACATTAATTGTAGACACATTTCTAAGTCTTTTAATATCTATAGCCAATCACTCACCAGAAATATTCCGTGATATGACACTCCCATCTGCTATGAGTCTTAATGGCCCAGCCCTCTCAACAACCATTAGTGAAAGTTGCTTGTTTCAAGTCTTTGCTAGTTGAGTAAGAGAAAAATATATCTCATTTGAAGGTGTATGTCTTTGTTTCTAATGAGGTCATTGTTAGACACACACATGTGGACATTTGTACCAAGTATTTGTGTGTAAAACGGTTTTTATTCCCTCCCACTGGAAGTGAGTCGTGGTGAAGCATAAAATGGCAAAAGTGAAGTTTAACCCACTGGCCATCTAAGTGAATGCACCAGCAGTCTAGGCATATCCTCTTTGCACTATCCATCTAAGTATCAACACACTGGAAGGGCATATAGTATCTTGTAGTTGCACTGAAAACAGGTTTGACCTTGTAAACACCTTGAAAGTGTCTCACGAACCCCCAGGGGTCAGCATACCACACCTTGGGAAAAACTGGTATAATGCTATCCAGTTTATAAATTGCCTTTTTAGCTAATTTGATTAATAACTTTTTAAAAATTGTAATACAATTTAATGTATAATTTTTTTTCTCTTAGTTTTCTTTGTTTTTTATTTTAGAGATCATTGTCTACTCCAAATTTATAAATATGTTACTTTCGATTTTCTTGTAGAAGCTCTGTAATTGGAGTTATTATATTCATATCTATAACATATCTCTAAGTAATTTCTGTGTGCTTTCAGATACCCAAACTTGTTGTAAATAAGCTATCCTTTCCCTATTGATTTACACGGTGACATTTTTTTGCAAATCAAGAAACAATATATTTGTGGGTCTATTAAGCTGCTTGTCTTTTCTGCATCAGTATTCCATCACATTTTTTGTCATTCTATATTACTGGGAAGAATGAGAATTCCAGAACACTTAGCTGTGTGCATGCAGACCCTGAATACAGACCAAGAGGCAGTCATTTGAACAGAACAAGGGGGTACTGCCCAGTTTAAAATCAGGGAAGGTGTGTGTCATGAATGTATCTTTTCATCATACTTATGCAATCTGTATGCTGAGCAAATAATCTGAGAAGCTGGACTGTATGAAGAAGAATATGGAATCGGGATTACAGGAAGACTCATTAACATACTGCTATATGCAGATGGTACAACCCTGCTTGCTGAAAGTGAAGAGGACTTGGAGCACTTACTGATGAAGACCAAAGATTATAGCCTTCAGTATGGATTGCACCTCAACATAAACAAAACATAAATTCTCACAACTGGACCAATAAGAAACATGATAAATAGAAAAAAGACTGAAGTTTGTCAAGGATTTCATTTTGCTTGGAACCACAAGCAACAATCATGGAAGCAGCACTCAAGAAATCAAAAGACATATCCATCCCATTGGACAAATCTGCTGCAAAAGACACTCAAGAAATCAAAAGACAGTGATAAAAAATACCTGCAGTCCTTACAGAAACAATAGAAGACAGACACAGAGTAATCCCTCACAGACATCCCAACACTATGGGAGAGAGATCCAATAGAGCTA
>NW_006922045.1:732412-733850 GCF_000298275.1 Orycteropus afer afer | reverse complement strand
AAGGGGAGGACACAGGGAAGAGGTAACTATGGGGAGGAAGTGAGAGAGGAGCAATTGCATTCTGCAAATTGTAGTCGATGTTACAAGACAAAGTATATGTGAGCTGCTGTCTAGAAAGTGAATTTGCTCTGTAAACTTTCACCCAAAACACAATAAAATTAAAAAAAAAAAAGAAAGAAATCAAAAGCCATATTCCATTGGACAAATCTGCTGCAAAAAAACTCTTTAAATAGTTAAAAAGGAAAGGTTTCACTTTAAGGACTAAGGTGTGTCTGACCAACGTCATGATATTTTCAGTCACTTCACGTGCATGCAAAATCTGGACAACGAATAAGGAAGAGCAAAGAAAGATGCCATTAGATTCTCAGCCTATATGACTATGAGACCAGAAGAACTAGATGGTGCCCAGCTACCAATGTCAACCACTTGGAGGGGGATCTATGTAGGAGATCCTGGATAGAGAGGGAAAACAATGTGGAACAAAACTCAAAATCATTTGGAAAAATTAAAGGGGGAGGAGACCAGGTTTGCTGGTCCGATAGAGCCTGGTGGAACCACTGAGACTATGTTCCCTACCTGCCCTTCAGATCTGGAATTGACCCCACACCTGTGGTTCTAGCCAAATACAAGACAGGCATAAGAATTGAACGTGTACCTGAGGTAGATACATCTCTTGGCAAGAACAATCATGGAATAAAGAAGGGCTGTTTATGCCCAGGGGGACAGTTTAGGGGGCAGGAGTGCATGGAGGGATGGACATAGGGAAGAGGTAACTATTGGGAGGAAGTGGGAGGGGAGGTGTTGCATTGGGGTAAACTGTCATTGTCATCACACAAGTATGTGAACTGTTGTATGGAAAGTGAATTTTCTTTGTACACTTTATCCCAAATCACAATAAAAAATTAAAAATTTAAAAAAAGAAGAATTAATGCCATCGCATTATGGTGTCGACAAAAAATATTTAAATAACATGGACTTCCAGAAGAATAAACACATCTGTTTTTGAGCAAGTACAAGCAGAATGTTCCTTACAAGTAAGGATGGAAAGACTTCTTCTCAAACAAACTTTGAGCATGATATCAGGAGGCTCCAGTCCCTGGAGAAGGACATGATGCTTGGTAGAGGGTCAGTGAAAGAGAGGAGACTTTCATTGAGACGGACTGACACAGTGGCTGCAACAATGGGCTCCAATATAAAGATATGGCAGAAGCAGACAACATTTCACTCTGTTGTACATAGGGTCACTGTGAGTCAGGATCAACTCGCAGGCATCTAATAATAAAATGTAGCATGTCTTAAAATCTACTAGAACAAATCTTCTAACTTCATTTCTCTAAAGAATGATCTTGCTATCCTTGGCCCTGTACATTACTAAATTTGGTTATAATTCATGTGTATGAATCTATTTGAGACAACTGAGAAGATGAACACTAAAATA
>NW_006922045.1:726801-732002 GCF_000298275.1 Orycteropus afer afer | reverse complement strand
TTTAACTCTTCATTTAAAAATGTCTGTGATAGAGATCCATTGAAGCATCTCAATCCCGGCACTGAAGTTCTAGGAGTGATTAACACCTTGATATGGCTTACAGAAATAAACTGTAGATGACTATGCAATTGAGATACTGTTTCCAAACATGCCACTGTACTCTTTGGAAGGGGAAACCTAAGTATTGAACATCATATCCAGTTTGCAAACTAAGAGATCAGAACAGAAAGAATATAATCACATATTTTTGAATTAGAGAACACCATAGAGTCCCCTCTAGGCTAGTGGACATAATCTTGCCCAATCCATGTTGGACCTGCTAGTGTTTATTTATTTGCTGGTTCTCTGGCAAGCATTAAGGTAATTGGCACAAAATCACAAAGCAGAGAGAGAGAGAGATGAATATTCCAAAATCCGTTTCCCCTGCATGCTCAGTGAATTAAAACACACACACACATGCACAACCACCCAGAATGGAACAGCAGGAAAACAGATTGGCTGTGTTCCATTAGAGGAACGTTTTTCAAGGGCACGATATGCAAGGTTGACTACCTATCCATAAAACAATTTCCTTTGTTCTTGCTGGCTGGCCTGGCACCCACAACGGCATCTACTTGCCATGGAATGGTATGTCCTTACAGGCCAAGCCAAGGCAAACCAGTCTGGGACCAACTGGACAGTTAATATTACGAGTTGTTGGTAAGTAAAGACTTTCTTCCACGCCTTGTCCCCTGCATTTGAGTTCAAGTAATTGGTAAGATAGCTGAGGGAGAATTCTGAAAATCTGTGATGAGTTAGCCATTCGAAAGTGGTCACAGAGGTGAAAGAAGGAAGAGATGGCATTGTCTTGCAACTACAATACTTCAATAGGACAGGAATTAAAGGACACATCACATCTGAAGCAACAGGAATAGTGAAAGCAAGTATGTCATTTAATCATTGTACATGTTACCTGATGGGAAGTGTATCTGTTTCAGGGCCAAACATAGTGTTGGATATGCAGGCCTCAAAGTGAAATGGAGACAGAGAAATCTGCATCCTGGGAAGTATCTGCACCCCACATTACAGACTGTCCACCCTAGTAATCTCATCTAGGCATTGGGGTTAATATGGGGATAAATGGAGAAATGGTAGCTTATAATGTGAAATATAATAGAGCTCATCTCCTACTCTATTAGATCCACCCTTCTAAGAGAACTTGAATTGCCAAGGAGAGAAACTGATACATGAAAAAAAAACTATTAAAAAAAAAAAATAAACAAACACCATAAAATGGCATACCTGGTGCTGTTCTAAAATTCTCCTTTTAGCTTTTTTTTTTCCCTTACCGGTCTCTGTGCTCTAAGGGAAATTAAAGTGTGAAAACTGAATTCCAAGAGACTATTTCTATGAAGTGTCTATGAAAGATGAGGTGGATAATAGATTAGTGCAAAACAAAGCCAGGAATGTGCTTGGAAAAATTATACTTTGCCACTTCCCCTGAGTGTTTGTTGAGAGGTCCAATAGGCCCTCATTTCCAACCAGGTTTAGGCAGGTTGCATTGCCTAAGCAGGTCCTGCCAATCATTTGCTTCTAGAGCATGGAATATACTTTGCATACTTTTTCTGAAATGCAGCTGACATACAATTTGCAACACACAGTTCTTCCCAATATGCAAGATGGTGAACTATCCAATGGAAATCCTCGTCATTGCTTGAGAACAATTAACCCTTGACTCACCACATTCTCTAATGGTGAGATTTGGAAAACTTCATCTCTAACTAGTTTCCAGAATGTGTTAGTAAGGAAAGATGGAGGAACAGGCAGACAAGCTACACAGACCCTCTTCAACAAAGAAAAGAGAAATCAACTGACAGAGATACAGAAGTTAATCCTGGAGCCCTGAGCTTTGAAAGGAAGTATACAGAAGTGGATTCAGCACCAACTAATGGAAAAACCTGAATAAAAGCAGTGAGCACAGAGATAGTTAGAGCAGTGGGCTGTCAGCTACTCTGATGGGACTAATAGCTTGAATATTTCCAAGTGGTGTTGGGACCTGAGAATTGACCTAACGATCAGCCCTGGTTACCAAGGGCTGCAAGGATCACAGCACTGGTGGCCTATGACTAGGAAGGGAAACAGCAAGGAGGGAGACAGCCTGAGCTGTGGACTTGCAGCCGTCCGGAGGGTGCAGCCATTTGGAATGTTTACAAGTGTTGGCCATTTTGAATATTTAAAGTGACCGAGGGTGCAGCTATTTTGCATGTTTACAAGGAGAAGCCATTATGGATTTTAAAATGACAGCATTCTCATTCAGATTCCAGGGACCTAAGAATAGGTTCTGTTTGCCAAGGATGGCAAGGACATATGGGAAGCAGACAATGGGAAAGGAGACAGGTGGCAAATGTATAAGTGCTGCCAACAGAACAGAGGAGCACAGTACCCTGTTTACGCAGATAGCATACAAACAAAACAAAGAAAATTAAATTGTGGGCAAGTCACTCCAGCATACAATTACTAATTAAATATAAACACAAAAACATCACAATGCCTTGGAGACAACAGAGTATCACAGTCCACACAAAGAAGCAAGATAAAGCAGGAGAAACAAGGGACTGGGATACAGAACCCAAACACATTCCTGAGGAAGAAGAAGCATTGAAACTCCCTGATAAGGAATTCAAAAGAATTATATTTAGGTACCTTCAACAAATTGAGAGACAGATCAAAGAAAACACTGACAAAATTGAGGTAAACACAGAGAAATCCTAAATAAATTGATGCAGGTTTATTGGAAGAGAATTTTCCTGGTATGATGAAAGATGAGAATATATCCATTCAAGAAGTCCAATGAACCCCAAACAGGACAGACCCCAAAAGAAAATCACCAAGACATATCATCATCAAACTCATCAAAACCAAAGACTAAGAAAGAATGCCAAAAGTAGCACAGGAAAAAAGAAAACTTACCCACAAGAGGCAACCAATAAGACTAACCTCAGATTTCTCAGTAGATACCATGCAGGTGAGAAGACAATGGGATGGTATATATAAAACCCTGAAAGAGAAAAATTTCCAACCAAGAATTATATACCCAGCAAAATTGTCCCCCAAATATGATGGTGAAATTAGGGCATTTCCAGATAAGCAGAAATTGAGGGAATTTGTTAAAACCAGACCAACCTTCCAAGAGATGCTAAGGGGATTACTTTGGACAGAGAACCAATAATAGTAAACAACAAAAAATCATTAATATACATGATGACATAACCAAGAAACCAACCCAGTTATGGACGTATCCAAAGTTAATAAGCCTACAAGATTGGAAACAGGGAACCAGAGACATCAATTGACAAATGAGAACAACTACAAACCAAAAACAGGGAAAAACTTATGTAGCTACAAAACTTCAAAATTCCAGGGAAGTCAAGATAACTGCAAGATAGAATGGAGTGTTTTGAACTTGGGAAGAAAATTATAAATCAGAGGGTAACCTCAAAGAAAAATTATAAACTTTCACATCAAAATAAAAAAGAGGAGCAGCACAAACATTTAGCAAATACTAAAACAATAGCAATGAAAGAGATGATAGCATGATTCATAAACAAAATGAGCTCAGCACAGAAAATTATATGGAACAAAGAAGTCAGGAACATCACGAAAAAGCACATAACAAAATTACAGCAAAAAAATCATACTTGTTGATAATTACATAACTGTCAAGGGACTTATCTCTAAAATTTATAGAAAACTCCAACACCTCAACAACAAAAAGACAAACAATCCAGTTCAAAATTGGGCAGAAGACATGAATAGACATTTCACCAAAAAGGATATTCAAACAGCCAGCAAATACATGAAGAAATGTTCATGATCATTAGCCATCAGAGAGATGGCTAATGATCAAATCAAAACAACAATGAGATACCATCTCACCCCAGCACTAATGGCAAAGTTCAACAAGACAGAAAATAACAGATGCTGGTGAGGATGTGGAGAGATTGGGACTCTCATACACTGCTGGTGGGACTGTCAAATGATAGGACCACTGTGGAAAACAGTATGGCAATTCCTTAAAAAGCTGGCATTAGAAATACCATTCGATCCAACAACCCTATTACTAGGTATATATCGTAAAGAAGTGAGAGCCAGGACAAGAACAGATATATGCACACCCATGTTTATTGCAGCACTATTTACAATAGCAAAAATATGGAAACCACTTATGTGCCTATCAACGGAAGAATGGATAACCAAACTATGGTACAAACACACAATGGAATATTATGTAACACTACAGAATCATGTAGAATCTGCAAAACACTGCATAATCTGGATGAACTTGGAGGACAGTGTTGTTGTTGTTATGTGCCATTGAGTCAAACCCAACTCATAGCAACCCCTCCTTGGGTTTCCGAGGCAGTATCACTACAGAAGTAGATTGCCCCATCTTCCTTCCAAGGAGTGTCTGGTTGGTTTGAACTGCCAGCCTTCTGGTTAGCAGTCAAGTGCCTTAGGTACTATGCTACCAGAGCTCCTAGCACATTACTCTGTGTGAAATAAGTCAATCACAGAAGGACAAATACACTATTAATTCATTATTATTAAAAGTCAAGGAAAGGTTTATATATGGAATGAAACTTTCTTTTTTGGTTACCAGGGGTGGGAGGCGATGGGAGAGAACACTGCCAAAAAAAAAACCAAAAACATTGACCCATGTTGTGATGGTTATGCTTGTGTGTCTACTTGGCTAGGCCTGGTTGAGGGGCTGGGCAGGTAGATGCAGTATTTCCCATGATGAGACTGGTAATCAACTCCATGGTGGAAGCTACTATGAGTAGCTGAGTAGCTGCCTTTAGGTATGTGGCCTGCTTCCTGTATATAAGAAGTTTTGAGAATGGTCTCTAGCCTATGGCACGCTTGGACCCTGTATGTAGCCATGTCATTGCTCAGCAGCCTGCTATGCTCTGCCGACTTTGAGACTTAGCATGGACTTAAGTTAATGGCCTTCCATGTGGTTTGGTAACATCGGGACTGTGCCTTTTTACTTGTCAACCTTGGGGCTTCTGAGCCTCAGCAGCCAGCAGCTGTCTGAGTGAAGAAAAGCCTCTAGCTCCAGTGGGCCAGGAGCAGGAGGCAGAGCTGGACCCCAAGGTTGAGGGGCTTTCACCCAGCCCCTAGAGCCTGGCACTTGGAACTTGGACTTAAAGCCTCCAGATTTT
>NW_006922045.1:722443-725426 GCF_000298275.1 Orycteropus afer afer | reverse complement strand
ATGATCCACACAATCAAATGCTTTTGCATTGTCAATAAAACACAAGTAAACATCTTTCTGGTATTCTTTGCTTTGAGCCAAGATCCATCTGACATGAGCAATGATATCCCTTGCTCCATGTCCTCTTCTGAATCCAGCTTGCATTTCTGGAAGTTCTCTGTCAATATACTGCTGACCATTTTTGAATTATCTTTAGTAAGATTGTACTTGCATGTGATATTAATGATAATTGTTCAATAATTTCCACATTCTGTGGGATCACCTTTCTTTGGAATGGGTACAAATATGGACCTCTTCCAGTCAGTTGGCCAGATAACGCTCTTACAAATTTGTTGGCATAGACAAGTGAGTGCCTGCAGTGTGGCCTCTTCTTTTTGAAAGATCTTAATGGGTATACCATCAGTGCCTGGAGCCTTGCTCTTTGCCAATTCCTTCAGTGTAGCTTTGACTTCTTCTTTATATACCTTTGGTTCTTGATCATATGCCACCCCTGAAATGGATGAACACTGACCAATTCTTTTTGGTACAGTGACTCTGTGTATTCCTTCTATCAACATCTGATGTTTCCTACTTCATTCAATAATTTATCCATAGACTCTTTCAATAATACAACTCGAGGCTTGAATTTTTTCTTCAATTCTTTCAGCTTGAGAAATGCCGAGCATGTTCTTCCCTTTTGGTTTTCTAACTCCAGGTCTTTGCACATTTTATTATAATAATTGACTTTGTCTTCTCAAGCTACTCTTTGAAATCTTTTGTTTAGCTCTTTTCTTCCATTTGCTTTAGGTACTCTCCATTCAAGGGCAAGTTTCAGAATCTGTTCGGACATCTCCTTTGGTCTTTTCTTCATTTCCTGTTTTTTTTAATGACCTTTTGCTTTCTTCATGGATGATATTCTTGATGTCATCCTACAATTTCTCTGGTTTTTGGTCATTGGTTTTCAGTCAATGCATCAATTTATTCTTTAGATGGTCTCTAGATTCAGGAGGAATATTATCAAGGTCCTCAGAAGGAAGGTTGGGCAATCTACTTCCATAGTGATACTTCCTAGGAAACCCAAGGAGGAGTCACTATGATTTGGGTCCGACTCGATGGCACATTACAACAAAAACAACAATAACATTATCAAGGTCAAATTTTGACTCTGGTGGAATTGTTTTAATTAACTTCAGCTTTACTTGAACTTGCGTATGAGAAATTGATTGTATCTTCCACAGTCAGCTCCTGGCTTTGTTTTGGCTGAAGATATTGAGTTTCTCCATTATCTCTTTCCACAGATGTAGTTGATCTGATTCCTGTGTACTCTATCTAGTGAAGTCCACAGGTTAGCCACCATTTATGTTATTGAAAAAGTTATTTGCAATGAATAAATCATTGGTCTTGCAAAATTCTATTATGCAACCTCTAGTGTCATTTCTATCATCAAGGCCATATTTTCCAACTGCTGGTGATTCTTCTTTGTTTCTAAATTTTGCATTCCTATCACCAGTGATAGTCTACATATCTTGATGCCTGTTTGGTCAATTTCAGACCACAGAAGTTGGTAAAATTCTTCAATTCCCTCATCTTTGGCTTTGGTGGTTGGTGTGAAAATTTGAGAATAGTAGTATTAACTGGTCTTCCTTTAGGTGTATAGATAGTATTCTATCACTGAGAGCATTGTACTTCAGGATAGATCTTGAAACATTCTTTGTGACAATGAATGCCACACCATTCTTCTTCAATTTGTCATTCTCAGCATAGTAGATCATGTCATTGTCTCATTCAAAATGGCCCAAACCAGTCCATTTTAGCTCACTAATGCCTAGGATATTGATCTTTCTGCATTGCATTTCATTTTTGACAACTTCCAATTTTCTTGGTTTCATACTTCATACAGTCCATGCTCTGATTATTAATGGATATTTGCAGCTGTTTCTTCCCATCTTGAGTCTTGTCACATCAGCAAATGGAGGTCCTGAAAGCTGTAGTCCATCCAAACCGTTAATATCGGCTCTATTCTGAGGAGGCAGCTCTTCTTGTCGTATTTTGAGTGCCTTCTGATCTGAGGGGCTCATCTTATAGCGCTATATCAGACAATGTTTCAGGGATATTCATAAAGTTTTCCAGTAATGTATCAGACAGTGTTTCACTGCTATTCACAAAGTTTGCACTGGCCAATTCTTTGAGAAGCGGGTGGCCCCTTTCCTTCTTCTGAGTCTGTCTTAGTCTGGAAGCTCTGCTGAAACCTGTCCACCATGGGTGACCCTGCTGGTATTTGAAATACCAGTGGCATAGTCTCCAGCCTCCCAGCAACATATAAGCCACCAAAGTACAACAAACTGACAGACAAGTGGTGGACCACCAGATTAAGTTTATGATAATCCACTGTCATTCTCCAAGACCCATCTGTTTTTTCATTGGCAAGTTAAATGGGGATGTGGTGGGAATCACCACATCACAACTGCTTAAACCACTCAGAATCATGGTCCAGCCATTTGACACACCACTCCAACAATCACAGGTCTTGTATAGAAGAATTCCAGTTAATAGAGATGGGAAATGAAATAAAATGGGAAGAAGGTTGTATTACAAATAACTAACTTAAATACAAATAAGGTTGATTACAAATACTAATGCAATAATTAAGGAGCACTGGTGGCACAGTCTATAAGGCATTTGGCTGCTAACCAGAAAACAGGAGTTCAAAGCCAACAGCCACTCTGTGGGAGGAAGATATGGCAGTCTGCTTCCTTTAAGATTTATAGCTTTCGACTCTGTCCTGTAGGGTTGCTATGACTCAGAGTCAACTCAGCAGCAATGAGATTTTGGAACGCAATAATTTATTCAGGCAGAAGTTTTTATGAATGTTTAAAGCATCAGCTGATTGGAATAGCATATTCTAAGTATCTCCCTATAATTATGAAATATCACCCCAATAATTGCAAAGTGAATGTTCTAGCTCTTAAGAAATTTATGTTATGGAATGAGAAGTTTCATATAT
>NW_006922045.1:690721-721955 GCF_000298275.1 Orycteropus afer afer | reverse complement strand
GGTTCAAACCCACCAGCCACTCCTTGGAAGGAAGGTTGGGCAATCTACTTCCATAGTGATACTGCCTCAGCAACCCAAGGACGGGACGCTATGAGTCAGAGCCGACTCAATGGCACATAACAACAACGACAACAAATTACTGTGGTTATGTAGGAAAATGTCATTCTTAGGTGACATATCCTGAAGTTCTAAGAGTGAAATGTCATCATACCTACAGTTTATTTCAGAAAAGACACAAAGGAAATGTGGGAAGATATTAATATCTAAGGAAAATAAGTAAAGGATACTGATTGTATTCTTCATTCAACTGTCCCTTAAGCTCAGAATTACTCAAAACCAAATGTTAGAAAAAATAAGCAAAACCTTGAATAGTCCTAAACCCACTAATTAAATTTAATATGCTGTTAAACTTCACTTCCCTGAACCTCACATATGCAAAAGTGCAGGTTTCAAGTTTATAGGCTTACAGACTTTTAAAGAACAAATAATTCTAGATTCAAAGAACTTTCCCAGGGAACATAAAAAGAAGAAACACCTTCTCCCCCCCCCCAAAAATTATGATGTTTGCATTACCTTGATAGCAAGTACAAGGAGGCATGTGGGAATTTAAATTTAGATAACATATACTCACACATATAGAAGCAAACAACATAGCCAACGTTAGTAATATGAATCCAGCAATATCTAAAAGGATAATAAATCATAACTACTTCAGGTTATTAATTAGGGTCATAGTGGAAATACAAAATCGTTCAATATTATTGCAGCTGTTAGGTGCCTCTGGCAGCTCTGACTCACAGCCACCCGCAGAGAACAGACTGAACACTGCTTGGTCCGGCCCCAGCCTCACAGTCGTTGCTATGTTTGAGACCCTTGTTGCAGCCACTGTGTCCGTCCATCTCACAGAGCACCTTTCTGAGCTTCCCCGACCCTCTACTATCCCACACATGATGTCCTTCTCCAGGGACTGGTCCCTCCTGATAACATGTCCAAAGTACGTGGGATGAAGTCTCACCACTCTCTCCTCTAAGGAGGATTCTGGCTTTTACTTCTTCAAAGACAGATTTTTTCACTTTTCTGGTGCTTCAAACCCACCAGGTACTCCTCAGAAGGAGGACAGGGCAATCTATTTCCGTAGAGATACCACTTTGGAAACCCAAGGAGGGGTCACTATGAGTCAGAACTGACTCGCAGGCAGTGAGGTTTTTTTTTTTTTTTTTTTTTTTCTGGCAATATTCTTCACCCACACCATAGTATAAGTGCATCGATTCTTCTTCAGTCTTCCTTATCTATTGTCCAGTTTTCACATACATATGAGGCAACTGAACAAATTATGGGTTGGGTCAGGCACACCTTAGTCCTCAAAGTGGCATCTTTGTTTTTTAACACTTTAAAGAGGTCTTTTACAGTGGATCTGCCTGAGGTAATAAGTCATTTGGTTGTTTTTTTTGTTTGTTTGTTTGTTTTTATTGTGTTTTGGGTGAAGGTTTACAGAGCAAATTTACTTTCCATACAGCAGTTCACATATACTTTGTCTCATGACATTGACCACGGTTTACCACAATGCAACAGCTCCCCTCCCACTTTCTCCCGACAGTCACCTCTTCCCTGTGTCCATCCCTCCATGCACTCCTGCCCCCTGAGCCATCTCCCTGTGCATAAGCAGCCCTTCTTTCTCCCATGATTATTCTCTCAAAGGAGTGTATCTACCTGAGGTAAATGTTCAACTCATATGCTTCTCTTTTGTTTGGCTGGAAACCACAGGTGTGGGTTCAATTCCAGATCTGAAGGGCAGCTAAGGGCCATAGTCTCAGTGGTTCCACCAGACTCTATTGGACTAGCAAACCTGGTCCCCCCCACACACTTTTTTTTTCTCCAAATGATTTTGAGTTTTGTTCCACATTGTTCTCCATCTCTACCAAGGATCTCCTACATAGATCCCCTTCCAAGTGGATGACAGTGGTAGCCGGGCACCATCTAGTTCTTCTGGTCTCATAGTTGTATAGGCTGCAGATCAGATGGTGTACCAGTTGCTAGGACTAATTGTTTCCATTAATTTTGGTTTTCTTCATTCTTCTTTGTTCTGGATGAGGAGAGACCCATCATTGCCTCCAGATGGCAGCTAGCTAGCTTTTAAGATCCCAGTCGCTACTCACCAAAGTAGGAGGTGGAACAATGTTTTGTATAGTATGTTATGCCAATTGAGCTTGATGTCCTGAGACTATGGCCCCAAGCCCACAGGTTCAACTACTCGGTCCCTCTGGGTAGCTGGCTGTGACCAAGAAGTGACCACAACCTTGCCCCTTGTCAGCTCTACTGTACACCTGGGAATTCTGATTATTCACATAAACTTATAGGACCATTGTCTGCCAACCCTATATACGTTCTTTTGTACACTCCCAATTTCATAAACATACCTAATAGTTCAGCCTGTCCACCCATCTATCCACCCATATACCCATGTTTGCCTTCACTGACAATGCTGTACTATATGTGCAAAAGGGTTTATGTTTGCTGTCTGTACCTCCCATGTACCTCTCTATGTCTTTCTCATCCTCATTGCTGCCATATTGGTCACTCACATTTGGTACATTGCCCTTCTCTTCACCCAAATCAATACTTATCTCTATCTATCTAACAGCCTTCCCTCCCCTCCCCTCCCACCCCTAGTAACCAACAAAGAAAATTTCCTTCCATAGATAAACATTTCCTTGACTTTTACAATAATGGACTAATACAATATTTGTCCATTTGTGATTGATGGACACCTAGGTTGTTTCCATCTTTTGGCTATTGTAAATAGTGCTGCGATGAACATGGGTGTGCATATATCTGTTCTTGTCACGTCTCTCACTTCTTTAGGGTTGTTGTGCTGCTACAATCATTTTTTAATTATCTTCAGCAAAATTTTACATGTGGGTGATATTAATGACATTGTTTGATAATTTCTCCATTCTGTTGGATCACCTTTCCTTGGAATAGGCACAAATATGGATCTCTTCCAGTCATTTGGCCAGGTAGCTCTGTTACCAATTTCTTGGCATAAATGAGTGAGCACTTCCAGCATTGCATCCATTTGTTGAAACATACAAATTGTATTTTGTCAGTTTCTGGGGCCTTATTTTTCATCAATGTCTTCAGTATAGCTTGGACATCTTCCTTTAGTATCATGGGTTCTGGATCATATGGTACCTCCTGAAATGGTTGAATGCTGACAAATTCTTTTTGGTCACAGTGACCAAAAGTGACTCTGTATATTCCTTTCTTCTTTTGATGATTCCTGCATTGTTCAATATTTTGCCCATAGAATCCTTCAATACTGCAACCACTGGCTTGATTTTTTTCTTGTTCTTCAACTTGAGAAATGCTGAGCTTGTTCTTTCCTTTTGGTTTTCTAACTCCACATTTTTGCACACTTCATTATAATACTTCACTTTGTCTTCTCGAGCCACCCTTTGAAGTCTCCTATTCAGCTCTCTTACTTTATCATTTCTTCTTCCATTCATTTTACTTAGTTCACTTTCAAGAACAAGTTTCAGAGTCTTTTCTGACATATATCTGGGTCTCACTTAATATTAATCAAAAAGAAAAACCCACTGTCAATGAGTCAGTTGACTCATAGCGACCCCCACTGGGTTTCCAAGGCTGTAAATCTTTACAAAAGCAGAGTGCCTCATATTCCTCCCATGTGGCAGCTGGTGGGTTTGAACTGCAGACCTTTAATTAGCAGCCAGATGCCTTACCCAGTACACTGTCAGAGCTTATCAAATTACTACAGAGAATATAGTGTTGTTTCAGGTGATGCTGCAAAGGCATTTGAGAAAAGTTGATACATGTTATATAAATTAACATATCAACCGGAATAAAAGAAAGCCCTGAATGTAAAGTAGAGTATCACAAAAATCTACTATAAATGAAATAAAGCAAGTTTCTATGCTCGATACTCCATAAGTCATCCATAAGTACACTCATTAATAAGAACAGCAGTCTATTCTTCTAAAAGTACATGTTCAATATCTTATGAGTATTAAAAGTTAAATATTTATAAATACTAGCTCAGAGGCATTTATTCTTTCCAAAGCTCCCTACTTTTCATGTTCCCACAGTTACTGAGCATATCCTCGGCTCATGGCAATAGAACTTTACCCTAAAATCTCAACAACTCAACAATTTAATTCCTTTTGTGCAAAACACCAGAAGTGTCCTTGGATCATGGGTTAGAAACCAGACTGAAGAAGTGAGCTGCAAAATGGAAGCAAGAGCCAACTCCGTCCACTCTGGGTTTGTAAAGAGGGAAACTACCCTTGGAGAATTTAGCAAACTCCAACTGAGTGCTGGCTCAAAGAGCAAGAGCGGTGGATTGAACGTGGAAGGCAGTCTTGAGAAAACAAGTTTACAGGGCTGGCAACTTTCTTATTATTTCTGTTCTTAATTATAATCAGTTAAACCAAAAAAAAAAGCAGATTCACTGCTGTCAAGTTGATTCTGACTCATAGCGACCCCTCGAGTTTCCGAGATGGTATCTCCGCGGAAGTAGACTGCCCAGTCTTTCTTCTGAGGAGTGACTGGTAGGTTTGAACAGCCAGCCTTCTGGTTAGCAGTCAGATTAGCTTGTACATATGTTAATAGGACCTCTGGTGGCACAGTGTCTAAGACATTAGGCTGTTAACCAGAAGGTTGGTGGTTCAAACTCATCAGTGGCTCTGTGGGAAGAAGATGATGTAATATACTTCTGTAAAGATTTATAGCCTTGGGGAGCCCTGGTGGCGTAGTGCCTAAGGCATTTGACTGCTAACCAGAAGACTGGCAGTTCAAACCCACCAGCCACTCCACAGAAGGAAGATTGTGCAATCTACTTCCATAGAGATACCACCTCAGAAACCAAGGATGGGTCATTATGAGTCAGAAACGATTGGATAGCAGTGAGTTTATATATATATATATATATACACACACACACACACGCATATATATGTGTGTGTGTGTATAGTCACTCCAATTTGTGAAGTGTGTATATACACACACACGCATATATATGTGTGTGTATGTGTGTGTGTGTATATATATTCTAATTAACTTTTATGAGGCCTAAATATGCTCTCTAAGTAGATTGAATGAACTTGTCCTGTTGTTAACTAATGATTGGATTCATTCATCTCACTAAGAATTTAAAATCTTTTCCCCCTTTCTCAGGAAATCTCCAAAGTAGAGTGGCTCCACGCATGTCCTACCATAAGCTCTATACATCAGTTGACAGTGACTCAGTGATCAAAGGGGTGAGATATTGAGCATACAAATACCTGGTGTATTTTTTTTCTTTTAAGTGTTTTGTTCTGCATCAATATTGCTCAGATGCAGCTTCTGAAATACCTCCTTAAACAAAAAATGAAAACTCATTTTCATCTCCAATTTGTGAAGTTTGTGGTGCCCAAAGTATCATTATTAATTGTACATGATGGACTTTTTCCAAACATTGATGGAAAAATATCACTCTAAGCTAATGTGTGTGTTTCAGTTCCTATGGTGATTTTCTTTAGTCCCACAGATTATTAAAACATGAAACCCCTTGAATTGGAGTTTTGAATTTTTAATGACATGAAATTGTTATATTAATTTTGTGACTTATAAAGATATTTCTCACTTCAATATGTGTCTGGTTTTACAATAGAATATTGATTATAAATTCAGCCTTAATCTATTCTACACTTGTATTGATACTCAGTTAATTTTACAGGCCTCAGAGTCGTTATATTCTATGAAGTATTACCTGGTGTAAGATAAGTTCAGTGGGGAACTATTTAACTTATTTGGATCCCTGGCTTATAAAATGGTTTGTATTAATTATGCTGCACAATATCATATAATCCTGTGTTAGCAGTTTGTACATAAGCCCATAAAACAAAAAATAAAAAATGAACAACAACAAAAAAAAATTTGACAAGATCGATAGGAGAGATGATATTTAAAAAAAAAAAAATAAAATAATAACCTGTGGAATAACTTCTTCATATAAAATATTATAAATCCAGGAAATAAATTAGATCTCAAAGAATCAAAGCATAGGCTTCACCCAGAGGGAAATGACCAGATAGCATTTGAATTACTAATAAAATGTCATGCTCTCAACAGTACAGAACAATACTGAACAATACATTTCAGTTTTCTTAGTAATGGCTTTGGGCTGGTCTAGAAATAACTCAATAGCACTCATCATCTTGGTAAGTATTTAGAGAAAATGTTGAAAAAATGAGAAAATGCAAAGGAGTATATGCATTCTCATTACTAATTTACCAATAATCTTGATGATTCATGGACACAAAAACTATTCTGATTTAAAATTTTAATTGCGTGCTTTCTATTTCTCCATTGTAGGTGTAGACGAAGAGCATGACAAACACAAAAGCACTAGCTTAGATAGCACCCTAGGTCTGCAGATAAAGAGAATGACATCCCCAGCCCTCCCTGAGAATGGGGTCTGTCCCCCCGCCCTGGAGTCTGGGTGGCTGGGCCATCTCTGGCATCAGAGCACACTGAGAGGAGCGCCAGGTCATTTCTACAAATGGCCACTCTTGGCCCGTGAGCCCCGGGCTGCATGTAGGAATTCTGACCGCTCTGGTAGAGAGCCCTGTGAAGATGCTTGGAGACTATGGACCAGAGGTGAGCCCCCATATGTCTCCCTCCTCAACATACAGAACTTAAGACTTAAAACGATCAGACTTACTGGTCTGATAGAGACTAGTGGAATACCCAAGACTGTGGCTCCTAGACACCCTTTAAGCCTTGAAATGAACCCACCTCTGGGGATCACCCTTCAGCCAACCCACTGCCTTTGAGTCGACGCCCACTCACAGCACCCCTAGAGGACAGAGTAGAACTGCCCCAGAGTGTTTCCAAGGGTAAAATCTTTATGTAAGCCTCATGCTTCTCCCATAGAGTTCCTGGTGAGTTCAAACTGCCAACCTTTTCTTGCTTAGCAGTTGAATGCCTTAACCACTGGACCACCAGAATAAACAGGCCTAAAATGTGAGTAAGACCTATAAGGAATGTGCTTTTCAATACAACCAATCATATGAGACCAAAGGGCAGCATTTGCCCACAAGCAAAGCTCAGAAGGTAGGAAAGGGCAAATGGAAACGCAGAACTCAGGGAGGAGGGCAGAAGAGTGCTGTTACATTCGGGGGATTGCAACCAATATCACAAAACAAAATACACACAAACTGTTGAAAGGAAAATGAATATGCTGTGTAAATTTTCACTCCAACTACAATTAAAAAAAAAAAGATCCTAGGCACGTGACCAAAATTATCTTGGACACTCCAGGCCAGCCCAGTGATGAGTTTAATGCTTTTTGACACCAGAAAAGCAAAAAACCAAACTCACTGCCATTGAGTCAGTTCCGACTCACAGCGACCCCTCCTTGGGTTTCTGAAGCAGTATCACTATGGAAGTAGAGTGCCCAACCTTCCTTCCGAGGAGTGGCTGGTGGGTTTGAACCGCCAGCCTTCTGATTAGCAGTCAAATGCCTTGGGCACTATGCCATCAGAGCTAGAATTGCCAAAACTTACCTGAATTTCTAATCCACAAAATTATTAAATCTAAGAAATCAGGTACCGTTTTAAGCCCTTGAATTTGAGAGAGTTTTTCAAGCAGCAGTATGTAGCTAAAACAAGGAGCATGGTGCAATGGTTAAGGCATTTGGCCGCTAACCAAAACTTCAGTGGTTTGAACCCACTTGCCACTCTGCAGGAGAAAAATGAGGTGGTCTGTTTCCATAAAGATTTACAGCAACCTATGCAGGTCACCGTGAGTCCAAATCTACTCAATGGCAGTGAGATTAGTTTTGTGGAGTGAGTTGAAACAGAATATTTTATAAATGTAGGGTTTAAAAAAAAATGTAAAGAAATGATGCATGCTGGTGGATTTCATCCAGGTTGGTAATAAAAAGTCTGCCGGGAAATGATTAGCTGGGATCTTCACGCAAGCAAATCTCTGAGTCACATACTGAGAAACAGTGCTCCAGAGTGCTGGGTCCCTGTGCCAGCTGGCTCACGTTACGGACAAAGGGAGCCAAGGAGCTTCGGAAGAGCCAGTAGATGCTAGATTTCCTTATCCATCATTACACGAAGGTTCTGTATTTGGTGATCCATGAAATTTCTCTCAAGACTTCATCTCTGCACAAGAGTTCCCCCGCCACTGATGAGAGCAACTGGCTAAAACCTTCCTGAGAAAGAGAAAGATTGTTCCAGCCAGAAATTCTTATTGTAAAATTGAGATGATTGATCTAAAGAAACCAATTTTAAAAGAATAATTCTTCTACAGCAGGCAAAATACCATAGAGTAATAAAAAAATAATTGTTCAGCCGTAGAGTGTAAGCCATTGTACCCAGAATTACTTAGCATTCCAAGATAAATGAAATCCTTTAAAAAATCCATTCAACTTGACAAATTTTTAAGACATTTCAAGAATTTGTATTTTCAAGTTGCATACTGTTTCTGATAAAGCAGAGAAATTAGCAAACATCTAGCAAAAAACAGGACTCCTGAAAAGTGTCCTGATAAATATATTTGAATAAAAAATTATGCTTAGAGGAACAATCACAGTGATTCTCTGTGAGCTGGAAATTACAAGCCTGGTTGATGTACCCAGGAGCTATAACTCAAAATGCATTAATGTGCACTGAGGCCGGCAACACTCCATAAAGCAACAGTTAAGGAGGGGGTGCTGACTGGTACTGCAGGCAGCTGCAGAGCCCTAGGCTGACAAAAATTTGAATGCATGACCCCCGAGGCAGTGGGCCTTAAAGGCAAGGCCCCAGATTAGGGAAGTAAAGAGTATCCCAGTGCTTTTTCCTGGATGTATATGAATATCCCTCAGAGCCTACAACCGGAGAAGCCTATAAGAAAGTGGCACCTAAGAAACTGAATAGCTAGAATAGGTAGAGTTTTCCTGTAGGGTCATGATGCAGGGGAGAAAAATTAAAGTTCAGTTTCAGAGAAAGCAAGAATTCAGAGGTAGTGGGAAAAAATAAAAAACTGAACCGTGGGGAGGGCTGCTTAACACTGTAAAGTTACTACAACTCATGGGAGAGGAGTTTTAACATGGGTGAACTCTAAGGCAGGAAAATTATGCTCAATACAGCTGTTGGAAATTAAAACACAATGAAAAAGAAGAGAAACACATCTAGAGACATAAGAGTAGGAAGTAGCAAAAGAACAATGACAAGCACTCAGGTAAAACACAGAGTACCTTCAAATTAAAAAGAAAGAAGCATGACTAATGTCTATATATATCACTAAAGAGATAATAGAAAGGAGGGAAATGGACTAAACTTATTTTATGTATTTAAAAGAAGGTAAGAAAGAGACGTCAACAGCATTGAAAACAAAAAGTAGGTGTCAGAATGAAATTCACTATGTTTTTGTTGTTATGTGCCATCGAGTCAGACCCAACTCCTAGCGACCCTTCCTTGGGTTTCTAAGGTAGTATCACTACAGAAGTAGATTGCCTAACCTTCCTTCTGAAGAGTGGCTGGTGGGTTTGAATCCCCAGCCTTCTGGTTAACAGTCAAGTGCCTTAAGCACTATGCCACCAGAGCTCCCTGAAATTCACTATAGTCATTATTATATTAAATATAAATTTATGAAATTATTCAGTTAAAAGAAAAAGATCATCAGATTGGATATTGAAAGGTGAGCTACTAATTACTTACAGTCTAAAAATAAAAGTACAAAAAAACGTGAAAGTTAAAATTGGAGTAAGAAATACAATGTGAATACTATCCAAAACAAAATTATTATAGTGAATAATTTTATCAGACATTGGATACTTGACAGCAGAAATAAATAGATAAATAAGAACAAATATAAGCTAGAACTCTGAAGGATACGACACAATGACACAGAATGTAGAATAGCATATGGATATTCTGAATAATTTTGTACTTCCTAAAATAACTTAATATTTAAAGGCAAAAATTGACAGACATTAAAAGGGAGACCATATTTGGTCATTGTTACCCAATTATCAATAGACGAGAGGAGACGTAAACTAAAGGAGATGTTAAATCAGCAAATCTGTAAGTATTTGAGCCGTACAATAAACAATGGGCCAGCACCTACCTGACAGTGGATGTTTGCATGTTGCTATGACTCTGAGCAGGTGTCAACTGTGCACCCAGTTAAGATGGACTAGGAAGAAAGGGCTGGCAATGCACTTCAGCCAATGAAAACCAAGCACTGAAAGCCTCCAAATCACAGTGGTCAGATCCGTTGTGCAAGGAGTAGCCAGAAGTGAAGTTTAACTGACCATGAAGGGCACGTGGGACTCTAAAGACAGCCCCTTCCTGGGGCAGGTGAGAAAGGGAATATCGTCGTGGGCATACGCGCATTGCCCACCCTTTATTCTGAAGCACCACAGCAGGTCTGAACCAAATATTCAGCCAGTCACTTAACCATTTGTCTCACCCCAAATAAACAAAGGATAAAAATCTACTGCTGTCAAGTTGATTCCAACCCACAGAGACCCTAAAGGGCAGAGAACTATCCCATAGGGTTTCTAAGGCTACAAATCTTTACAGAAGCAGACTATCACATCCTTCTCTAGAAAAGTGACTGGCAGCTTCACACCACCAACCTTTATGTTAGTAGACTAGTGTTTTAACCACTGTGCCACCATGGCTCCTGTTCTCCACCCAGGATCCCAATGTCCATTGTTGTTACTGTTAGGTACTGCTGAGTCAATTTCAACTCATAGCAATCCTATGTACAACACTGTGAAACATTGCCCAGTCTTGAGCTATCCTCACAATCTTTGCTACACTGGAGCCCATCATCACAGCCACTGTGTCAATTCATCTTTTTGAGTGTCTTCCCTTTTTCACAGACCCTCTACTTTACCAGGAAGGAAAGTGGGAAAGCCAAGGCTGACAGCGGCCAGACCCAGGAAAGGGTAGGGCGGAGAGGCTTGGAATAGCTAAGGGAGATGAACTTGTCTGCCAGTTTGTCCTAGGGTAGTGGCTTGCTTGTTGCTGAGGCTGGAGGCTGTGCCACTGGTGTTTCAAATGCCAGCAGGCTTGTGCATAGTGGACAAGTTTCAGCAGAGATTCCAGACTGAGACAGACTAGGAAGAAGGAAGAGGCCATCTACTACTCAAAGAATTGGCTGGGTAAAATCTTATAAATAGCAGAGAAGCACTGTCTGATACATTACTGAACAACTTTATGAGTAGCCGTGAAACATTGTCCAACATAGTGCCAGAAGATGAGACCGTTAGGTCAGAAGGCACTCAAAATATGACTGGGAAAGAGCTGCCTCATCAGAGTAGAACCCACCTTAATGATGTGGATAAAGTAAAGCTTTCAGTACCTCCATTGCTGATGTGGCATGACTCAAACTGAGGAGAAACGGCTGCAAACATCCATTAATAATCCAAACATGGAATGCATGAAATATGAATCTAGGAAAATTGGAAGTTGCCAAAAATGAAATGGAATGCATAAAGATTGATATCATAGGCATTAGTCAGCTAAAATGCACCATTTTGGCCATTTTGAATCAGACAACCATATGATCTACTATTCTGGGAATGAAAAATTGAAGAGAAATGGTGTGGCATTCATCATCACAAAAGATATTTCAACATCTGTCCTGAAGTATAATGCTGTCAGTGATAGGATAATATCCATATACCTACAAGAAAGACTAGTTAACTATTATTCAAATTTATGCACCAACCACCAACCAAAGATGAGGAAATTGAAGATTTTTATCAACTTCTGCAGTCTGAAATTGACCAAACATGCAATCAAGATGTGTTAATTATCACTGGTATTTGTAATACAAAACTTGGAAACAAAGGAGAATCACCAGTAGTTAGAAAATTTGACCTTGGTGATAGGAATAATGCTGGAGATGGCATAAAAGAATTTTGCAAGACCGACGACTTTTTCATTGCAAACACCCTTTCCAACAACACAAACAGAGGCTATACATGTGGACTTCATCAGATGGAGTACCCAGGAATCAGATTGACTGCATCTGTGCCAAGAGGAGATGGAAAGCCTCAGTATCTTCAGCCAAAACAAGGCCAGGAGCTGATTGTGGAACAGACCATCAAATGCTCATATGCAAGTTGAAGTTGAAGACAATTAAAACAAGTCCAGGAGAGCCAAAATATGGTCTTGAATATATCCTCCTGAATTTAGAGACATCTAAAAAATACATTTGATGCATTGAACACCAATGACTGAAAACCAGAAGAATTGTGAGATGACATCAAGAACATCATCCATGAAGAAAGCAAAAGCTCATTAAAAAAGCAGGAAAGGAAGAAAAGACCAAAATGAATATCAGAAGAGACTCTAAAACTTGTACTTGATAAAAAAGCTGAACAGAAGATGTCAAAGAGCAGCTTGAAAAGAGAAAGTCAATTATTGTAATGAAATGTGCAAAGACCTGGAGTTATAAAACCAGAAGGGAAGAACACACTCAGCATTTCACAAGCTGAAAGAACTGAAGAAAAAAATTAAGCCTCAAGTTCCAATACTGAAAGATTCTATGGACAAAATATTGAATTATGGAAGGAATACACAGCATCACTGTACCAAAATGAACTGGTTGATGTTAATCCATTTCAGGAGGTGGCATATGGTCAAAAACCAATGGTATTGAAGGAAGCAGTCAAAGATGCACTGAAGGAACTGGTGAAGAACAAAGCTCCAAGAATTGATGGAATACCCATAGAGATGTTTCAACAAATGGATGCCACACTGGAGGCACTCACTCGGCTATGCCAGAGGATTTGGAGGAGAGCAACCTGGCCAACTGACTGGAAGAGATCCACATTTGTACCCATTCCCAAGAAAGGCGATCCCACAGAATGTGGACATTATCGATATCATTAATATCACATGCAAGTAAAATCTTACTGAAGATAATTCAAAAATGGTTGCAGCAATACATTGGCAGAGAACTTCCAAAAATGCAAGCTGGATTCAAAAGAGGATGTGGAATGAGAGATGTCATTGCTGATGTCAGATGGATCTTGACTCAAAGCAAAGAATAACAGAAAGATGTTTACCTGTGTTTTATTGACCCTGCAAAAGCATTTGATTGTGTGGCTCATAACAAACTGTGGATAACATTGAGAATAATGGGAATTCCAGAACAGTTAATTGTACTCATGAGGAACCTGTACAAAGACCAAGAGGCTGTCGTTCAAATAGAACAAGGGGATACTGCAGGCTTAAAATTAAGAAGAGAGTGCATCAGGGTTGTATCCTTTCACCATACTTATTCAATCTGTATGCTGAGCAAATAATCTAAGAAGCTGGGCTATATGAAGAACATGACATCAGGATTGGAGGAGAATCATTAACAACCTGCAAAAAGCTGACGACACAACTTTGCTGAAAGTGAAAATGACTTGAAGCAGTTACCGATGAAGATTGAAGACTACAGTCTGCAGTATGGATTATACCTCAATATAAAGAAGACAAAAATCTTCACAACTGGACCTATAAGCAGGATCATGATAAAGGGAGAAAAGATTGAAGTTGTCAAAGACTTCGTATTGCTTGGTTCTACAATCAACACCCATGGAAGCAGCACTCAGGATATCAGACGATGTATATAGCACTGGGCAAATTAGCTGCAAAAGACCACTTTCAAGTGCTGAGGAGCAAGGATGTCTCCTTGAAGACTAAGGTGTGCCTGACACAAGCCATGGCATTTTCAACCACCTCATGCATGTGAGAGCTGGACAATGAATCAGGAAGACTGAAGAAGGGTCGATGCTTTTGAGTTGTGGTGCTGGCGGAGAATGCTGAAAGTACCATGGACTGCTAAAAGAACTAACAGATCTGTCCTGGAGGAAGTGCAGCCAGAATGCTCCTTGGAAGTGAGAATGGCCAGACTTTGTCTTGCCTGCTTTAATCATGTTGTAAGAAGGAACCATTTCCTGGAGAAAGATATGCTTGGTAAGGTAGAGGGTCAACAAAAGAGGGGTGGGCTCTCAACGAGATGGATTGACACAGGCTGCAACGATGGGCTCAGGTGTAGCAAGGATTGTGGAGCTGGCACGGGACCAGGCAGTGTTTTGTTCTGCTGTGCATGAAATCGATATGAGTCAGAGATGACTCGTTGGCATCTAACAACAACAACTACTTTACGAAGCATGATATCCTTCTCCAGGGACTGGTCCTTTCTGACAACATGTAAAAGTATATGAGAGTAAATCTGGCCACTCTCACTTCTAAGGAACATTCCAACTGTACTTCTTCCAAGGCAGATTTTTTTATTTTTCTGGCAGTCCATGGTATTTTCAATATTATTCACCAGCACCACAATTTAAATGAATCAATATTTCTTCAGTCTTCCTTATTCATTGTGCAGCTTTCACATGCATATGCGGTAATTGAAAATACCATGGCTTATGTCAGGTGCATATTAGTCTTCAAAATGAAATCTTTGTTTCTTTATACCCTGAAGAGATCTTTTGCATCAGACATGCCCAGTGCAATATGATGCCTGATTTCCTTACTGCTGTTTCCATGGCTGTTGATTGTGGATCCAACTAAAATGAAATCCCTGATAACTTCTATCTATTCTCCTTTTATCATGATGTTGTTCATTGGTCCAGTTGTGAAGATTTTTGTTTTCTTTATGCTGAGGTGTAATCCATACTGAAGGAATTTGATCTTTATTAGTAAGTGCTTCAAGTCTTCTTCACTTTCAGCAAGAAAAGTAGTGTCATCTGTATATAGCAGGTTGTTAATGAGTCTTTCTCCAATCCTGATACTGCTTTCTTCTTCATATAGTCCAACTTCTCAGATTATTTGCTCAGCATACAGATTGAATATGTATAGTGAAAGGATACAACCTTGACATAGTCCCTTCCCAATTTTAAATCATGTAGTATCCCCTTGTTCTGTTTGAGCAACAGACTCCTGGTCCATGTACAGGTTCTCATGAGCACAATTCAGTGTTCTGGAATTCCCATTCTTCTCAGTGTTATCCATAATTTGTTATGATCCACACAATCAAATGCTTTTGCATAGTCAATAAAACACAAGTAAACATAATTCTGGTGTTCTTTGCTTTGAGCCAAGATCCATCTGACATCAGCAATGATATCTCTCTTTCCACGTCCTCTTCTGAAACCAGATTGATTTTCCAGTATTTATTACACATTTAAAAATAAACTGATATTTCTAGTTGCCTTGTATGTATTTCAAGCTCATTTTGGTCAAAGCTATGGTCAGCATCCTGCTTTCCAACTCCCCCCTTTCCTGTTAATATTGCACCAAACTCATGTTATGAAGACTCAAATCATTTGATCCTTCCCCAGTTCTTGCACTTTCATTAACTCTACTGCTTACACAGTAGGTAGCACTGCTTAGCTTAAAACTAACTCTTAAGGGTTTGGTCTCTAATCTTATTTTATGCTCTTTTCTTTTGCAGTAGAAAAACATAATTCTATTAGCACCAAAAGAAATTGATTCAAATTTTACAAAATTTGTATCTCAATTTTAAACAGCATAGAAAATATGACAAAAATATCTCAAAATTCTCTTTTCCTTCCACACCAAAAGGCCACAACTGAAAATTTTAAAAAAGAAGATGTTACTCAGACAAATGTTGCTGTATGATATGTTAGAACATCCATAGTATATCAAATGTGGTAATATAAGGAAAGGGTGGGATCAGAGAGGAAAGTGGACAAAGCTATTGTTTGATGAACTACATACATTAAAACAAGGGAGCTAGGATTCCCTGGCTTGATTAAGAGATTTCAATCTGAAAAGGGACTGAAACCAACATCCACTGTTGTCAAGTTGATTCTGATTCATAGAGCCCCTAGAGGACAGAGCAGAACTGCCCCAGAGGGTTTCCAAGGCTGTCAGTCTTTATGGAAGCAGACTGCTTCATCTTTCACCTGCTGGTAAGAGACACAGGAACAGGAATCGTTAATCAGTGATGACACTGATGTCACTCAGTGGAGGGTGAATGGTTAGTGCTGTCCACAGTTAAACTGCTACATAGACTCCAGAGCTCACAATAGATCTGCATTCACAAGGCAACTAATTCCAGGGCATGGGGATCCTGAAGTACATGAGAGCTGGCATACTGGCTGAAGCTGTATCCACAACTAGAAGTGCTCAGAATCTCCAGCTGGAAACGACGAGGAAGAGATGGTGACAACCACAACTTTTTACATCCAATTGACAGAAGTGGAAAATACTGTTAACTGGTAAAAAGTTGTGGGAAGACCTACACGGTATTCCAAGGCAAACAAATACACGTTCAGGTGCCTTATCTTCCAATGATTCGAAGCAAGTGTTGCTTATGAAATCACCCCTAATGCTTTGCCCTACTCTGAAGGCATATATCTTATTTTTAAGCCTCTGGATGCTGGTAGGCCTCTAATGCCAAGAGCAATTATACCACATGTCCGTCCATTTATTGAAAGGATTGTTAAACAAAACCTCAATACATCTTGGATGATGCTTTACCTGAAAATGTCCAAGCTGGAGGATTAGATTAATAATGAAAGGAAGCAGCCTCTCCAAAGTAATCTCACCACTCCCCAGTACTAAATAAATCACTACATGGAATGACTTAGGTTCTCACGGGACAGGTAATGGGAGCTACAGTGGGATTCTTAAGCTGTTTGAACAAACTTTTTTTTCCTCTTCTTGATGTTCTCTATTGTTTCTGCATTTTCCTTTATTGGCTAAGAACATGGGAAAATCACTTTACTCCTTCAGCTTTGGCTTTTCTCAAGACAATCTTATCTTACATGGATTTAACAAACATGTATTGAGAAAGTATTCTGTGCCAGGCTTCCTCTTAGTTATCGTCTCCAGAAAAATCTAAGTTCAATTAGGTATCCCTGATGAGGCATCTGAAGATATTTGCCTACTACTCTGGGGGTGTAGGATGAATGTCAGCCATAGGTTTATGCCCAAGAAGGAGCAAAAATGTAATTACACAGTGAGATCATGGACAGTGAGTTCAGATTAGTGAAAAACCAAAGTCACCATCATGAGGAAAAATAAACTAATAAAAAACTCTGGCCTTCGGGTGGAATCTGAACCACAGTGACCCTATAGGACAGAGTTGAACTGTTCCATAGAATTTCCAAGGCTGTCATCTTTATGGAAACACACTACTGCATCTTTCTTCTGCAGAACAGCTGGTAGATTCAAACTGCCAAGCCATTGGTTAGCCAACCAACACTTAATCATTGTGCCACCTAGACTCCTTAAAAATTTATTCAATAGCCCTCACTTTTTCTGCTTCCAATGCAGAGAAGACACTCTGCCTTCATTCATACACAGCCCCTCTGAATTTTTCCAAGACCCTAAACACCAGGAAGCCAACAGATGCACATGAAATAATTCACAACTGAGCCTGAGTGACGTATCATTTACAAGAACATTAAAGAACACACCACTAATAATACTTTTCCCCTGGGCCTAAATGCCAGGAATAGCCAATTAACATGTGTGATTAGAATACAGTAATGTTCACCATGTGCCTGGTGCTGGTCTTCTCAATGAACACAAACATGCATACAGTTCAATTTCAAAGGTCCAGCTTCATAGTTAATGAGACAACTTCATTTACACCATATCAGTGACCTGGGCCCCTTTCTTGCTTAACAAAGATTGAACAATCTGTTAGCTTGAAACCTATGATATCTCCAACAACAAACAGGCAATTGAAATTGAGTGTTGTTTAGTTCTGAGTAGTAGACCACCAGAGTCCCTGAGTGGTACAAACAGTGAATGCTCTTTGCTGTTAAACAAAAGGTTGGAAGTTTGAGTCAACCCAGAGGTACCTTGGATGAAAGGCCTGGCAATCTACTTCTACTTCTAAAAAATGGGTCACTGAGGACAACACTATGGAGCATAGTTCTACTGGACATATGTGGGGTGATCATGAGTGGGAGCTGACTGGATAACGACAGCACATCGCACACCGTGTGAGCAGGAGGAGGAGCTGAGGGACAGGTGAACAGCTGAGGGAGACAGTACCCTGCTCCTGCTGTATTCATGTTAATGCAGCCCCGCCACCCAGTTTCCATCACAAAGTATATAAATTCTGTGGCTGTTTCCCATTCCATAAATATTTTACTCTTTACATTTCATAAATTTCATATGAACTCTAATTTCAAAGCCTTCAAACTGTAGGAACAGGGAACGATAATCTTATTATTTACAAACAAGTTCCTAAGCCCGGTATTATTAATTGATGGAATATCTTGAGAGCTCAAAATGAAAAGAGACAATGGTGTGGTTTAATATTGAAATTCTTCACTTTACCAGGATAAAAAGAATGACAAAGCAGATGCTAATGTTTGCTCTTATTAAAATCTAATTAAGAAATCCCCACTGGAAGCCTTATATTTAAATGTCTCGTTCTTTGGAGCAACATCTGAGTCAGGATGAACTGAGAAATGACTCATAATATTCAGAGCCCTGAGAACTCTGCAATGGTTCCTAAATTTGTGATTAACAGCAAATATAATAATTCTCCAAGGAGAAGAAATCACTCAACACCAATGTTCAATTACTTAAATGCATTATTTTGAAAAGACCCAGTGAGCCATGTTGAAAATTTAACTTAATTATTATCATAAAGTAAATGTCTATGATGCATTCCAAGATTATTCAGAGAAGAATTTTACCTTTCAGATGGAATGAAATTTCTAATCATTTACATTCCAGAGATGTAATAGCATTATGAAGCTGGCTTGTCAAATGAATGAGTAGGAATCTGTGTGCGGTGGGTGGTAAACAGAGAAAATCAATATAAAGGGTAAAAGTACACTTTAAACATAGAAATAGCCATTCTTTCTTGGGTTGATGTTATAAGGCCTAGAGGCCCAAGTAGGCTCCTAAGGGAATGATGAGGCTCAGACTAGATTTGATTCCACAACCTATGATCTCAAGAGGTTTTGTTTGTCTCACTTATACTGGGAAGATCTAATTCATTTAGACTATCCATATCTTATTCCTTCTCTCATAAAGGTATCTGGGTAATTGGATTCCATATAAAAAGAATATAATACCTCTAGAATGCACATCTGGGGCTGGAGGAAGACTCATTAATAAGCTGTGATATGTACATGGCACAACTTGGCTTGCCTAAAGCAAAGACAACTTGAAGCACTTACTGATGAAGGTCATGGACTACAGCCTTCAATACACACACCTGAAGGTAAAGAAAGAGGGAGAGAGAAAGAAAATCCTCACAACTGGACCAATAAGCAACATCATGACAAATGGAGAAAATATCAAAATTGTCAAGGATTTCATTTTACTTGGCTTCACAATCAGTGCCCATGGGAGCAGCAGTCAAGAGATCAAAGGACTCAATGCATTACACAAAGGACTTCTTTAAAGTTCTTGAAAGCAAAGATGGCATTTTGGTGACTAAGGAAGGTGTGACTGACCCAAACCATGGTCTTTTCAATTCTCAAGTACATGGGAAAACAGGACAAAAAAGAACAGGAATCAATGCATTTGAACTATGGAGTTGGCGAAGAATATTGAATATACTGCATGAAGCATGAAAAAAACATCCACGTTGAATGAAGTAGAGCCAAAATGTTCCTTTGAAGTGAGAATTGTGAGACTTCATCTTGCTTACTTTGGTCATGTTATGAAAAAGACCAATCACTAGAGAAGGACCTCATGTTTCATAAAGCAGAGGGACAGAGGCAATGAACAAAATCCTCCATGAGTGGATTGACACAGCCAACAATGGACGCTAACACACCAATGATCTTGAAGATAGTGCAGGACTGGCACTATTCTTTCTGTTATACACAAGGTTGCAATGAGTTTGGCCAACCCAACAGCAAATAACAACAGCAAAAGCAACAGAATGCACTCAAGAGAAAAATGTAATTGGTCAAGTTCAGTGTAAACTTATATCTTAGATGGACACTCACCTAAAGCTACCAGTGTAGCAATATGCAGAGTTTAAGTCTTTGTTTGCTGGATGCCACGTTATTAAGTGTTTTAATTAGAAACCCTGTGCATTGCATATTTGAATACATTTCTCCTACAAGACATTTTTACAGCATAAAATGATTGACATGAAAACATTTTTCCCCCAATGATTTTATGTGCACAACTGAATACATCTTTACATGAGTAAAGATCACAAAATCAGTAGATCTTTACTGAAAAATCTTCCATGTCCTAAATCCAGGGATAAAAAGACATTTTGTCTGCTGACCAATGACTCTACAGTGTAGCACAGGGTTTCTCAAAGCAGCACTATGGACTTTTTCATTCCAATAAGTTTTTGTTGTAGAAGACTGTCCTGTTTGTTGTGAGATGTTTCCTAGCATTTCTGTCCTCTGCACTTAGTAAGATCACCAAAAATATCTCCAAACATAGCCAAATACCCCCAGAAGGCGGAATTGCCTCTAGTTGAGAACCACTGGTCCAAAAAGTCAGAAAAGGAACAAATTAGTATAATACAAATACAGATAAATGTGACTGGCCGAGGAAGATTCATGTGGGAACAGAGGGGAGTGCTGTGTATGGCTACATGGATCAAGGAACTGGATCTGAAAAGATGATTGGGTTTTTGACAAGAAGGAAGGAGATAGGTCAAGGAGGAAAGTTGCTTTACAAACTTTCAGTGAGGATGCCCACATCTTTGCCATAAAGCATCTTATAAGACAAGAACTATTCAAGTGTTTTATCTTAAATCATAATTGGCTATGCTATCACTTCTCTCTGTCTTTTTGTAACGATGTTGTTGTTGTTGTTATGTGCCATTGAGTCGGACCCGACTCATAGTGTCCCCTCCTTGGGTTTCCAAGACAGTATCACTATGGAAGTAGATTGCCCCATCTTCCTTCCGAGGAGTGGCTGATGGGTTTGAACCGCCAGCCTTCTAGTTAGCAGTTAAGTGCCTTAGGCACTATGCTACCAGAGCTCCTCTTGTAACCACTGAAGAGGAAAATGCCTTTAACTTTACCTCTGCACTTCCAAAGCTCACTCCGCCACCACCACAACCCCTTGCCATCCAGTGAACTCCAGCTCAGAAAATCCCACACATGTCAGAGTAGAACTGCCCTGTAGGTAACCCGTAGGTTTCCAATGGGTGATTTTTCAGAAGCAGATGGCCAGGCCTTTCTTCCAAGGTACCCCTGAAGGACTCAAAGCTCTAACTTTTCACTTAGCAAACAAACATTGTGATAGTCGGCACCTCCCAGGTGCTTCAAATATAACTCTAGCCCTGTTTAAGTATTTGTATTTCTAATGTAATAAGAATGCTTATAATGTGTTTTTCACAGTTCCCAGCACTTTGTATGATTTAATGTTTACAATGACCATAAAGTAGGTACTAATAATACCTCCATTTTACTCATAAAGAAAATAAAATGCAAAGTACTTAATAAAAATCACCAGCATAGCTAATAAATATGGGGCTGAAATTTGAACCCAGGACACTTGATTCCATGACCAATATCTTTAATCACTGCGATACCAGGAGAATAAGTGTCCCTACTCTCCTGGGATTCACCCTGATGGACACAAGGCTTAAACCAGCCTGATCATTGCTCACAGGAGTGGCTTCAAATCTGCACTCAAATGTCCCATTAAATCAATTTGTGAAGCTAACTTTTTTCAAATAACATTATTAAACCATCAAGCTAATTTAGTAGTCTAAATTTATTGGTAAAATATTACATTGAAGTTTATAATAATTTTGTGCATTAGGGCTTAGCAAAGAATCCCACCACCATTTCCCATCCTTTCAGACTGTAGAACAAAGGTTCGGAGTAACCACCTGTAGTTTCAGAGACCATGTGTCAAAGGGGATTAGAACAGCAACCTTCTGACATTCCCATGATTAGCTTGAAACCTCACACTCTCCACATTTATTGATTACACTTCTATTGCCTGAGGACTTCAGCATCTAGCACAGAGTCATTGATCTGGCTTTTCTAATTTCAGGCCTCTCATCACTTGCCCTTGCACATTTTTCTTTGCTCCCCTCTTCACCTGATTTCAGCTCCCTTTATTTCCTTGGCAAAAAGGAGTCTTTCACCCTCCTCTACTTCCCAACAAGGTTTTTCTGTCCAAATATTACTGTTGTTTCTTTGAAGGACACTGTCTTGGAAGACATCTTCCAACTATTTTGACATGTCTTTCAATATGTCTTATACCTGAAACAATTAAAAAAAAAAAAAAAAACATTGATTTTATTTCCATTGTGTAGACAAGGTATCATGAAACCCTCATTCTTAAGTGTCAAATGGGAACAATGAACACAGTGAACCTGCCTAAGTACGGAATCCTGGATGTTCAATTTGTCACATCTCTCACCATTTTTTTTCCCCTCACAGACACCTGAGGCAGAAATGAAGTAAGCCTTAGGTCATCCCACAATTTCATCCCAAAAACAGGAAATATTCTCATTGATCTGATGTGCAAGCACATCTGCTTTTGTTCCAAGCATGGTGCCTTTATCCATTCATTCAGTCATGCATTTGATGGACACTTCCCAGCACCTAAATACTATATCCTAGGCATTGTGCTAAGCATCAGGGACAAACCCTATAGTCTTCACTGAATTCATCATCTAGTAAGAGAGACAGATTTGTAAATAAATAATTAGAAAAATGTATAGTATGAACATGGACAGGCAGAAGAATGAACAAATTAGTCTTAAAAGAAATATAACCAGAATGTTCCTTAGAAGCAAGGATGACAAGACTTAGACTTGCTCAGTTTGGACACGTCATCATGAAAGACCTGTCACTAGAAAAGGACATCATAGTTAATAGAGAGTCAACAGAAACGAGGGAAACTCTTGATCAGGTGGAAAGACACACGGGCCAGGACAATGGGCTGAAGCATATCAAAGATCATGAAAGTGGGCCAGTTAGAGTTTGTTCTGTTGCACACAAGGTCACTGTGACTCCAGGGCAATGAACAACAGCAAGGTAAATAAGGACCCAAAGATCAGGATCCAATCTGCCTAGAATTGGCAGAGATTGGTCACAAAACATTAAAAGAAAAGTCATGCTGGGATCAAGTCTCACATGGGCAACAGGCCTTGGAAACCACAGAGCCACGAATCAATATTATACCTTTGAGAAGCTGCTTGCAGGTCAAAAGCGAGGATGAATGTTGAGCATTGGAGTAAAATAAGAGTGAAGGGCAGGCCTTGAGGACATTCTGCATGATGTAAAGATTTAGACTCATTCATTGAAGGATTATAAGCAGGTTGAGGCATGGTCTCTCTGGAATCCTGAAAAATAAGAATGCTTGATTCTTCACATTTGGATGGTGTATTATCAAAGAAGCCTCAACATTCAGATCTCGCTCATACAGTGACTACTGCCCTCCAATCAGATGAAAAATTACAAATAACAGATAACATTGGAGACCCGAAGGCTAATTGCCCGATGACTATAAAATGATGTTTATTTGGGGAAAAACAAACAATATACACTAACAACAACAACAACAAGAAAGTGACCCTGTCTAATGTGGAAGCCAGCTAAACAGAACAGAATCCATGGGGTTGGCAGCACACCCAAAGCACCGCCTAACTTCCATGGCGTCTGGTTGAGGTGGTGAAACGCTGGTTGTGGTGTTGCAATGTCTGCTTAGGTCCTATCTCCTGTACTATGAGCTCTGTGAACAAAGAAATCTCTATCTTCTTCCCCACAGAGTTCTGAATGTGCAGCGCCCAATGATACCTGCTCTTCAGGACAAAGACCTATCTGCTCCTGTAAGGATTCCCATTAAAAAAACAAAAAAAGCCACATTGCTGTCAAGAGATTCCGACGCACAGTGCCCCTAGATGACAGAGTGGAACTGCCCCAAAGGGTTTCCAAGGCTGTCAATCTTCATGGAAAAAAAGCCCAAAGCAAACAAATGGCCATGTACTCAATTCTGACTCACAGCACCCCTGGAAGACAGAGTGGAACTGCATCAGAGGGTTTCCAAGGCTGTTATCTTTATAGAAGCTCATCTTTCTCCCAAGGGGTGTCTGGTGGCTTCAAACTTTCAGTTCATAGCCAAGCATTTAACCACTGTGCCATCAGGCTTAGAAAACCCTATGGGGCAGTTCTACTCTGTCTCATGGATTCACTATGAGTTGGAAATGACTTGAGAGAGTCTAACAACAAACAGCAAAGTCAAGGCCTGCTCAAAGTGAGGAGTTGGGTGGGGGACCTGTATATGAAGGTAAACCCCCCCAAAAAACAAACCTGCTGCCGTGAAGTTGATGCCAACTCATAGCAATCCTATAGGACACAGAAGAACTGCCCCACAAATTTTCCAAGCCTATAATCTTAAAGAAGGTTTGGAAGTCTATAAAAGAAATTAACTGGAAAAACAAACTAGAAGTGCCTCAAAGGAGGCAAAAAAACCCACAACAACTTACTATCTCAAACTGGACCGAGTGTGTGTGTGTGTGTGTGTGTGGGGAGGGGGGTGTCTGGATTTCACCTGAAACCCAACCTTGTTTTTAAGTGTATTTTGCATCTGATAGTGCCTAAGGAATTTGACTGCTAACCAGAAGGCTGGAGGTTCAAACCCACCAGCCACTCCTCTAAAGGAAGATTGGACAATCTACTTCTGTAGAGAGACTACCTTGGAAACCCAAGGAGAGGTCGCTATGAGTCAAAATCGACTCAATGGCAGTGAATTTGGTTTGTTTTGTTTTTTGTTTTTGTATAGATTATTATGTTGAATACACCATAGACTGCCAGAACTAACAGATATGCCTTGGAAGAAGTACAGCCAGAAAACTCCTTAGAAGGAAGGATGGCACGACTTCCTCTCATGTACTTTGTATATATTACCAGGAGGGACCAGTCCCTGGAGAAGGACATAATCATGCTTGGTAAAGCAGAGGGTCAGTGAAAAAGAGGAAGACCTCAACAAGATGGGCGGCCACAACAAGATGGGCAGCCACAGTGGCTGCAACATGGCCACAAGTAGAGCAGTGATTTTGAGAACGTCACGGACAAGATAGCGGTTTGTTCTCTTCTACACAGGGTTGACATGAGCTGGAACTGACCCGATAGCACCTAAAAACAATAGAAAGAACAGATCAAAATAAGCAAACAAAACTTCAATGCCATTAGGTAAGTTGGAGAAGGCAGTAAAATCATGTCAGGATTGCTTGTGTAAGGATGTTTATGAGAGGGTATTTAAGGTGATCCCAAGACATGAAGGATAATTCTGGTTGCTGCATGAAGAATAGGAGCTCCGGTGGCATAGTGCCCAAGGTACTGCTAACCAGAAGGCTGGAGGTTCAAACCCACCAGGCCCTCCTCAGAAGGAAGGTTGGGCATTCTACTTCCATAGTGATACCACCTCGGAAACCCAAGGGGGGTCACGATGAGTTGGATAGGACTCCACGGCAGTGAGTTGGTTGGTTGGTTGCATGAAGAATAGACCACGTGTGGAAGCTTTGAGACTACTGTTCTTATAATGTGGGTTTCTATCGATTGAAAAGCAGAGAGACGCTGTGTTTCTCATTAAAGAGGGAAGTGGGAGGGTAGATAGGTATGAGACAAGCATTCTAGAGGCATCCATTATACTATCTAAATTGAATATATTACCTGGTTGAATGCACAGAATTTGAAGGAGAAATAAAGAAAGGTACTCCGGATAGACCCACTACATGCAGATTGGTGTTAACACTTAAAATTCAAGTTTAGGGGGATGGGAAATCAAGATTTCAGTGGGAAGATAAGTGAATAGAGGTGTGTCACTGTCAACATTCCCAAAAAGTTTATCAAATGAACTACTTCAAAATATCTTTTTTAATGATACTCCTTGTTAACTTCTTCATAAAAAATCTTCCTTTTTGTTGTTTACTCACCTTTTCTTGGATATTCTTAAACCTTAATCTCCTAGGAATTGCATATTACTTTTATTTTTAAGTGTTCTGGGAACAGCCCTGCTGGGATTTTTATTATACCTGAATTTAACTTACATATTAATTTGTGGGAGAATTTCCATTATTACAATGCTGACTATTTTCCAACAAAAACATCTCTCTCCATTTATTTGGGTTTTGTCTTACACCCTTCAGTTATTTCTCCATAAATGTCTTGCACATTGTTTTATGGATACATCCATAGGCACCTCATAGTTTTAGTTGTTATTATGAAAATGAGTATCCTCCCTCCTGTATCTCTTACTTGTTCATTGCTCTAGATAGGAATACTTGATCTTTTATTCATCGAATTTGCTTAACTTTCTTAATTGTTCTGTTATTCGGTAGATTATTTCTGATTTTCCAATTTTCCATGTAGATAATCATCTAATTAAATAACATCAAGTTTATCTCTTCCTTCTCAGCTTTATTTCTTGCTGAATATGTAGGTACATTGTCATTCTGACAATGGCCTGGTCTGAGACCATGGACCTCTAGAACCAGTACCAACTTCCCTATTGCCTTCCCCTCAGTCTACAGATTGCATACTGCTGGAGAGAGGGGTTCTTGGGTCCAATGGGAAAATAAGAAGTTGTAGAAAGATATTTGAATTTCATATTTTGAAAACTTTAGACATACATGAGTATGACCATAAGATCACATGCCTTACTCATGGGAAAACCTGAAACCCATTGCCAATGAGTCAATTTCAACTCATAAGGAAAAAGATCATTGAAAATAAGACTATCAAGGGTTCAAGGTCAGGTCATATGGATAGGTTAACACTTTAGTGTAAAGCACTAAAAAAATTGTGGCAAGTAAGACTGGCAGCTGTTATAAGGCACAGACGGTAGAGAATGCAACACCCTACACATTTCCTGACGTATAGGACAGATTCAAATATCTCTGGTGAACTGATCATCATTTCCTGAAAAAAGAAATGTGGACAGTGATATTTAGGTATGTGAACTAGGCAGACAGGAATAACTACAAAGAGTGTAATGCCTTTGAACTTCGATGGGTGCCTTCAGGGCAGAAGGATGATAGAAAACAGACCAAGGAACCTGAACCTAGAAGTGGGTGAGAAATGCCCTGCCCAGCTCTTGGAAAGCTGCCAACTAGAGTGAAATGAATCTTTACAACCCCACAAATGCCTGTGTTTCTTTTCTTCTGTTTCCTTTTGTCTTGAAACAAATGCGTTTTGGAAAAACACAGCCAGAATGCCCCCTTAGAAGGGAGAATGGTTTAAGTAGATGGTTAGAGAAAAAGGAGAAGACCCTCAATGAGAAAGATTGACACAGTGGCTGCAAGGATGGGCTCGAGTACAGCAAGGATGGTGAGGCTGGCGCCGGCCCGGGCAGTGCTCTGTTCTGCTGTGCACAGGGTCGCTGTGAGCCAGAGCTGACTCGACAGCATCTAACAACAACACTTTCTTCTCAGGGGTTGTACCTTTTAGCTGCCATTGATTGGATTCTGACTCCCTGCCACCCCATGTGGCAGGCTAGAACTCTCCCAAGACTGTCATTTTTCCTAGAGCGCGTCACCAAGTCTTTGGAGTTGGAGCCACCAGCTTTTCACTTAGCAGCCCAGCCATGAACCGTTGTGGCACCAGGGAACTTTTCCTCATGGGTAGTTCTAGGCAATTGTCAGGACTAGGAAACCAAAAGCAAACCCCGGGGTCTCTATTTCTGTGTGTCCTCAAGGGCTGACTTTTAGGAGCGACAAGAGGACCTCAGCAATTCCTTGCCGTGTGTGTGCTAAGAGTGGGGAAGGGCAGTTGCTCCTGTGCAGAAAATCTGGCCTCTCCACTCCTCCAGAGTGGAGTGCCCCTGTGAAGAGCACTGGGAGTGGGTGCTGACGCTGGGAGTCTGGCTGAGATATGCTTTCTGTAGGCCCTTCTAAGGGTCATGGGAAGTGTTAGCTTCTATTTTCTCAGCATTGAGAGGATAATGTCTCTGCTCCTAGATTTTTATGAGATTAAATGTATGTGAATGTGCTGCTAAGCAAAAGCCTGGAGGTTCAAGTTCACCCAGAGGCACTTCCAGAGAAGGGTCTGGCTGTCTGCTTCTGCAAGTTCACAGCCATTGAAAACCCTACGCACTGCACAGCTCACACATGGGGCTGCCATGAGTCACCACCGACTCCAAGGCAGCTGTTTTCCATTTGTTTGCGTCTGAATATGTTTTAAAAGCAGAAGCACTGTGTTTAAACGTGTGCAAACTTTTTTCTGTGGTAATCTTGCTGAATGTGCACGTGGAAATGAGGCAATTTTCTTCTTTTTTCTCTATTCTATACAGCTCGCCAAGCTGCTTATTCCTTCTGGTTCTTCAGCAAACATCTTGGCTCAGGGAAGGGGGGCAAAAAGGGGTTCTGCTCTAAGGACTCAAACCTCTCATTTCCTCCAAGACGCAAGAACAGTAGGAGCTGTGCTAAAGCTACACTTTCTGATGAGTTTCCTCCCTCCTTGACTTTGACATCATCTCACAACAATTGATCACCCGTGTGTACCTTGGAATAAGTGCTCAACAGAATAGAAAAAGGACAACCACAATCACACATCAGCAGTGGGGCCTCCTTGGCCCCCTACCATAAGCAACATCTGTTTCTATTTATCAGTGCTCTTAGCAATGAGTAGCAATTTCTTCTGATGGTTATATAGGTGTATGCCTATTCGGTATGGTGGGAGAAAGGACCAGGTCTAATTTTAAAAAGAGAAAATGAAAATAAGAAATTGAAAAAAAAAATGAAGAGAAAATGCATAAGGTACATTAACAGTTTCAAAACCAAAAAACACACAACTACCTGAGAGCAGGAGAAAGGGATGAATTCAATACAATAATGTTCAAATAAATCAAAGCTAACAACAAATGGCGTAATGAGATTGAAAGAAAAGGACAAGTGGAGGCCACTGAACCAAAGCAATATCACAAGGTATATGATAGATTAGGATGTGTTACAGCAGCACCAGATAGAAAACCATGTTTTAACTTCATTTGTACTGCAAGCAATCTCAAATCTATTTTGAAGTAAATCATATAAGGAATAAATAAAATGCCATTAAAGTCATTACCTTTCAACCAAGTCTTAGGCTGAATTAGAGAGAGAGTGAGAGAAAGAAATTTATCTCGAGGAAATGGCTCATGCAGTTATAGAGGTTGTCAAGTCCCAAGGCTGTGGGTCAAACTCGAGCTACAGGCTTCTCCTGACTCATGTAGCTTCAGCGGCAGCCAAGCCCAAGATCAGCAGGCAATACAGCAGGCTGCTGGCTTTAGAAGCTGATGACACAAATCTTAACTATCACAAAGCTTAATTATCACAAAGCACCTCTGTTTCAAAGTGACCCTATAGAACATAGTAGAGCTGCCCTGTGGGGTTTCCAAGGCTCTAATCAACACTCATGGTAACAGAAGTCAAGAAATCAAATGACTTATCGCTTAGGACAAAGCTGCTGAAAAAGATCTCTTTAAAGAGATAAGAAACAAAGATATCACTTTGAGAACTAGGGTGTTCCTGACCCAAGCCATGGTATATTTAATCATCTCATATGCATGTTGAAGCTGGACAATGAATAAGAAGGACCAAAGAAGAATTGATGCATTTGAAGTATGGTGTCGGAAAAGAATATTAACTATACCATGGGCTGTCTGTCAGAAGTGCAAACAAATCTGTCTTGGAAGAAATATAGCCAGTATGTTCCTTAGAAGCAAGGATGGTGAGACTGTCTCACATACTTTGGACTGATATCAGGAGGAGCTAGTTCCTTTTCTAGGACATCATGCTGGGAGAAGTAGAGGGTCAGCAAAAAAGGGAAGATCCTCACTGGGACGGGTCTTCAGTCACAGTGGCTGCAACAATGGGCTCAAACTTGACAATGATTGTGACGATGGTGCAGAACTAGGCAGTGTTTCATTCTGTTGCGCATAGTGTCACTCTGAGTTGGAACCAACTCAATGGTATCTACAATAACAACAATCTTTGTGGAAGCAGACGGCCACATCTTTCTTCCTTGGAGAGGCTGTTTCGTTCAAATCCCTGCCCTCTCCATTTCTAGATGGACACTTAACCACTGTGTCACCAAAAGGTCCAAGGGAAAAAAAAAAAAAAACCCACTGCCACTGAGTCGATTCTGAGTCACAGCGCCCCATTGGGTTTCTAAAGCTGTAAATCTTTATAGAAGCAGACTGTCTCATCTTTCAGCTGATGGATTTGAACCATTCACCTTTTGGTTAGCAGTCCAGTACTTTACCCACTATGCCATGAGAGCTCTTTATTGTGCCACAGGGCTCCTAAAAAAAAAAAAGCCATTACTAAACAATAGAATCCTTTAGTGGTACTTTTGTTTTTTGAATGAACCAATTTTTGATAAATTTAACAGTCCAAACATAAGCCCATGAAATAGTATAGAAATTATAGGAGGCCCATGTGATATAAATCCTCCTTTTAAACAGTAAACAAAAACCTCCTACCAAGAAGGTGGGCAGCATCAGGAAGTACATGACCCAAAGCGTCTGTGCATCAGTCAAAATTAACCAGTCTCTGCTCAGGCAGCTCCAGGTTGCTGTAACACAGCCGGAAGACCGGGAACGGAGACGGAAGGTACTGCAGGAGGGAGACCTGCGCAAAGCAGAGCCCAGAACGGCGAGCCGCCACCGAGGTCCCACGGACCTGAGGACACCGGTGGTGATTTTTACCCGTATTTT
This sequence comes from Orycteropus afer afer, assembly GCF_000298275.1. Taxonomy (NCBI): domain Eukaryota; kingdom Metazoa; phylum Chordata; class Mammalia; order Tubulidentata; family Orycteropodidae; genus Orycteropus; species Orycteropus afer. Next base: position 691,320 of record NW_006922045.1, on the reverse strand, counting down.
AGAAAAACAATTCAGTGGTCTTGAGAATATTCACAGTGCTATGTAAACACCACTGCCACTTAGCTCCAAATGAGACTCCTCGCTGCAATGAAAGCCCACACTCCTCAAGCTGTCAATCTCACCCACCTCCTCCTAGCCCCGGGAACCCCCCGTGCGCCTTCTGCTCTGTGGATTCACCAATTCTGGATGCTTCTTACAAATGCCGTCCAACAGCACGTGACCTTTTGGTTCCAGCTTCTCTAGCTTGGCATGGTATCATTGAGTTTCATCCCTGTTGCCTCTCATAAGACTCACTGTGTAGGAAGATGGACCCATGTTCCGCCATATTTGAAAGCATATATAGAGATGGACAAAAGGATTCGATCGACATCCATTGTGTTCTGATACTGCAATGAAGTAGATGTCACATTCTTTTAAAAGGCACTTTGCCAAAGTGGTTGATGATGCTGCAAACAGGATTTCCATGTGCGCCCAGTGTGGCCCTGCTGGAGGTCTTCACTCTTAGTCACAAATATTGTTGTTGTTGTTATGTGCCGTCGAGTCAAACCCGACTCATAGAGACCCCTCCTTGGGTTTCCGAGGCAGTATCACTACGGAAG
>NW_006922045.1:689425-690603 GCF_000298275.1 Orycteropus afer afer | reverse complement strand
GGGGTTGAACCACCAGCCGTCTGGTTAGCAGGCAACTGTCTTAGCCACTATGCTACCAGAGCTCCCTTAGTCACAAACAGCAGCACGTAAATCTCCAATGACTTACTACGTTCATTCTAATGACGAGAGAGTCATGTTCAGCATGTGAAAAAGACCAGGGGAGTTCAAACAGAGCAATATCAACGAGACATTGCCAGATGAACAAAGAGATTGATGGCAAAAGAATTGAATCTCTAGTTTGCTGTTAGAAACACTGGCGGCCCTGTGGTTAAAGTGCTTGGCTGCTAATGAAAAGTCAGCCGTCGGAACTCACCAGTGACTCCGCAGGAGAAAGACGTGCCAGTCTGCTCTGCAAAGATTGACAGCCTTGGAAACCGTATGCAGAATTTCTACTCTGTTGTATAGGGTTGTTAAGAGTCATAATCAACTCGGTGGCAATGGGTTAGTTTGCTTTAGCCCCAATAGCGTATTCATGAGGGTCCAACAGGTATTTCATAGAAATGAATTATAATGCCTTTCCTTTGTAACCCACTTCCCATGTGTCAGGGTGTCATGCTGTGGTGGCTTCTGTGTTATGATTCTGGAAGCTATGCCATTGGTATTTCACATAACAGAAGGACCACTTACAGTGAACAGGTTTCAGCAGAGCTTCCAGACTAAGACAGGCTAGGAAGAAAGTCCTGGCAATCTACTTCCTAAAGCAGCCAAAGAAAACATGAATCACAGCAGCTCATCATGCAGATAGTGCTGGAAGATGAGGCCCCTGGGGTAGAAGTCATTTACTGTGCACTGTGGCCACAGCAGTGGACTCAGGCCTACCAATGTTCATGAAAATGGCACAGAGCCAAGCAGTATCTTATTCTGTTGTACATGGCATCACCATGAGTTGGAGACAACTCAAGAACAGCTAACAACCTTCTTTACATCAGCTCAACAAGGTATGGGTAGAGTACACTGAACTGCACAGAAGCTAAGTAACTTGCCAGAGAGATACAGAGATTTGGTGTAATCCCAAATTGTGTTACTCTAAAGTCAATCTCTTTCAGGTACACTTTAAAGGCACTTTATGTTTCTTTTTTTATTCTTTCTTCAAAAGCAACAAAATGGAAGAAGAGCTCACGTGTCTTCTTGCAGCAGATGCCATCAAGTCGATTTCACCCAGGAGCTCTGGTGGCATA
>NW_006922045.1:687653-688705 GCF_000298275.1 Orycteropus afer afer | reverse complement strand
GACCCCTCCTTGGGTTTCCAAGGCAGTATCACTAGGGAAGTAGATTGCCCCATTTTCCTTCTGAGTAGTGGGTGGTGGGTTTGAACCGCCAGCCTTCTGGTTAGCAGTCAAGTGCCTTAGGCACTATGCTACCAGAGCTCCTTTACTAAAGTAAAAGACTTCCAATTAATTCTTTGGAGCCCTTGAGTGATGCAAACGCTTAAAGTTTAAAGCTGCTAGGGTGTCAAGTTCAAGTCCACCCAACCTGGAGATCTCCTTCCAAAAATATCAGCCACTGAAAACCATGGGCAGCACAGTTCCACTCTGATACACATGGGGTCACCATAGGTCTAAGTCCACTGGACAGAATTAATTTTTAATTAGTTATTGACAATAATGCCACTTCTCATTTTTTCCAGCACTTAAAACTCTCTTTACCCTTAGTCAGTTACCTGACTCTATTTGCTCCACAATGTTCTTTCCAAAACCAGGCCTTTGTTGGTACCTTATTCCCTGAGTGTCATCATTTACTGGCTTTGAATTTGACATTGAATTACGTATGCTTTGCTGTTGTTGTTGGGCGCAATCCAGTCGATTCTGATTCGTAGTGACCCTGTAGACCAGAGTAGAACTCCCACATATGGTTTCCTAGACTATGATCTTAACCGGAGCAGATTGCCATAGAGTTGCTGAGTGGACTCCAAGAGCCAGTTTTTTGGTTAGTAGCCTAGCACTTAACCATTGTGCCGGCAGGGGTCCTTACACACACTGCAGAGTATGATTGAATTATTCCTCCTCAATTGGATTAAAACTCTTGGAAGACATACAATATACATGTGATTTTCCTGCACCCCGAAAACATAGTAAATTATCTATACAGAGCTGAGAACATTTAAATATTTGTGGAGTAAATAAAATACAAATGTGAATAATGACGACTTTACACAATTTGGCAGTCCTACCTTCTACTTAAAAAAAAAAATAGTTTTAAAGACATTTTCTTTCAATGCAAAGAACTTTAGAATTTTGCTGATTCTAAGTACATAGCATTTAAATAGGAATATCCAATAATA
>NW_006922045.1:677490-687018 GCF_000298275.1 Orycteropus afer afer | reverse complement strand
TGCCTTCAGAATAACTAGGACACAAAGACCTCTGAAACACAAATTAATCAAGCATAGAAACACAAGCATGGATTTTCAGTGATGTCATCTCTCAATCTTCCACCACAATTTTTGCAAAGAGAGGTAGGATCTGACCAATCTGCAAGAAGGAGAGGAATAAGGAGCCTATGTCTGAACTAAAACGACCCTTCAGATAATGTGGAAATACTGAGAAGACGTTTGTTGTTATAATTAGGTGCTATTAGGCCAGTTCTGACTCGAAGCAACCCCATGCATAACAACGGAAACACTGCCTGGCCCTGCATCAGCCTTATGGCTCTTGCTATGTTGGAGGCCACTGCTGCAACCATGTCAGTCCGTCTCATTGAGGGCCTTCCTCTTGACCGAATACTTTAGCAAACAGCACGTTCTTCTCCAGGGGCCGGTCTTTCCTGATAACCTGTGTCCAAAAGACACCAGAGCAAGTCTTGCCATCCTCACTTCTCAGGAGCATTTTGCTATCCTTCTCCCAAGAGCGGGGTGCTCATTCTTCTGGCAGTCTGTGGCACATTCAATATTCTTCACCAACACCATGATACAAATGCATCGATTCTTCTCTTGTCTGCCTTAGTCACTGCTCAGCTTTTGCCTACGTATGAGGATTGGAGCAGGTGTAACTTGGTCCTCATAATGACATCTTTTCTTTTTAGAACTTTAAAGAGGTCTTTTGCAGCAGATTTTCCCAATGCAATAAGTGGTTTGATTTCTTGACTGCTGCTACTATGGGTGTTGATTGTGGATCTAAGTAAGAAGACTTTTATATAAGTAAGTCTTATATAGGCATATAAAATGTTATATAGTAATATCACACTTATATAGGCATACAGAATGTTATATACTAATATCACACTTCATTGCCTTCAATGGAAGGCAATGAAGAGACTCAGGGTGAAGATCCTGCAACTCTAAATTATGAGAGAAAATAGGGCTGGAAAACAAGAAGTGTCCTGTGGTCACTGTGCTACACGGGGCTACAAAAGAGAAGGACTAGAAAATCTGACAAAACAAAATAAGAGACCCAAAAGCTGGCTGACACTACTCACTGCCTCCATAAAGAACACATCCATTCAATAAACACTGCTACTGGAGGAATGCAGTAGGGGCTTCATTTGTTGCTTGTGTGAACGAACCCAGAAATCATGCTCCGAGAAACTTACCAACTGATATAACATCTGTGTTCCCACAAGAACATGCCTAGAGATGTCTGTAATCTTCTCTTCATTGTTGCCCCAAACTGGAAGCAGGCCGGAACCTTCCCATGCAGACACACCACCAGGCAATGAAATACTCTTCAGCAATAGGAAGGAGCAAACCATTAACCCACACAGAGGCATGGACGAATCTTAAGTGTATTTTACTGAGGGAAGGAAGCCAGGCTGAAAGAGCTGTGATTCCAAGAGATCTCAAAGACTCCACAGCATTCCTGGGACTTATTTTCTTACCGGTCCTCCCCAAGACTCACATAAATATTGAAGTTTATGAAACACAATTTAAAATGCATCCTTAGAAAGACACAAATATGGGAAGGATTCCAGAATGAGGGCTGAAATGTGTATTTTATCACCAGAGCCCCCAAGGGATTGACCCAATCTTCAGTCTTCCCTGGCGTCCCTGCCCATTCCACCAGAAAACACAGTCATGTTGCCGGTCCTACCAGGCTAAACAGCCCTGTGGTCTTTATGACTCACTGCAAAGACCTTCTTAATACCATCAACACTGTCACACCTGGTTCACTTCATGCAGAACAGACATAAGGTCATTGAGAATGAGAACCAGACATCCAGCATGCCAAGGAAATGTTCCTTAAGGCTCTGTATCATTTTCATTTTCCCTGTTTTAGTTTTACCTGTAGTATTTGGAGGGAGCTGTGATAGCGTAATGCCTAAGGCATTTGACTGCTAATCAGAAGGCTGGTGGTTCAAACCCATCAGCCACTCCTCAGAAGGAAGATGGGGCAATCTACTTCCATAGTGATACTGCCTCAGAAACCCAAGGAGGGGTTGCTGAGTCGGGTCTGACTCAACAGCACATAACAACAACAAACATAGTATTTGGAAACTAACAACTCCAATGTGGTGTGTGCATGCATCCATGTGAGCGAGAGGAAGAAGGAGAGAGACAATGGAGGGACTACAGAGGCTGTTTGCTAAGCTCATTTTCTGAGCGTATCAAGGACTGGATATTGTGAGAGTCTGATATAAAGAAAAATGAGTCCTTTCACATCCAGGTCAGTAGTTTGAATTCAGCTCAGTATTAACTCTAAGTATGAAATATGTGCTGTTCAAGTTAGTTGCAGAATAAAAATAGAATGGATGCCCTATTCAGAGATGAGAGTCATCGCATCTTCCATTCCACCAGCCCTCTCTGCCTGACACGCAAGACTGAAGACAATGTGGTGCTTCAAGGTGGCTTAATATAGCACCTCACTCAACCGGTATGTAAATACATTCTAAGTATTTCCAAGACTATTTTTATTCAGAATAGGAATTAAATAAATGGGTCCCATTTTACCCATATAATTCCAACAGTAGAATCATCAATCTATGCCATATTAAGACTGTGGGGTTTAGGGGCAAGCCCTTAGTTTGACTCTAAAATTGTGCTGCTAAGTAGGAGGCTTTTTGGAGGAATGGGGAACACACCCTAAATTCCAAAATCTTTTTTTTTTTTTTTTACTTTAATTGTCTGCAGTTACATTGTGCCATAATTTCTTGGCTTAATGTAGATATTCTGTAATGTTTTGTAAGGAATGAATAGCAAAATATGAAATAAAAATTAAAAAATAAAAAACCTCACTGCTGTGGAGTTGGATCTGACTCATATGAAATAGAAGAATAATATTTTCTTCTCACTTTTATAAACTAAAAAATGTAAATGGAATGCACAGCATATCTAGTGACTTTCACAGAGCTCAAAAATGTGTCCAGAGGGGCCAAGATGTAAAAGGAAGAACTATATGGCATTGGCCTCTCTTCCACCATCTGAGTCTCACCCAAGCGCATTTTGTCCATAAAACTTGGGCGTGCTCTTTCTGGAACTCAAATAGCAAATGAGTCTGAACTGCAGGGAGATCCTAGAAGGGGTATAAAGGGTTGTAGGCAGATCTCACCAACTGACAGGTTAGAGCTGCGTTGAGGGAAAAAGAGGAATCCAAGACAACGCTTAGGTTTTCACCGGAGCCACAAGGAATTCACATTTATTGAGATGGAGAGCAGACTTAGAGGAGACTGGATCAGAAACCCAGTGTAGGGTTCATTCTGTTTTCACTAGTTTCCAGATATCTAAGTGGAGATATCAAGTAGAGAGTGGGATAAACAACTTTGGATGGAAGTGGGGGTACAGCTCCAGGCTAGAGATACAGCCTTGAGAGTCATTCCCAAGGAGATGATATTTCAAGCCATGAGACTAGATGGGAGCCCTAGAGAGTGAGTGTTATGGGAGAGAGAAGAGGTCCAAGGCTGAGCCCCTGGGGCAGCAACATTATCAGGGAAAACAGGAGTCAGTTGGCCAAAAGAAAAAGCAACATGGTAGAAAGGAAGCCAGAACTCTCTGGAGTCCTCAAAGTCAAATGAAGAAAATCTGTTGGAGAGAAATAATTATAGGAGCCCTGGCTGTGCATGGTTAAGCATTTAGCTGCTGACTGAAAGGCTGGCAGTTGAAACCAACCAGTAGCCCAATGGTAGAAAGATTTAGCAGTCTGTTTCCATAAACATTTCAGCCTTGGAAACCCACGGGGCAGTTCTACTCTCTCCTATAGGGTCAAAAGGAGTCGGAATTGACTCAAAAGCAAGGTGTTTAATGATTGCCATAAAAATGCTATTGCTGGGTCAGGTAACTGAGATGGGTCAGAAAAGTGAGAATTGGTGATAGGATGGAGGTCATTGGCACCCCTGCTGACAGTGACTTATGGTAAAATAGTGCAGGTGAAAGCTGGCTGGAGAGAAATTGGAGAAATGTCAGGAAATTTTTCTGCACAGAGAAAAAAGTGAGATATCTGGAGGAGAAAATGGGATCCACAGAGTTTATTTTAAGATTTGAGGTTTTTAACTAGGAGAAATGCCAGCAGGTCTTTATGCTAAGGAGAAGGATGCAGTAGGGAGAAGCACATGTCCTTGTGCAGACTTGAGGATGGCCGGTCCAGGGCCTTGCTGCTCAAGGTGAAGTCTCCACCAGCAGCAAGTGGGCCCAACAGCAAGGAAGACTCTCAGCATGGGAACTCCTTCTGACAAGATAATCCCCGGGCGATGTCTTCACATTGAAGTTAGCATCAGTGATTGCTCGCACAGGGGGAAGGATGGGCTTAACGGAAGAGCTGGCAGTACAACCACCGTACAGGCAGACCTCATTTTATTGCACTTCGCTTTATTGAGCGCCACAGGTACTGCGGTTTTTGACGGATTGAAGGTTGTGGCAAAACTGCATCAAGCAAGTCTATCATCATTATTTCCAACAGTATGTGCTCACTTCACGTCTGTGTCACATTTGGTCATTCTCACATTTCAGACATTTCCATAATGTTTTTGCACTCTTAATGAACTACAGTAATGTGTACACATAACTTTATATGCACTAGGAAACCAAAAACAGTCATGTGACTCACTTTATTGTGATCCTCACTTTATTGCAGGGGCCGGAAGTAAGCTAGCGATATCTCTGAGGTCTGCCTGCACTTAGAGAGAGGAGTACCTGAGTGGTGCAAGCAGGTAACCAGAGTGTCTATCTGGAGTCCGCCCAGAAACACTGGCTGATCTGCTTCCCCAACGTCAGCTGCTGGGAACCAGAGGGAGCACAATTCTGCCCCCTGCTACACAAGGAAGCACCCAGAGTTGGAATCCATTCCGGAGCAACTGGAGAAAGAGAGAGACGCTATAGGCAAAGAAATCCATTCAGTTGAGAGCTGTGGTGGTGAAGACTGGTGGAATTCCTCTCTGATAGCTTCTAATTTCTCACTGAAACATGAAGAAAAGTCATCAACCAAGACTGATGGTGGCAGGAAGAGGTACTCAAATCTTGATATTAATAGTAGACTATCATAGTGCTCTGGTAGCATAGTGGCTAAGGCACTTGACTGCTAATCAGAAGGCTGGCAGTTCAAACCCACCAGCCACTCCTCGGAAGGAAGGTTGGGCAACCTACTTCCATAGTGATACTGCCTTGAAAACCCAAGGAGGGGTCGCTATGAGTCAGGTCCGACTCCGGCACATAACAACATCATAGTGCCTCAGGCATTTGACTGCTAACCAGAAGCCTAGCAGTTCAAACCCACCAGGCATTGATTGCTCAGAAGGAAGACTGGGCAATCTACTTCCGTAGAGATACCGCCTTGGAAACCCAATGAGGGGTCGCTATGAGTCTAAATTGATTCGATGGCAGCATGGCTTTTGTACATCGTAGGCTTTCAATAAATGTTTGTGGAATGAATCTTTATTTTTTTGCTCAGAATGCAAAGGAAAACTACGTTGAAATTTGACTTGTATTCTAAGGTAATACAAAGACTGGGAACATTGCTGAAGCAGTTGAGCATTTGGGAGACTAAGCTACAGTATGGTGCACAGCCGAGTTTGACTGGTGTGTGTGTGTATATGTGTCCTGGCTGCTAGTCTTTCATGACATATATGCTGAAATCTTCTAAACTAGCAATAGCACATGTCAGTTGTACATATATTCAAAATATTTCTGATATAAAAGGTCTTTGGACATGATGCCCCCCAGCTCCCAGGCAATAATGTTTCCCAGTTTCACTGATTCTCAGATAAGCAAACACAGGCAGTCTCTGGGTAGGAACGCCCAATGAATGGCCAACTCCTCCTTGTCCTTTAATGTTACATAACTTTGCCCTTCTTTGAAGGGGCTGAACCACCCCCTATTCATAGCAAATTCTTCATCACAGTCACCTTCACTTGCAACATGTGCAGATTTTAAATTACTGAAAAGTCTTCAAGCCTTTTCTTCCACTAAAGAAAAACTAAATAAGAACTATATGTACGTGGTCCGACTTACCTACAAATTCTACTTAAAGACAGACTTAGCAATGGATCTTGTTCATAACCCTGGTAACTATTTGTACCAATGATTTGAGGTGGCATACATACAATTAAGATACATCAAATCAATATATATTGATTACTGCTCAAAGAGAAACTAGAGAGATATTTTAAACCATGGCTTTATGCATTCATCTCTAAATTATTTTAAAGTGCATTGACTCAACTTTTTATATCATGTAAAATGAGAAAAGTCTTAGTTGAGACACTCCCTAGTGGGTGATCTAGAAGATCATTTTTTGCTGTTAACTTCTACTGAATAGAGGGTGTCGACTTTGACATTATAGGCGTATGACAGAATTCCCCCAATTGTTTTGATGATTTAAATGGATGAGGTATTCAAAGCACTTACAGCAGAGCCAAGTTTACCATCATTGCTCAGGGTATCTGTTGTTGTTATGTGCCGTCGAGTCGGACCGACTCACAGCGAGCCCTCCTTGGGTTTCCAAGGCACTATCACTATGGAAATAGATTGCCCAACCTTCCTTCCAAGAAGTGGCTGGTGGGTTTGAACCACCAGCCTTCTGATTAGCAGTCAAGTGCCTTAGGCAGTATGCTACTAGAGCTCCCATCAGTATGTCTAAGGCAAGAAATTTTACAGAGACGTTCCTCAATACGAATTTTAAAATAAGCTAGTATTTGTTTAGTTTTGTTTTTAGAATGCATATAAAGTTGAATTTGTAAAATGTCTCTTGGTTATTTTGACTTTATCCAGTTCCTAAACATTAGAGGCAAAGAGCAATTGTCCACTTCAGAAGCCATCACAAAGCAATAAAAGAAACAAGTCATGTCTTACATCCAAAGTCAAAACACTGGGCTACAACCAGGACTGTGGCACATAGCAGAATTATTGATGTTCAGATGAGAGCTGGAGAAAATTGTCACTTAAATGGGCCAGGCCCTTCATCAGCTGGAAGAAACGCCCAATGACTGTGAAGAGAGCTGCACAACATCCCCACTCTAGTCAGATTATCACAGCCAGACACTTGAATAAGGCTCTTGCAAGACTTGAAGAAAAGGATTACATTTTCTGCTTGCTGTGAGACACCAGGGTCAAGACAGACATGTGAAAGGAGTTGTAAATTGCAGATTAGCCTAAGCCCCTTATCAGTTCTTCTCTGATGAATCCCTTGCTATCAGCTTTTAAGTACTGCTGCATTTAGAGTCTGTCTTAAAAAGAAAAGAAAAAAAAAAAAAATGTAGCAGCTGATGACCGCAGAACATGTGAGGAAAACTACAGAACCATCACAGAGGCCATCACAGACTCTCACTTTCTCTTGAACAATGTGCTCCCGTCTTGCAGTTCAGGAGTTCTGGTGGTGCAGTGCCCAAGGCATTTGACTGCTAACCAGAAAGCTGCCCTGAGGGTTCTGCAGAAGGAACCTGGAGTAATCTACTTCCCTAAAGGTTTATGGCCTCAGAAACCCAACGGGAGGGGAGTCGCTATGAGTCAGAATCAACTGGATGGCAGTGGGTTTGGGTTTTTTTTTAGTCTTGCAGTTATGTGAGGACCCCAGTGTGTAGCTGCTCTAGGCCCTCGGGCACAGCAGTGTATTGATTAAGGCATAAGCCTGAACCAAGACCGGACTTCCTCCCAGCAAAACACCTCTTTCCAGCTGTGCATTGAAAATGGGGTCGTTGTTGCTCTTTCAAATGGAAGAAGTAAAAGGAAAATAAAGAAGGGAATACAAGAAAAAAGGAGGGAGAGGAATAGGGGATCGGGATGATTCACGACAACTTATTTCATCCCAGCACTCACTTCTCTGATGGACCCACGGCGTTCTTGACTTGGTCTTGGTAAACCTGACCTGCATGATAATAACACAGGGGAGCAGTGGGAGGAAGGAGATGCTCGTGTTCTTTCTAAAACAAACCAGCTGCTACACACACATACACACACACATGCACACACGCACGGAGCACTGGTTAAAGCACGCTGGCGTGACCTGAAAGGTCAGTGGTTTGGAACCCACCAGCGACTCAACGGAGGAAAGATGTGGCACTTCACTTCCATAAAGACTAAAGCCTTGGAAACCCTGTGGTCTACTCTGTCCTGTAGGGTTACTATGAGTTGGAATCAACTCCACAGCAATGGGTTTGGTATTGTTTTGACATATGTGTGTGTGTGTGTGTGTGTATACATGTATAAATATGTGCATTTTCCACTTTCTAGCACTTTTTGTGAGTACTCTTTTCTATATAACGTAACTCTTGCTCGACATTGCTCAGGAAAGGGAACAGTAAGACTTGAAGGACAAATGGTGAATAAAGAAAGTCTGAGTCAAGAGGGACTAATGTCCCCAAAAAGCCCGTTGGTGGCACAAACGTTTTGTGCTACACTACTAACCAAACAGTGGACAGCAAATGCCACCCAGAGGTGCCACAGAAGGAAGCCTTGGTGACTGCTTCCGTAAAGATTACATCCAAGAATCTCATAGAGTTCAGTGCTAGTCTGTAACATGAGATATTGCTGTGAGTCAAAATTGATTCGACAGCCATGAGTGTGGTTTTGATGTAATGCCCTAAAACCTCACAACTTAAATAATTTGTGATGATATTGTCAACTTAGACATGGCTATGACTTAAAAAACTTTAAGAGGGTGTTTTGGATATACTTTCTTATTACAAGAATTAGAATATTTTAAAATAATAGCTTTTTTGACACGTGTCTCATTTAAATGATTTCCTAAAAAAGTTTATGTGTAGATACTGATTAAATTATTTATTTAACATTACTACTCTGGATGATCCTAATATTCTCAAAGTGGTCAGATTACCCATAGTACTAGGAGTTTAACCCTATGGAATTAGTTTTTGATAGATAAATATATTAAGTAAAATATTAAAAATATTCTAAGAACTGTACAAATATAAAAATATGTAACATATACATATTTTACCTGAAACTTTTCTTTACATTAAACGTATGCCTATTTTTAAAAGGTATGTTACATTAGACAAATCTGTCCAAAGAAAAATAATTAATTAATGAGTCAATTCAAGTCAACAGAGTTTATTGACAAAAACTGAAAAGAGAAAATACCCCAAACTGAAAAGTGGTGAGGGGACTCACGTTGACCCAAGTACAAGCTCAACTCATAACGACTCCTCCTTGAGTTTCCGAGGTGGTATCACTGCAGAAGTAGATTGCCCAGTCTTCCTTCTTGAACAGTGGCTGGTGGGTTTGACCCGCCAGCCTTCTTGTTAGCTGTCAAATGACTTTGGCACTACGGCACCGGAGCCCCTCCTTTTAAAGCAGAGATGTGTGAGTACCTCACCATTTGCTTTGATGTTTGTTACTGTCCTTAAGTACTGTCCAGTCGGTTTATAGTGACCCATGTGACAGAGTAGAACTGCTCTATACAGTTTCCTAGTATGTAATCATTCTTCTTTCCTTTTTTTCCTCTACCATCCCCAACCCTAACCCAGTCTCCTCCCCTCCCTG
>NW_006922045.1:663793-676910 GCF_000298275.1 Orycteropus afer afer | reverse complement strand
TTTTATGTATTTTGTTGTGCCAATTGAGTCTGGTGTCCCCCAGTACTATGGTCCTGAGATGGTAGATCCATTGGATCTCTCTTCCACAGTATCTGGCTGTCTGTGAGGGATTACTCTATGTCTGTCTTCTATTGTTTCTGTAAGGATTGGAGATATTTTGTATCACTGGTGTCTGTGCAAGATTAGCCTCAGCTGAATCTATCCTTGGTCTAGAGTACACTCCTGTTCACCGACCCCATCTGATCCTCTCAGATGTTTGTGTTTATCTGTAGCCTGGTGATGGTGTTAATGGTAATGCAGTATTGTGGGCACACTGGTTGGTAGTAGCATCTGTCGTCTATCTCCTATGTGCAGAATTCAGTGTCCTCCCTTTCCTTAATATTACCATGGTGATCGCAGACTCTTTCTATACATCCTTCTCCTTACCCACGTCAGTGTGTGGGCCCCAACTAGCCTGAAATTAATCCCTTCCCTTCCCTCCCCGCCCCGGTAACCTATAAAGTGAGTTCCCTTTCTTAAGCAAACCCTTCTTTGTCTTTTTACAGTAATGGGCTCATACAGTATTTGTCCTTCTGCGATTGCCTTAGTTCACTCAGTATGATGTCCTAGTGTATAATATTAATGAGAACAGATCACCAGGTCTTTCTCCTGTGGAGCTCTGGGGTGAGTTTGAACCACTCACCTTTTGGTTGGTAGCTAAGCACTTAACCAATGTGCCACCAGGGTTCCTCTTTGATGCTTAATCACATTTTCCTTTTGTTATGGGAAAGTTGGTCACTGAATGCTAATCCAATTTATCTTGATTGGATGAGTGTTGCTCACTTATCAGTACTGCTAATTCATGCTAACTTGTTCTGGTAAGGAAAACTTTCCTGGTAAGATAAAGTTTCCACTCTGTTTCTTGTAAATGGCTTTAGGACTAATTTTTGTTTGGCTCTTGGGCCAAGAAAGCTATTTGAACTTTGCCTTTATAAAAAAATGTTTAACACCCTTCATATGGAAGTCAGAGTAAATAGACCCTCTTTCTCTCTACCAGCATATAGTTCCAAGACAACCATGGCTGGACCAGGGACCTGGTCCTGCTGAGAACAACTGGGCAAATGCTCTAGCTGCAGGAAGGCGACCACATGGACAGGGCGCCCGAGCTGCCTGCCAGTGAGTGTCCCTGGGTGGCTTGTCTCATGGCTCATCTCTCCAGGACTCACTTTGGTTCCTCAGATTCTGACGAGGAGGAACAATACCTTCTGTACTTTATGGATTGTTGGTTTCGGCAGCTCGTCCTTCAGCGTCTCGAACACAAGCATGATCCTTATTCAGAATGTAACACCCATTGGTTACACTGGAAGGAAAACTTGTATGTCAAAACCAACAACAAATTGATGCATTTGAATTATGGTGTTGGTGAAGGGGTTTGAGTATACCATGGACTTCCAGAAGAATGAACAAATCTATCTTGGAGGAAGTACAGCCAGAATGCTCCTCACTTGAGATTTTGTCTTGCTTACTTTGGACTTGTTATCAGGAGCAACCAGGCCTTAGAGAAGGTCATTAAAAAAAAAAAAAAAAAAAAAACCTTACTGTCATTTTGTAGGAGCAAAATATATTACAACTCACGGCAATCTCTCCTTGGGTTTTGGAGGCGGTATCTCTGTGGAAGCAGATTGCCCTGTTTTCCTTCCGAGGAGTGGCTGGTGGGTTGGAACCACCAGCCTTCTGGTTAGCAGTCAAGTGCCTCAGGCACTATGCCCCCAGAGCTCCGAGAAGAACATGATGCTTGGTAAAGTAGAAGGTCAACAGAAAGAAGTAGACTCTCAACGAGATGGTTCCGCAGCGGCTGCAAAGCTGGGCTCAAGCAAACCTACTACTGTGAGGACGATGCAGGGCCAGGTGAAGTTTTAGTTTGCCAACATGAGTCGGGGTCGACTCGACGGCAAACAACAACAACAACAACATGAGGTCAACAGAGTCAGAACTGACTAGATGGCACCCAACCACAACAGCAAAAACACAATGTGTGCTAGGCAACTTCCACTACCATATTGTGACGGGGAACCCAGATCTCACAAACATTGTTTAATCCGCAAACCAACAGACCTTTTTCTACTATATGTCCAATTCAATTTATTTCAAGAACTCCTGTAATATATAAGAAAATATTAAGAAGCAAAGGCAGAATGCATTTAGGAAACATACCCCTTACATCAGAAATGTCAGATTTCTTATGTGATTCACAGAAGGTACAAGTGTTTGGTGTCAAGTACTACACTAAGTGACATACATACACACATGTATATACCGTTTAGATCTGTAAGAAATAACCAAAGCAACATTGAGTCATAGTAACAAAGTGTCACTATCTTATCACCAGGCAAATCAATTTGAAATGTGTGACGGTAATAGTAGTTTTAAAAAATCTTATCTAGAAAGATTTGAGACTAATCTACAAAGTGTGATCATTGAAACCTGAGGATTAGAAGACTAAAATAAAATAAATTACAGAGAGGAATTGTAGGATAATATGAGAAAAATTAGTAATTAGAAGTTCAGCTACCTAAGGAAACAAACCAGCAGAGAATAGAGAGAGGACTGATTAGAAAAGAGGTGGACATTGTATTTAATAGCTGTAGAAGGTGAGAGATGCTCTGTGTTTAAGACAGTGGTTCCCAGTGGTGGTTCCTGAGCTGGGAACCTGCCAGACATGCAAACCTCATCCCTCCCCTCAGCCCTTGTTGTGTGTGCCATCGATTCGATTCTGACTCACGGTGACGTGCTGAGATGAGGTAGAACTCCCTCATAGGATTGCCTAGGCTGTAATCTTTATGAAAAGGAGCTCTGGTGGTATATTGCCTAAGGCATTTGACTGCTAACCAGAAAGTTGGTGGTTCAAACCCACCAGCCACTCTGTGGAAGTAAGACTAGGTAATCTGCTTCCATGAAGATTTACTGTCTCGGAGACCCAAATGGGATCACTGTGAGCTGGAATCGACTTGATGCAAGTCAGTCTGGTTTGGTTTAATCTTTATGGGAGCAAATTGCCAGGTCTTGCTTCCTGGGAGTAGCTAGTGGGTTCAGTCCGCTAACATTTCAGTTAGTAGCCCAGAGCATAACCATTACACAGCCAGGGCCTTGACCTCGGAACTACTAAAGCAGTATCACCAGATGTGAGCGAAGGGACTACAATCTCTGTTTTAATAACCCCTTCTGTGACTTTGACCAGCTGCTGCATGGGAGGAAGATGAGGCAACCTACTTGTGTAAAGATTTACCACCGCGTAGAAACAAACGACTAAGTCAGGTCTTTGCCCAGGGTATCCCGAAGGGCTCTTGTAACCATGGTATGCCTTTGTCCAGTATATTCTCAGAAAGTTTATTTTAATCGTGTCATTTTCCTCTTGTGGGAAACTTAAACTTCACTGAATCAATAAATAATAGAAGAAGCATTAACATTGATTTGGAATTAGAGATTACAGATACATGTAATACTTTTGCAGACATATGGAATACCTGCAATGAATCACCACCAATTGGTTTGCCTGTCTAATGTGTATTTTTACATATCTAATTGCTCAGAAGACTGCAATGAAATCAATGCTTTAAAAAAAAAAAAAATAGATTCACAGTTAGTGATTCTAAACTTGACCTTTTTAAAGACTATAAATTTCATACATTTGATTGTGTTATATTTATTGCAACCATTTGGCTTTCATTCTTGTCTTTAGCAAATTATTTTTTCAGAACTTAATCTGAAACACAGTTGCTAGCAAGATTCTTTTTTTGGTTCAGTAGTTTGCTAGCACAAAATATTAACAGTAAGCTTAGGGAATTCTTAATCTAAAACAAAACAAACAAAAGTGGTCTGAGAAAAACATGGTTATGCTATGGGAATTGCTATGAACATTAAAGTCCTTCACAGACCTGGGCCGTGTGTATGAGCAAAATACATTAGCGAAGTGATCAACTTGTGACTTTATTTAGCAATGCTGTTAACTTGTGTTTTTTTAGAATTTATTTTCTGCATGAATTAATGTATTTTATTTGTTGATAAGACAACTTTGAGAAGAATCTCTCCCTCTCTGATTTCCAGTCTTTTTGGAAAAACGATTAGCAATGTATAAAGAATATACAAAACCCAAACCAAACTCACTGCTGTTGAGTCGGATTCAACTCATAGTGACACCTTCTTGGGTTTCCGAGGCAGTATCACTATGGAAGTAGATTGTCCAAACTTCCTTCTGAGGGCTGGCTGGTGGGTTTGAGCTGCCAGCCTTCTGGTTAGCAGTCAAATGCCTTAGGCACTATGCCACCAGAGCTTGCAGAGCCAACATATTCTTTTCATTATTTTGAAGTCAGAAATAAAGATTTGTGTAAGATTAAAGAAACCTTAGGAGCTCTAGTAGCATAGTGCCTAAGGCACTTGACTGCTAAACAGAAGGCTGGCGGTTCAAACCCACCAGCCACTCTTTGGAAGGAAGGTTGGGCAATCTACTATCGTAGTGATATCGCCTCAGAAACCCAAGGAGGGGTAGCTATGAGTCAGGTCCGACTCCACAGCACGTAACAACAACAACGAAGAAACCTTACAAAATGCTTCAACAGAGTGGCTGTGATGCAGAATCTCAGGAAGCATTGTCAAGAACCACATTCCCAGCAGAATTTTTCATGATCCACAATTTTACCTCAAGTGTCATGCACACACGTCTCATTGGTTTCAGTCTTATAGCTAGCAAAATATTTGCAAGTTTCTTTTTTCTCTGTCAGGCAATGTAAGATTTCTGTTTATCTTTCATTTTCTGAAGACAAGCCACCACATGTGTGGAGTGACGTGTAACAGCACTAGATGGCTATTGTGAGATTCAGCTGTGCTATCACATGACAAAGAATGACTGAAACTGGGCAGAGTAGAACTGAAACCATGTGGCTCTGTGTCCGGCAGTAGTTATATGTGTGTGTGTGTGTGTGTGTTTGTGATCACTTCTGAGATTTCTCTGTTTTGTATTGAAAACACTTCACATCTCTGATAAAGAGACTGGTATAACCTAATGCACTTCTTCATGCTGTAAGAATACAAAAAAGACCAAACTGACTGCCGTGGAGTCGGATCCAACTCATAGCGACCCCTCCTTGGGTTTCCGAGGTAGTATCACTATGGAAGTACATTGCCCAACCTTCCTTCTAAGGAGTGGCTGCGGGCTTTGAACCACCAGCCTTCTGGTTAGCAGTCAAATGCCTTAAGCACTATGCCACCAGAGCTTCTATTATTTAGGTGTATCCTCTACTTAAAAGGCAGTCTCTCTTACAATCAAAGATTGAAAGCCCAAAGAGAGTGCTGCATCTTCCTTCATTAAGGAGACATGTAAGTATACACTTATGACACACAAGGTATTTCCTTGTAGCAGCCAAATGCTGGAAACAACTGAGATGCCACTGAACAGGTGGATGGTTGAACCAACTGTGGTACATCGATGCCATGGAATTCTACTCAGCGATAAAGTGGAATGAAGAGAACCGATTCACAACTACTCAGGACTTTCAGTGCTGAGTGGGAAAAAAAGATAAAAGCCAATTCCAAAAGATTACATACTGTATGATACCATTTATAAAACATTTTGAAATGACAAAAACAAAGAAATGAAAACAGGATGCCAGGATTTAGGGCAGGGAGTAAGGA
Organism: Orycteropus afer afer; assembly: GCF_000298275.1. Classification (NCBI taxonomy): domain Eukaryota; kingdom Metazoa; phylum Chordata; class Mammalia; order Tubulidentata; family Orycteropodidae; genus Orycteropus; species Orycteropus afer. Next base: position 671,243 of record NW_006922045.1, on the reverse strand, counting down.
AGGTGGGTGTGATTAGCCAGGGTAACTCTAGGGCCTTGTAATGAGGACTCCTACAAACCTTGACTGTAGTGGTAGGCGCTTGAATCACAGAGAGTAAACACACACACACACACACACACACACGAGTACATACGAAACTGGGAAAATCGAAAAGTGGGGTAGATTATATTATATCTGTGTCAGTTTCATTTTACACTCTTTTGCTGCAGTTTCCCAAGATGTTACCGTTGGAGGAAACTGGGTAAACAGTATCATTTTTCACACCTGCCTATGATTACAATTATTTCAAAATAAAGGGTTTACTTAAAAAAAAAATGTCTTGTAGTAGTGTCATATAAATGTTACTAATATAAAACTATAACCTTTAAAATAATTATTGTCTCACAGAGAGGGACCTGTGACTAAGGGAACAAATGATGTGAATAAAGGGGTTGTTCTCAGGAGAGAGAAGTGTGCCCTACAAATCGGTGGTACACTGCCCACTTACACATTATAGATGTTTAAACATCAAATGTGAGTATGTGTGACTAAGTCACAAGAGGGGACTTACAGTGGAAATGTCTTAACTTGACAGGTTAAAAAAGGCCTCTTCTATGTAATGAAAAGCCAAGTCTATTTTTAAAAGTGCAGTAAAATTTCATTATGATGCATAAAATTAGCAATTTAGCCATAAATACCATAATAATCCATGTATTTTGAAAGAAGAAAGTCATGCTATAAACTCCTCAGTAAAGCAATGTCATTGAGTGGCATTTTGTTTTTAAAAAACTGGTCCTTGTGATACTGAGGACACAAGGTTGGACATTGTTGGTGACGATGTTAAAAACAAATAGAAAATATTTTCTTATGGCATGTACAGAGTCATGATATTAAATGAACTTGGAATGCTGTATACACGTAACAGCACAACATCAGGAAATGCATGGCAAGTTTTATAAAAAAAATAAATACTAAACTGATCAATCATATTATATAAGATAAGGAGCTCTGGTAGCATAGTGACTAAAGCACTTGACTGCTACCAGAAGGCTGGCGGTTCAAACCCACCAGCCACTCCTCGGAAGGAAGGTTGGGCAATCCTACTTCCGTAGTGATACTGCCTCGGAAACCCAAGGAGGGGTCGCTATGAGTCGGGGCCGACTCGACGGCAAATAACAACAACAACAACATGAGCATATGATATAATTAATCAATCATATAAGATACATCATATGATATAAGACAGGATGCTGAAGTTGTCAAGGATTTCATCTCTTTAGATCCACGTTCAACACCCATGGAAACAGCAGTCAAGAAACCAAACAACGTATTGCATTGGGCAAATCTGCTGCAAAAGACCTCTTCAAAGTGTTAAAGAGCAAAGATTTGAAGACTAAGGTGCACCTGACCCAAACCGTGGTCTTTTCAATAGCAGCATACGCATGTGAGAGCCGGGCAATGAACAAAGAAGACCACAGGGGAATTAATGCATTGGAATTACAGTATTGGCAAAGAGTATTAAAACATACCACGGACTAAAAGAAGAACACACAAATCTGTCTTGGATGAAATGCAGCCAGAACACCACTTACAAGCAAGGGTGGTGAAATTCATCTCTCAAACTTTGGTCATGTTGTCAGGAGGGACCTGTCCATGGAGACAGATATCATGCTTGGTAAAGTAAAGGGTCAGCAAAAAATAGCAAGACCCTCAACAAGATCGATTGACATAGTGGCTGCAATAGGCTCAAGTGTAGCAAATGCAAAGACAGTGTTGTATTCTGTTGTACGTAGGGTTGCTATAAGTTGGAACCCACTTACCAGCACCTAATAACCTAACAACATATCATATATGTGTGTGTGTGTGTGTGTATGTATATGTATATAGATATGTGTGTGCATGTATGTACACGTATGTATATGTATATATGGAGAGAGAGAGATTTTAATTTTAGGAAATTAACAGTTACTTGTAGTTACCGCTATTAAATTTGCATTAATTTGAACAATTTTTAAGAATGGCATCATATTGAAACACGTGTTGCTTCATTTGCCTTAAAGCAGTATGCAGACCCTTTATTTAATTTGTGATTGGCCCTTAGAATGAAGTGCTGATGAGATGATGTAAGTTGGATGAGGTATAAAAGATGGAGATAATTCCAAAAACTTACTTCAAAACCACCATCATTTGTCACGAATTAAAATAGGAAGCAACATAATTCGCTGGTGTCCCTATTTTCAGTCACATCTCATTAATAGAATTCTGAAAGAGACATATGCCAGTGAACTTTCTACTTGTTCCTTGTTATTGTTGTTTTATCAGAACCGGTTCTTGTAAATGATGAAGTGTTATTTGTGGCCTGTATTTTGAAGCGTGTACATCATAAACAAGCCTGGAATATGAACTAAAAAACCAAGGTGTGTTTATCGGAGTGGAACTGTGCCTCACAGGACTTTCAATGCTGTGATCTTCTGTCATTACATCATCAGCCCTTTCTTCCCAGGAGGCTCTGGGTGGACTTGAACCTTAACCTTTCAGTAAGCAGCCAAGACCATTCACTGTTGCATCCCTCAGGTGCCCCAACTCTTAATCAAGTTATAATCCAAATATAAAGGGATTAATAACCTTCTCCCTTGTTTTCCTTAAATAGCCACATTCAAATGCAGATGACTACAATAGATATAATACAGGAAGATCTCTCTAGGAATGTTTAAAAAATAAGGGCCAAGAATGATTAGTATTTCAGAAGACCTTGATCCAATTTTCACAAAACAAACAGGAGAAAATGTGCCAAAAATTTGACATATTTCCCAAAAGTTACTTCACAATATTGAGACTTTACCACTTCACCAGAGCAGATAATTAAGCAATTGCATTAATTATGAGCTGACCAAGCACAAGTAAAACTAATGCATTATTACCACAGGCTACAGCTGTAGCAAGAAGAAATTTGACCAAAATTATTTTCTAGGACAGCAGTAATACTTTGAAACTAGGAATTTGTTCTAACTTCTACATAAATTATAAATCTTGTGTTTAATACCTCTCATCATGTCCCACAGAAATATATGTAAGAAAGTTATCCTTTTAGGAAATTATAAATCTATGATATGGAAGGGATTTGGGGCGTGACTAAATTGCTAAGAAACGTAATTTCCAGGAGGCATTTTCTTAAAGATTTTTCTTCATGTAATTGATTACTTAGCATTGTCCAATGTATTAACCAAAAATGAAGTCAAGATGTCCACTTACTATTTCAGCAACTCTGTGAGGTCTTTGGCCCTTTCAACATTGCACCAAACCAAACCTAAACCCTGGAGTGAACTGTGTCAGAATCAGTGGTGCTCCATGGAGTGATACTGGCTGTATCCTTTGGGAAGAAGACCTTCAGGCCCATCTTCTGAGGACCTCTGGGCAGGAGTTAAACCAGCAACATCTGCCTTAACAACAAGCACTTAACCATTTGGCCCCCTCATGCCTACATCAGCGTTGTAAAATCCCTCCGGCTGGGAGCTGGAAGAAAGTTTCCTGGAGAGTTCAGTTGGGAACATTCCTCATCCAAACTTGTCAACAACTGTGACGGGAAAATGTGGAACCCTTGGAACTGAGCATGTCCCATGGTTACAAATGGGTAACACAGTCCCCATTCTCCTCATCTCAGCAATCTTCTTCCTTCTATAACATTAAAACACTTGCTCAGGGTTACTTCAGAAGTAGGGGAATTTGCTCTAAACTAGCTGATAATCCTCATTTCCATGTAAATGCTCCTCATTGGCCATGTTTCTAAAGCCATTAAAACCCAGCAAGTTAAAAGAAAAGAAAAATCAGCTTTTGAGAGGCGGAATCCTGGGAAGGAAAGCCCTAAAGGAATGGGGGAAGCAGCAATCCAGGGGCTAGCACCCTTGGGATTTTTCAGAGTTCCCAAGAAGACTCCACTCTACACCACGTCCCCGTGCCTAACAGGCCCGCTCTCCAGTCGCGCTCCCTTGTCTTCCAGCTGTAAAACTAGGGCTTTTATTGCACTTACTTATAACCCAATACAGCTGTCAAAGATGTAAAAATGTTATTATGTAGCCAAAATGCAAAACAGCTGACTAAACAGTTAAAATAATTAATTTGTCTAATCAGTATTTGGCAAATTGAGTTTTGGAAATCCCTGCTGCGTTAGAGGACAAAGTATATGCAAAAAGAACATACTTTTTATTTTGTGTTTTTGTTTCTGTTTTAAGTTTTCTCTTTGTTTTAATTATTTATTTTTAAAACTCATTTGGTTGTTACTGTTGGGAACATACACAGCAAAACGTACTCCAATTCAGCCGTTTCCACATGTGCGACTCTGAGCCACTGATTACATTCTTCGAGTTGCCGTTCTCAGCATCTGATTTTGAGTTGTTCCTTCCCCATTAACACAAACTCTCTGCCCTCTAAGGTTCTCATCTGAGCTTCCCAGTTGGTGATGTCATTTTGATCCATATAGATAGTTCTTAAAAGAGCCGAATGCTCAAGGCAGGGTTTTTTTTTTTTTTTTAACAGTTTACATAAACTATTGTTTGGTTTTAAGTAGACTTCAGGGGACAGTTTTAGTTTGAGTCTTAAAAATTATCTCAGGGCAATAGCTTCAGGGGTTCATCCACTCTGGAGTCCATGAGAATTTGAAATTCTGTTCATCTTTCACCTTTTGATCAGGATTGTTCCATAGAACCGTTCATCAAAATGTCCACTAATGGTAGCCAGGCACCATCCAGTTCTGGCTTCATGGCAAAGGAGCCAGTTGTTCATGGAGGCAATTAGCCACACACTCCGTGTCCTCCTCCTGTTCCTGACTCTCCTTCCTCTACTGCTCCAACTGATGACAAGGAATGCCTTTGTCTCCAACTTTTGTTGACAAGAACTAAGCCTATACGTGAATCGTGATTTTTTAGGGGGAGGGAGGGTCGTGAATATTTCTAGATGTGCTTGAAACTGAAAACAATAATTTATTAATTTAATAGTAAGGCACGAACATATTCCAACATGTTTTCCAAACTTTTCTTTTGTTAGCTAAAAACTGAATATATACTGTCTTTATTTTAACATAACTTCAATGTTACCGAGACACTTAATACTAAATAGAAATAAAGAAAAGGACAAATACGGCAAGTGATTTTTCCAGCCAAAGGACTGTTGCATGTAATGTTCACTTTGCCAGTATACTTCTCCCTGCCCGTTGGTCGCAGCTCAACAATTACTTCCTCAGAGGAGTTCTTCCTGTCATCAATCCCAACTCATTTCTCTTGTAGTGTGCTCTCCTAGTAACTTCTGTTTCACCTCAAACTACACACTGTCCCACGCCTTCCCATGCCTTCCCATGGTTAAGCATTTCTAAGTTCAGAAAACAGTTGTTGTTCCATAGATGTTCTTGGCAAAAGGAGCTCTGGTGGTCTAGTGGGCAAAGCATTTGGCTGCTAACCAGAAGGTCAGCAGATCAATCTCACCGGCCACTCCACCAGAGGAAAATGAGATGATCTACTTTTGTAAAGATTTGGCCTTGGAAACCCTACGGGGTCACTATGAGTTAGAATCGACTGGATGGTTTTTGGTTTTGGAAGATGCTCTTGGCAAGTTCTTTGAGCAGAGTTTTCTTCTCTGGTGTCTTTGTGTCAAATAAGGGGAAAAGCATATTGGAAAAAAAAATCCAAACCTTAAAATGAAGGTCAATGATAAATGCTGGAGATAAATAAATGGAAAATGTCTGAAAAAGGAATGACAATTTTTCCTCACTAAAATGCATTGAAATCTCAGAAATATAAGGCATTTATAACGTTAAATATTTCTCTAAATATCTTGGAATAGAAAACTTTGTGAATTTCCTCTCTCTTGGCTAATAGGTGTCTAAGTTTGAAGGTAGTGTTAGTCATATGTCGTACTAAATGTTTTATATTTCCCCCAACTTAAAGAGTGATTGAATATGTTGTTTCACTTAAAAAGATACTTAAAAGTGCAATATTTGATTATTCAGGATAACACCAAAGAATGCTAAATTAAGAAGAGGACTAAAATAATGTTTGGCAGCCAAACAACAACACTCTGAAATACATATCAGCAATATTATTGTGTTGTTGTTATGTGCCATCAAGTCGGATCCAACTCATAGTGACCCTTCCTTGGATTTCCAACGCGGTATCACTACAGGAGTAGATTGCCCAACCTTCCTTCTGAGGAATAGCGGATGGGTTTGAACTGCCAGCCTTCTGGTTAGCAGTCAAGTGCCTTAGGCACTAGGCTACCAGAGCTCCTACTGTTGTGCAGCGGAGTAAATTAAGAACTAAGAACTAAAGGCCGCGAGAGACTCACTGAGTAAATATAGCTGAGGGTGATAAAGCTGAGGTTTGTAGCATGTATTGACTAACTTCAGTACACACTGTCAGTCTTAAATCAATTATCAGCCACTTAAAAGGACCATCGTTTACACAGTATTGTATGCCTAGTAATTAGCACATAGTAGGTAAATAGAAGGAATCAATATGTAACTGTGTTATTCTTTTCACCTGTATGTATCTTATTTTGATACCAAAAACCGAAAACTCATTGCCGTCTAGTCAGATCTGACTCATAGCAACCCCTCCTTGGGTTTCTGAGGCAGTGTCACTATGGAAGTAGATTGCCCAACGTTCTTCCAAGGAGTGGCTGGTGGATTTGAATCTTCTGGTTAGCAGTCAAATGCCTTAGGCACTACACCACCATACCATTAACAGTATATCAACTAAAATATCATAAACTGGTGAAAACAAATCATAAAAATGTTATTGTAGTAAGTTAATATTTACTAGTCTATTTTGTAATTCATTAATATTTATTTAACTAGTATTAGATGTAACAGAGGTCAGGTTTTGAAAGATCTCACAGTCTAAGGGGAAACATGTAAATTAATAAATTCAGTGTACAACACATTCCATAACAGAGGAGCAGGAGAAGTACAGAAGACACACAAGAAGGTTTTAGAGAATGTCTTACTTGAAGTTTATGCCTCAGTTTGAATAGGAAATGTCAGCATGAATGAATAATTTCTTTTAGAAGAATCAGCCCAGGGCTGGGCCCTCTGAGGCGGCAGTTACATGTGTCTCAAATGTCCAGCCTTTCCAAACTGCTGACGACTCCATCATCTCTAACATCATCTACTCCTCCTCCATTCAGTTCTCTCCTTCCATTTTAGGGTCCTGTAATTTGCTGCAATATCAGACAGTGTTTCACTGCTAGTCATAAGATTTTCATTGGCCAATTCTTTGAGAAGTGGATGGCCTCTTCCTTCTTCTGAGTCCGTCTTAGTCTGGAAGTTCTGCTGAAACCTGTCCACCATGGTGACCCTGCTGGCATTTGAAACACCAGTGGCATAACCTTCAGCCTCACAGCAACACTCAAGCCACCACAGTACGACAAACTGACAGACAAGTTTGTCTCCCTTGGTTGTTTCAAACTGCTCTACTCATTTCCC
>NW_006922045.1:653243-663138 GCF_000298275.1 Orycteropus afer afer | reverse complement strand
TGCAGACCATTCCCACAAAGAAACTAAGAGTGGTGACTTGAGAAACCTCTAGTAAGACAGTGACTCAAAATATAGCCCACCCTAATTCTGACTCATTAACATATTGGACAACTCACTCCAAAATGGGACCATGACCACAGGCATAGAAGCTAGGATCTACAATACACATCATAAAATGGATCACAGGACCATGGCTAGAAGGGCCATGTTAAGTAATTTAGTATATCACAAAGCATAAATGGTTTTAATCTGGCAGGGGAACAAAACGATAATGCAGATACAAGAAACAGTGGGTGGAAGAGGAGACTCCAGATAAACAACAGACTGTGCCTAAATTCCTACAGTCTGAAGCTAAGCAATGGAGGGGGTGACGAGAGACCATGCTAGGGATTCAGCCATAATCTAAGCTGGCCACCTTGAAAGCTCCATCCTGCTATCAGTGCCTTTGTGTACCACGCCCTCCCCTTTACTGTAGACCTAGGGTCTCTCTTCTAACAAATGGAATATGGCAAAAGTGATGGGGGGTCACTTCTGAGACTAGGGTACTAAAGCAGTGTGACTTCTGCCTTGCTTTTTTCATTTCTCGGTCTCCTTTAGAACCCTCACTTTAGGGGACCCAAGCTGCCATTTGCTGAATAGCCCTGTGGAAAGAAACAAGTGGGAAGACCCGAGGCCTGACCCACTTGAGTAAGTCAAACCTTACGATGGCTGCAGCCCAGTGGGCAACTGGACTACAGCCTGGAGAGCCTGAGCCGAAAGCCATGCCTGGATTCTTACAACAGAAACTGTGAGGTGATGTATGGCTGTCGTTTTGATCTGATACACTGTGCTATGATTTGTTACATGGCCATAGATAATTATTACAAATGGATAACTACCACAATTCAATAAAGAGCCCACAGGGAGCACAATAAAGACATTGGGGTTTAACTCATAAGCAATAGGCTCTAATAAAGGATTTTAGGAGTGGTTATCTGAGTAAACGCGCATTTAACACACATTACTTAATGATTTCTTGTGGGTATGTAGCGTCAGAGGCAGAGATATCAGAAAGAAAGTCTAGTGGACGAGGAACGCTCTCGGTCAACAGCGGGGCGCTGGAGAGGAGGGGAGGAAGCTGAGGATGCCACAGGGGCAGAAGCAGCAGGGCCCTGTGCTGACCGGGTCCAGGCGAGGACACGGGGGAGGGCGAGCCCCCACGAGGCCAAAGATTCCCAAGGAAATGATTGGCTGGAAGAAGGAGCCACCCCTGACTCTGAAGAAAATCCACAGACAGTCAGAAGGCTTGAGCTGGGTGGCAAAGGAAGGAAGCAGAGTGTGAGGTCCATTTCAGACACTCGAAGTGATAGAGTCCCCTGGGGCAGAAGAGGCAGCAAGGAAGACACCAGGGAGGGAGAAAGCTGAGGATCTAGGGAGAAACCAGAACTGCTGTGGACCTCAAGGTCTCCAGAATGGCGAGAGACGAAGATGAAGCTAAGACAGGCAAGAACAAGGGTTAGGAAGGAAGTACAAAGAGGGCTGGGAGCCCAGCGTGCCAGAAATCAAAGAGGAAAGAGTGCTGTAAAAGATGGATAGGCCGTGCCAAATGAAGCAGTGAACGCAGCTGCTCGGTGCCCGGCCATTGGAATTACTGGAAGCGTCCAGCTTCCAGAGAGGCCATGGCGTCCTGTAGACAAGTCTCCCGACCTGCTACAGAGAATCTGACGCCTGCCGTCATCCTGTCCTGTCCATCATCCTTGTACACAGCCTGTGCTTGGGGGTCCTTTGACTGATTCCCTACTCTATCCCCAAATATGAGCTACCTTAAGTCCATGTGCTATAAGCATGTGGATGATATTCTCCATTTTTCATGCTTTATATGAAAATAGGAAACCAAACTCTGCCACAAAAACGCTTGTCATTGAGAATGAGAAATGAAATCTGCCATTAGTCGTATCACAAAACTGAGGGATATTATTTTCACTCTGGGGAAACTGAGGGAAAAAATGTTATGAACTGTCCTGTAACAACAAAACAACACAAGCTTAGAGCTCAACACCCCTATGTGTGTCTCCCTAACTCTTCCGGGAGACAAGTTCCCTCGCCGTTCTTTGAATGTACTCATCAAGTGCAACCCCTTCCCACCCATTATTAGTTAAAGTCTAGACCAGAGCAGCTATGTTTCCAGGAGACCACCAACCAAGGCAAGACTCATTTGCAAAGCAGACTCACCACAGACCTTTCAATTCCCGGCTGAGCTCTTTAACCACTGTGCCACCAGGGCTTCCTAATAATATTAAGGTAAGGAAGATCATGTTCCCCTCCGCACTTCTTATCTGCTCCGTTGTCTGTTTTCTCTCTCTTATTCCGTGAAACCCTAAGGCAGAGGAAAAGCTTAACCACTCAGTCCTGTGACCAAGGAGCACATTGTTACGTTTACCCTGGAGGTTGGAAGATGAGTTAAGACAGATGATGAACCATATGTGCCTGAAGGCAATAACTGCCCTTGGGATGTGCCTTCATGTGTATTTGGTACCAATTGGAAAGTTAGAGGGCTTTCTGCTTACATTTTTCCAAGCGCACAGAGAGAGCAGAAGTGTTTCAGAATCCACGAGGACCTGGAGTTGCCAAGGCCTGTGGTTCACGACCATAAGTCGTGTCTGTTCATCCTGTTCTTTGTGTTCCTACTTAATAAAAATGGAAGCGGTGGGGCTCTCCGGCGAGAGAGAAGCGTGTGATCAACGTGTTTTCCCTCAAGACCGAAAGGAAGCTTTCACTTCTGCAGTACCAGATGGATTCGAGTCTAATTTTGAGTAAAGCCCTGTGAGTGAACAGTCCCACAGCGAGAATTTCGAAACACATGCTCACTCCTCAGACATTTCACAAAAAGAGGGCTGTGAGGAAGCCGCTGAACATTTTCATTCCCATGTCCTTATTCTCTTACTTTATTGTGGTGGAAGATACTCAGATGTTTAAATTTCTTCACTGAGTGAAATACATGCAAGTGGAAGAGAGAAATCTGTCCAATTCACAGGCATTTTGAAATCCTCCCTGCTGCTGTTACCTACAGCCACCTTCATCTGTCTGTGGAAGTATTGACCCATCGTCCCAGAACCGCAGACTAAGTCAGCTAAGGGCTCCCTGGGCACCTGTGGCCACACCAGCAGACAGTCTTTGCTTACCTCTGCAAGAGGAAGCGTGTTTTTTTTGTATTTTTAATATTTCCTGGTACTTTAATCAAGCATTAAGGTCCCCGCTTAGCCTAGATTGTTCTTATACCTTAATCTTCTAATCTTACTTTCCCTGGTATTTATGTTCTCATTTTAAATTCAGATAGATTTTTTTTATGATCTTTCTTATAGTTTCTTTTGCAAGTAGTAGTTCAGTTGTAGAAGTATTGTCGTTTTTATAGCATTGAAACCCTTGTTGGAGAAAAAGTTCTTTATCAGGTATGAGCTGTGTGTCTCGCAGTGAACACTCCCTATCAGCCAGACCATTCCTTGCTCTAATCACCTTCATTTCCAAGCTGAAGCATGTGGATCGCAGTGCTTGTTTAATACGTGAGCTGCTTCTTTATCTTCAAAAGGGAGCATAGAGAAGCAGATCGTTTAATATATAATACGTGCATATCAATCATATTTCATATATGATATTTTATAAACAATGTTATATACATAGCGTTTGTGTATGCTATGTGTATATAAATAAATGCAGTGCAAGCATGTCATTATTGGCTGTATTTGACCATAATTACATTTCTGCATGGTCTAATCACAATCCTAAACATTCAGCACATGTTGCTGAAGAGCCTGGAGTCCATGTCTGCACACTTTCCCTTCCTCTCACTGTGAGCGTGCTCGGCTGTCCATCACAGCCCTTCGTAACTGCTGCTGATCAGTGACTTCACCACCATTCAACACGTGGGCCAAGTCACAGGTTACTGCAGCTAAGCCTTTCACTGAGTCCCCCCGTCTTTGATTTAGCGTCTCTATCCCTAGTGGAGCAGTGGTGAAGCACTCTGGTGCTAATCAAAAGGTCATTGGTTTGCTCTATCACCCATCAGCTGCTCAATGGGAGAAAGATAAGGCAGTCTGCTTCCTTGAAGATTATACCTTTAGAATGCCCAGTGGGCAGTTCTACTGTGTCCTATAGGGTTGCTCCGAGTCAGGCTTGATGACAATTTCTGTGTGTGTGCAGGGAGATCATGGAAGAGATGATACAAGAAATATTCAACCACCAGAGAAATGATAAGTCTCTGTCCCTTTGATATGTGAGGTCACTGCTTATAAATTCTAGGAAGCTTGTTTCATTCCAGATTCTTCTGAATAAACGGAGTCCACATTTGTTAAACCAGTGTTTAGAGGATGAGTTCTTTGCAGGCTTAGGTTTTATAAATCAGAATCTCTCAAGCAGCTTTAATTCTGTGAAGCAGCCTTAGACTTGGCAACTAAAGAGCACACAGATTTGCAGAGCCATTTGTGCTCGGCAGTTGAGTTATCATACATGCCTTTGGGCCAGGTGGAATGTGCCCCACACTGTCTCTTTCGGCCCCGTGAACTCTTTCATTTTGGGTTACAGCTGTGCAGGGATCCTAGTCAGCCTTTAATCTGTGTCTAAAGAACTTCCAGAAATGGTGTATGACTACTGAGGGAAAAATTTAATAGCACTGAATATATTTACCAACGTTTCCAAAAACTTCTACAGAAATGTATCGTTGCATTTTTGCATATTTTCAGACATATCTTGCCCAGCATTGTTACAATCATATAGGGTTTTTTGAGCAAATACTGCTCCCTTGGGACAATATTAAAAACCCTACAGAAACGGTGTTATTTAAGGCACAGCCCATTTATTTGAAGAGATTCTAAACTATTTGGAGAAATAAGATTAAGACACAAGGAAAACAGTTTATATAAAGCAGGACACAGTTAAGTTCTGAAGTGTGCCATGACTTTATCCGTGGTAGAAAAGTTAGGAGAAACACAGGAACAGTGAGCGGAGGGATCAGGAAGATGCAGGTAGATCAAGAAACTACAGCCAGGTTTTCAAACCTATGAACTGTGAGCCTACAGTCTAGGCTTTAATCTAGGCTACTCGATTTATAAAATATATGACTTTGGGCAAATTACTTAAAATTGCTACATTACAGAGGTATATCTCTAAAAACGGAAAGTGAAAGTTCTAACTGATAGAGTCTTTATCAAGTTAAAGGAGATACTGGCAATAATTAACAATTACAAAATATTTATGGTGCGTCATCCCACCTTAGAAATTTTTCACCTATTAACTCACTAAACTCTCCAACTACCTTAAGAGGTAAATACTACCATTCCTCCCTTTTGCTGTCCCGAGCCGTCCACACAGTTGTTGCTGTGCTTGAGCCCATCGTTGCAGCCTCCATCTCAATCGTTTTTGTTGAGGGTCTTCCCTTTTCTTGCTGAGACTCTACTTTACCAACCATGATATAGTCTTCTCTCGGGAGCAGTGTTCTGGTTCCCTACTGCCGCTCTGACAGGAATATACCAAAATGGGACGGCCTTAACAAACAGGAGTTTATTCTCTTACAGTTTGGAGGCTTTAAGTCCAAGTTCAAAGTGCCAGGCTCTAGGGGCCGGATGAAAGCCCCATAGCCTTGGGCTTCAGCTCTGCTTCCAGCTCCCAGCCCACAGAAGCTAGAGGCTTTTCTTCACAAGGACAGCTGCTGGCTGTTGAGGCTGCCAAGCCCAAGGTTGACAAGTAAAAAGGCAGAGTCCTGATGTTACCAAACTACATGGCAGGCCAGTAATTCAAGTCCATTGTAACTGCCTAGGTCGGCAGAGTATGGCAGGCTGCTGAACAATGACACTGCTACATGCAGGGTCCAAGCATGCCATAAGCTAGAGACCATTCTCAAAGCTGCTTCTGATATATGGGAAGCAGATGAAATACCCAAAGCATCTACTCAGCTGCTTGTGGTAGATCCCACTATGGAGTTGATTGGCAGTCTCATCATGGGGAATAACTACCACCAGATGCCCAGCCACTCAACCAGGGCCAGCCAAGTGTACACAAAAACATAACCACCACCATCAGTCCTTGTCTTTCACAACTGAGCAAACCTAGACACAGAAAAGATAAATAACTGGTTCAATGTCATATCTATTAGTGGAAGATTTGGGATCTGAGTCTACAGTTCAAACAGTTCAACATCACATTATTTTTCTCAATAAACTTACCAATAATCATTGTTATATAGAGAGAGGGTAAGATCACTAGTAGACCTTGAAACCTTTTAGGGTATGAAGAGGTAAAAGAGAAATACCACATAAAACAGTCATGCTGTAACATATTTATCTAGATATTCCGTCCACAAGCACTGATTGTTGTTGTTATGTGCCGTCAAGTTGGCCCCAACTCATAACGACCCCTCCTCGGGTTTCCGAGGCAGTATCACTACAGAAGTAGGATTGCCCAATCTTCCTTCTGAGAAATAGCTGGTGGATTTGAACCACCAGCCTTCTGGTTAGCAGTCAAGTGCCTTAGGCACTATGCTACCAGAGCTCCTACAGTCCTTTAAATACAGCACTAGCATATGACTATAAAAATAGCTTAAAATAACTGTTTCAAATTGTTTTGTAAGAGGTACTTCAGTACTGAAGTTGTCAATGACTTCATTTTACTTGGATCAACCATCAACACCCATGGAAGAAGCCATCATAAAATCAAACAACATACTGTGTTGAGCAAATCTTCTGTAAAAGACCACTGTAGAGTGTTCAAAAGACCACTGTAGAGTGTTCAAAAGGCCACTGCAGAGTGTTCAAAAGCAAAGAAGTCACCATGAGGATGAAGCTGTGCCTGACCCAAGCCTTGGTATTTTCAGTCACTTCATAGGCATGCGAATGCTGAACAATGAGTAAGGAAGACGGAAGAAGAATGGCTGACTTTGAGGTATGGTGTTGGTGAAGAATATTGAAGATACCATGGACTTCCAGAAGAACAAATTAATCTGTCTTGGAAGAGGTACAGCCAGAATGATCCTTAGAAGTAATGATGGTGAAACTTTGCTTCATGTACTTTGGGCATGTTATCAGGAAGGACCAGTCCCTGGGGACGGACAACATGCTTAGTAAAGTAGAGGGTCAACAACAATGAGATCTTCAATGAGATGGTCTGACCCAGTGACTGCAACAACAGACTCAGACAATGATGTGAGGGCGGCACAGACCAGGCAGTGTTTCGTTCTGTAGGACACAGTTGTTGTGAGACAGAAGCAACTCGACAGCACCTAATAACAACGAACAACAGGTCAGTTTCAGAAGTATTGTCATTTTTATAGCATAAAGACCTGATTAACACATTCCATATGCAGTAAAACCTGCCAAAGCCAGAACCTGTGCTAAGGGAGAAACCTGTCAGAGAAGGAAAACTCAAATATTTTCCATGGAAATTAGTGACAGGAAAATGGCAAGACTGCACTATCAAGGGTGAAAAGCATACAAGACCAGGAAAAACCAAGCAATCTGGTCGAGCTCTGTACTCTGTTTACACACATAGATGACACCAAAAAAAGAGACCAAATCTGTTGCCATCGAGCACATTCTAGTCGACGCATGCAGCTGAAACCATGGGATTTGAAGACTCATTGTAATTGGCCAATGACTGTGGTTCTGACAGGGATACATTAGAAGGGTCAAAAAGTAAATTAGCGTAGAGTTTCTGCCTTGTAGGTGTATTGATACATGTAAGCCGGAGTAAATAAAAGTATATTTGTTATTATAAATAAGTGCAGGAATATTTTTATAAAAAATCATAAATTTCTGCTGAAACACACTGCACAAAAGCTGTATCGACAATCGCTTTGGTGTCACCCTCTCTGACAGCGTCACCTGGTGTGGTCCATGCCCCCGGCACATCCCCAGGGACACTGCGGTAGAGTTGGAAAGACAGCAGTCTTCATTTGTGTACCTTCTATCCCATCCGTTGCTGTTTGTGAGGCGGGTTCCGAATTCTGTGAGGATATTAGTGGGAGTGCAGAGCTCTACCTGCCTAGGCACAGAAGCCTCAGACATGACAGTGACCACAATGGCGGAAGCCCACGTGTGTGGCAGGTTCAGCACAGGCCCCACATCAGGGATTCCCTGTCAACCCCGAGAGCCGAAAATTAAGCCTGCTTCTCGATGTGTTGATGGGACTAATGCCCTGCGTGTCTGTCTCAAATCACTTTTCATCTCCCCACCTCTAGACGAAATCGGGGCTCAAAGTTTACTAAGTCAAAACCCAAGGAGCAGCCCCCATTGCTCTGTCTTCAATACATGTATTGAGCCATAGTGACGTCTATTTTTAAATTTTGATTGTGAGTATTGTTTGGACAGATGAAAGAAAGTTCAAGACAAAAGTTAGGATAAGGGTGGTTTCAAAGGGTTCCATCCAGATTCATGCCTGAATAAAAGCAAGGAAAAAATCATTTAAAGTTTCTTCCTTGCAAACTGTTGGAAATAGGTGCATTTGATTCATTACAAACTCTAAGTCTGAGCTTTCAGGTTCATATATTTATAGATATTATTGGGTTCATGTTGGGATGATCCTGACAGTGTGTTCTATATGGTACAGGACAGTAAGTTTCTTTGAAAACAATTTGGAAAGTAGGTAGTCCTTAACTCATAGGTTGAAAATAAGAAAAATTAGGACTTTGGGGCCACATTTTTAAGAAGAAAAACTTCCTATGGCTTTGTGTGCCTAATTTTAAACCTAGTCTCTTGGGAATTTCCTGTGTATCAAGGAAGAGTTTTTAATTATTCTGCCACAATTCAGCTTCACATGTGAAGTACTTCATTTACGTATAAAATCAACTAAGATCTACAGCATTTTAAAGGTTTTTCTTCATCTAAAAGTGAAAATCCCAGGAAAAATTAACCATCAGTAGGTAACCTGGGTTTTACCGGCTCCTGCTTGTATCACCCGGGGACCTTCCTTACAGGAATATGGGCGTTTATATACAAATCAGGAATCCCTGGGTGGTATGGAAGGGGCCTTGATGGTGCAATAGTTAAAGCACTCAGCTGCTAACCGAAAGGTCACTGGTTCAAACCTACCAGCCACTCCGTGGGAGAAAGATGTGGCAGTCTCCTTTCATAAAGATGGACAGCCTTGAGAACCCTATAGGGCAATTCCACTGTGTCCCACAAAGTCACCATGAGCCGGAATGGACCCTACAACAGTGGGTTGGTAAGTTTTGGGGGGATATGAACAGTTAAGGTCACTACTAACTTAAATGTTCAAAACCTCACTCAGAATCTGGCCACTTGCTGCTGATGGTCACGCCTTGCAAACCCCAGGGAGCCCTTAGTTCCACTCTGACACACAGGAAACACATGGGGTCTCCAAGAGTCGCAATCCACTCAAGGGCAATGGTTAGGAAGCTGTAGCTTTGTATTGGAGCCGGTGGCGTCACCATGAGTCAGACTCAACTTCACAAACACTGGTTTATTATTTGATTTTTAACATACAAATTAAAGCTTACCTGAATGCAGGGGTAGAGAGGTGCCTGCAAAGCACGAGCCCACTGTGGAGAGGCTGGTAAACACACCTGGGTGGAACATGCGCTCCGGGCGGCCTGCACCGCACTGGGTGGGCAAAGCCACTGCATTAGAGCGTCCACACAACTGCTCACAGCCTCGGAAGCGCGTGCATCCAGTCCCCATCCGGCCTCTTCATGTGTGTCAATGCCGCTGATTCACAAATTCTACCTGAGAGTTTAGAGAGGATGGCACTCGGGGACTCGCTCCCCACTTGAAAGGGATTGGGCCGGGGGTGCCCCACGACATTACCAGCCCCGAACACTTGGGCACTACAGTCTAACACTTGCAACCTTATTACCGATTTCTATTGTATGATAAGCAACATGAAAAATTACATAGAATAATTGAATAAAACA
>NW_006922045.1:649584-651032 GCF_000298275.1 Orycteropus afer afer | reverse complement strand
CTCAGCTAAATAGAACCTTAAAGGTTTTGCCCTGTAGCTCTCTAGCTATGGCCCAATATAGACAGATTTATAAAAAAAAAAATAGTTTGTTGGGTGGTACTTTTGTATATGGAGTATATTGTAATTTGATATATAATATACCCGCAGGGTTTTTCTAGGAGTTGTATTAGCTCAGACTTAAAGGGACAGAAGTAGTTTAAAATCAAAAAAGGCAACTGGGTATCCAACTTTCTGCATTCAGAAGCCTGCTGAGAAAGCAACTCAGTCACGGAGATAAGACATTTCTCATAGAGAAGGAAGGATGACTCAGAGAATGGAATCAAAATCCAGATGACAGATCCAAGAGCTGCAGAGACGTACTGCCAAGAAGTAGAGCTATGATTCAAAGAATTTCCATTCAGTAGCATTTCAGAGCACATAATACCAAAAAAAAAAAAAAAATTCACTGCTGTCAAGTCTGACATGACCCAGAAGGACTCCTCCTTGGGTTTCCAAGGTGGTATCTCTACAGAAGTAGATGGCCCAGTCTTTCTTCCAAGGAGTGGCTGGTGGGTTTGAACCGCCAGCCTTCTGGTTAGCAGTCAAATGCCTTAGGCACTAGGCCACCAGAACTCCCATAATGAGCAACCACAATGGTTATGTGCTTGCCTACTACCCAAAAGGTCCATGGTTAGAATTCACCCACAGATGCATCAGAAGACAAGTTTGCCAATCTGCTTCTGAAAGATGACAGCTTTGAAAATCCTTGGGGAGCAGTTCTACTCTGAAGACATGGGGTCACCAGGAGTGGAATCAAGGACCAGTAATTCCTCATGCTTGCAAACATCGAGTGGAGTTGTACATGAGGAGCCTTATCCACATCTGAACCTGAACTGAATGTGAATGAGTTGACGAGATGATACTTTGAGAAAGGATGAGAATGTTTTGCTCATATGAGGCATGTTGAGTTTGATGGCTACCATCAGGCCCTCCTACGCCCATATGCTGATGCTGTTTCTCATGTCAACAAATGGAGGCTATTTCCCCTTCCATTGAATCTAGTTTTGTCTTGTGACATTCTTTGATCAGTATGATATGGAGGAAGTTAAGCTTTGGAATTTGGAAGCTCAGGACTTGATAACAGGTAGATTTACTTCCTCCATCTTGGAGCCCAGTCACCATGAGGCAGTCCAGATGAGATTACTGATGATAACAAGGCATGTGGAGAGAGGCCTTGGAGGTGTCCCAGCACCAGATAAGCCCCCAGAAAATGCAGCCACATAACTGGCTCCAGTTGTCATCACATGGAGGAGAAAAGCTGATTATCTGAGCACTGCTCAAATTCCTGTTCCTGAACACATGAGAAATGACACTTTGCTGATATTTTAAGCCACTAAGTTTTAAGGAGCTCTGGTAGCATAGTGGCTAAAGCACTTGACTGCTAACCAGAAGGCTGGTGGTTCAAACCC
>NW_006922045.1:645744-648145 GCF_000298275.1 Orycteropus afer afer | reverse complement strand
TGCTAGTTTCTATATAGGATTTTGTATATATGTTTATAAGGGAAATTATTCTGTAAAGGCTGTTTTGTCAGGTCTTGGTGTCAAAATTATGACAACTTCAACTGTCTCTCTTTTCCTGATCCCAAAAGATTATAGACCATGGTAATATTTTACTCATTTTTTGAAAGTTTAAGAGGGTTTATTACTGTACTATTTTAATTCCAGAACGTTTTAGAGGTATTCTGGGATATTTTATATCAAATAAAATCTAGATTTATTAGACTTCTTATTTTAGAATTGATTTTGATAATTCATATTTATATTAGATAATTATTTAATCTTTATATAAGATATTCTTTATATTGCTCATATAATCTGTTCATTTAAATAACATTTCCCTCATTAACTGCTCATAGGCCACAATGTTTTAATGTATTTGTTTATTTATCCATTTATTAATTCCATGCATAATTATTGAGTTCTTAGGATGTGGTTAGGAGCTCTGGTAGTGTAGTGCCTATGGCATTTGACTGCTAACCAGATGGCTGGTAGTTCAAACCCACCAGCCACTCCTCGGAAGGAAGGTTGGGCAATCTACTTCCATAGTTATACTGCCCCGGAAATCCAAGTTGGGGTCGCTGTGAGTTGGATACGACTCTACAGCACTGAGGCTTTTTTTGGCCTTAGGATGTGGTTTGAAGCTTGTGGCGTAGTTCCTAAGGCATCTGACTGCTAACCAGAAGGCTGGCAGTTCAAGCCCACCAGCCACTCCTTGGAAGGAAGGTTAGGTAATCTACTTCTATAGTGATACTGCCTTGGAAACCCAACGAGGGGTCGCTATGAGTTGGATCCGACTCCACGGCAGTGGGTTTGGTTTGATGGTTTGGAGAGAGGTAAGAAGTTGGTGTGCGATGGAAGTAAGGCTAAAATATCTTAAAATTTAAAAAAGGAAGAAATGCATAAGTCATGATGAAAATAATAAAACCATCACAAATAAGTACATACAACCACAACCCAAACAGATAGCATCCAGGACAAATGCAAGTCAGTTAGAAAAGCAAATAGAAACGGCAAGAAGGACTGTACACTCCATGACTTGAGATCAATTAATAGAGTTTTCTCCTTGAAGGCCTTCAAGGAAACTTAAACATGAGTCTCTAATGTCTGATTTGTCTCATTTTAATTTTAAAATTATATTGCTTCATATTTAAGTCTCTCAATCATTGGTATAAATTAAATTTTATGTACAGTAAATACTTAAGAGTATTGGAAAGAAATTTAGCAGATTTAGCCACAGAATTTATTATGACTTACTTTTTTATATAATTTATTTAGTTATATTATTTATTGTAGTAATTAGTGGATCATTCACTACTGAATAATTCAAATTAAGATGAAGATCACATATACTCCATTTTATATACACTTTCATTGAAAAGTACATATGTATTCACTAAAAGTATTATGCACGAAGGTTGGGCAATCTACTTCCGTAGTGATACGACCTTGGAAACCCAAGGGGGGTCACTATGAGTCAGGTCTGACTGGATGGCACATACCAACAAAAATATTATGAATCTGGTAGTGGCAATCATATAAAACTTGGGGTATGACAGTTGAGTTGAGCTAATTGCTAGAAATGTGTTGTTCATTAGAGACCATATTTTTGTGGCTTTATTAAAGAAGGGGAAATAAATGGAATTTAGGACCAAAATATTTGGCATAGAATCGTGTTTTTACCCCCCGGGAATCTGACATTAGTGGAGAAGTCCAGTCTCAGGGTGGCCGTCTGGCCCAGTTCCTCACTCAGAATTGTTGCCTTCACACCAAAATGCCATGGTCCAAGCTTGCTCTCAGCTGAGTCAACTTCACAGGGCTTCCATTTCTGGAGGAATCCTAACTTTCTCTGCAGCATGACTCTCCATAGACAAGAATTGGCAGCTCACTAAATGCACTTAGTGACTTTTCCACCTAATGATTTCATCTGAGCTGATTTCGATAGTGTCTCCGTGTATATGGGATGCAATCAAGGCTCTCATTCGCAGTTGATCCAGCGGAGATTCGGGTCACCAAGCCCTGCTGTCCCTCCTCAGTGACCAGCACGAGAAGTTCTGGGGCACCCTCCGGTTTCTGATCGTTCGTAAGAACTGATCACAAGGGGCAAATGAAGCTGAGGTCAGCCTCAATCTGGAGATTAGAGGAATTTATTTTAAAATAAAGACCCTAGCACCCCATTAATGCCTGTTTGTGTGTGTATGTTTTCTGAAGTCTCATCCGGGGGATTCACAGAGTCATTCATGGCCAGGGATCTGGGTGCCCATGGGGTGGAGTGCAAGGGTACCTGACCTACAAGATCGAAACATGCAACCAAAAACAAAAGCATAAACCCTGGCCTCCTAGTGCCTCCTGTTCTCAGGAAAGC
>NW_006922045.1:643677-645389 GCF_000298275.1 Orycteropus afer afer | reverse complement strand
CCTCAGTTGTCATGACCTAGCTCTGGTCGTACTTTCTTCCATTCTTGGCACACATGGCCTTTATGATTCTGAGATATCCACCACACTCACTCACTGACCTTCCAGTTGGGTCTTTGTTCTTTGAATGTGTCTTGAGTATCCATGAACCTTGTGCTTTGACATCCATGTGATGATGTTCTTTGTCGCCTTTGGGGCATGTCAGCATAATTATTTGCACACCTTTGCCAGGTGTCTGCATCCCAGTCATCTTGCTGATAGGCAGTTCGGGCAAATAGCATCCTCAAAACCATCAAGTTTTCAAAAACAAGGATATTTGAGAAACTGCCACAGCCAAAGGGACTAGAGAGACATGACAATTAAATGTAATGCAGTATCCTAACTGAGACCTTGGAACAGAAAAAGGACATTAGGTAAAAATGAAGATTATCTGAATAAACTATTGTTGTTGTTATGTGTCATCGAATTGGACCTGACTCATAGCAACCCCTCCTTGGGTTTCCAAGGTGATATCACTACGGAAATAGATTGCCCAACCTTCCTTCCGAGGAGTGGTTGGTGAGTTTGAACCATCAGCCTTCTGGTTAGCAGTCAAGTGCCTTAGGCACCACTACACTCTGGACTTTAGTTAATAGTAAGGGACCCATACTGGTTCATTACTTGTAATGTAAGTGCCGTACTAATGTAAGATGCTCATAACAGGAGAACACTGTATGGGATGATGCATGGGATTCCTTGCACAATCTTCTTAATTCCTCTGTAAATCTAAAACTATTCTTTAAAAAAGTGAAGTCTATTATAAAAAGATACAAATATGATAAAGAGAGAATATGTTTTTAAGGAGCGGGTAGTCTAGAAGAGGAGGCCCAAAGCAAAGACGTTAGAGTCCAGTGTGGTAACGTCTGTGAAAAAGAGAAGCAAGCAGTTAGAAGAGCTCAGGGGAGGTGATCCTCACAATGAAAGGACCACCTGGGAATCCTGTAGGAGGGAAAGATTCTGATTCGATTCTTCCAGGAATCGTGGACTGAAGGGGACATATGGCAATGCTGGGAGCAGTGAAGGCTAATCCGAATGGTTAATTCTTTTATCACCAGGATCAACAGCAATTCCCTACAGGTTTGCAGTCATTCCAATTTTGGTTGCAAACCTTCTTTCTAACCTTAAGTCCAACTACCCCCTCTGCTTCATATGCAAATATGCGCTCCTCTCGGACTTGGATACACCAATCCCTTAAACCAGTCTTGTGGATATCCCTACTCTGAGTGGTCTGGACTTTATTTGATTCTGTGAAAAGTCGTGGCAAAGTCCCTAGGTGGTACAAACCGTTCAATGTTCAAGTACTAACTAAAAGGATGGTAGTTAGAACATACCCGAGGCATCTTGGAAGAAAAGGCTAGAGATGTTCTCCCAAAAGGCCACAGCCTTAAAAACCCCAGGGAGCAGTTGTACGCCGACATGCACGGCATCATCATGAGTCAGAATCAACTTGAGGGCAACTGGCTTTTTTTTTAAAGTCTATGCACCCTTTAATACCTGCCCTGACACCATGCTGTTGTTGTTAGGTGCCATTAACACAGCTCTGACTCATAGCAACTCTATGTAGCAACTCTTCGTCCAACAGAATGAATCACTGATCCTGGGCCATCCTCACATCACCGCTCTGTGCAAGGCCACTGTTGCAGCCACGTGTCAAGCCAGCCCCTGAGGCTCTTTCT
>NW_006922045.1:641491-642612 GCF_000298275.1 Orycteropus afer afer | reverse complement strand
GGCAGTTCCCTGCCAACGTACTGCTGCAACTGTTTTTTAATTATTTCCAGCAAAAGTTTACTTGTGTCTGAAATTAATGAGGAGCTCTGGTGGCTTAGTGCCTAAGGCATTTGACTGCTAACCAGAAGGCTGGTGGTTTAAAATGGTGGAAGGAAGATTGGGCAATCTACTTCTGCAGTGATACTGCCTTGGAAACCCGAGGAGGGGTCGACTATGAGTCAGATCCGACTTGACACCTGTCCCCTCTCTATCTCCATAACATATTTAGTTCAATAAATTCCACTTCTTACTGGATCACCTTTCTTTAGAATAGATACAGACGTGGATCTCTCCTTGTGAGTTGGCCAGATAACTATCTTCCAAATATCTTGGTTGAAGTGTTTTATCAGTTTGTTGAAACATCTCAATAGGTGTTCCATCAACTCCTGGAGTCTTCTTTTTCTCCAGCACCTTCAGTGCAGCTTGGCCTTCTTCCTTCAGTACTGTTGGCTCTTGATCATATGCTACCTTCTGAAATGGTTGAATGTTGACCAATTCCTTTTGGTACAGTAACTCTGTGTATTCCTTTCATCTTCTTTTGATGCTGGCTGCATTATCTAATATTGCAACTTGAGGCTTGAATTTTTTCATCAGCACTTTCAGCTTGAGAAATTCCAAGCATGTTCTTCCCTTTTGATTTTCTAACTTCAGGTCTTTGTACATTTAATTATAATACTTTACTTTGTCTTTTTGAGCCACTATTTGAAATCTTCTGTTCACGTCTTTTACATCATGTCTTTCATTTGCTTTAGCTACTTTCCATTCAAGTGTAAGTTTCAGAGTCTCTTCTGACATCTGTTTTTGTCTTCTCTTTCTTTCCTCTCTTTTTAATGACCTTTGCTTTCTCCATGTGTGATGTCCTTGATATCATCTCACAACTTGTCTGGTCTTCGGTCATTGGTATTCAGTGCGTCAAACCTATTCAGATGGTCTCTAAATTCAGGTGGGATATACTCAAGGTCATACTTCCACTCTCGTGGACTTGTTTTAATTGTCTCAAGCTTCAATTTAAACTTGCATAGGAGCAATTGATGGTCTGTTCCACGGTCGGCTCCTGGTCTTACTCTGACTGATCTTCTTAA
>NW_006922045.1:618122-626452 GCF_000298275.1 Orycteropus afer afer | reverse complement strand
AAGAATGGCCAGACTTCGTCTCACCTATTTTGGTCATGTTGTAAGAAGGGACCATTCCCTGGAGAAGGATGTCATGCTTGGTAGGGTGGAGGGTCGACAAAAGAGGGGGAGGCCTTCAATGAGATGGATTGACACGGTGGCTGCAGTGATGGACTCAAGTATAGCAGGGATTGTGGGGCTGGCGCGGGATCGGGCAGTGTTTCATTCTGCTGTGCATGGGGTCACTATGAGTTGGAAACAACTCGACGGCACTTAACAACAACAACAACATACATTATAGATCCAAGTCTTTTATTGCAATTGTGTTCACAATAGGCAGGCTAGTATATTTTTAAATTTCTTAAGTTTTTAGGCATCCTAAATTGTTGTTTGTCCTTAGACATCACTTAAGGAGCTCTGGTGGACAATGCCTAAAGCATCTGACTGCTAATCAGAAGACTGGTAATTCAAACCCACTGATGGGGCAATCCCAGTGGGCCACTATGAGTCAGAATCAACTCTATGGCAGTGAGTTTAGTTTAGGTTTTTTTCTTTTCTTCTTCTGTTATTACTTTGGAGCTCTGGTGGCACAGTAGTTAAAACATTTGGCTGCTAATCAGAAGGTCAGTGATTTGAAACCACCAGCCACTCCAAGGGAGAAAGATGAGGCAGTCTGTCTCTGTAAAGATTGACAGCCTTGGAAACCCCCTGGGTCAGTTCTACTCTGTCCTCTAGGGTCACTGTATGTCGGAATTGACTCAACGGCTGTTGGTCTGATTTGGACTTTGCTTCTGTAAAGATGAGAGCCTTGGAGACCCTGTGGGGCAGTTATAATCAGCTTAGGGTCCCTATGAGTTGGAATCGATTCAATGATGGTGGGTTTTTTTGGTTTAATCATCGCTTCTGGTTGACATTTTTACACAGAGTTTTGTAGACTTTTATCCAAAACTTACCAATTCTTAAAAGTCCATCCAAAAAATCTAAACCAAACCCATTGTTGTCAAGTCAACTGCAACTCAGAGTAACTCTATAAGGACTACAACACCTTTCTCCACAGATCAGAGCAGCTGGTGGGTTTGGACCACTGACCTTTCTGTGGCAGATGAGTGTTTTCACCATTGTGCTCTCAGGGTTCCTTCAAGATTCATGTTAGGCACTAACTCCTCAGTAAATTCCTCTCATAAGAATTAACAAAAAGAAAAAGAAAAAAAACACCACTACCACGGAGTCCATTCCTACTCATAGCGACCACCCCAAGGCTGCAAATCTTTACAAAGCAGATGGTGGGTTTGAATCACTGACTTTCTGGTTAGCAGCCAAATGTCTAACCCACTACACTACCACAAGACTTTAACAAAAACCAAACTCACTGCTATAGAGTCATTTCGGACTCACAGAGACCCCACTGGGTTCCAAGGCTGTAAATCTTTCCAGGAGTAGATTGCCCCATCTTCTTTACATGGAGCGGCTGGCAGGTTGGAACCACTGACCTTCCTGGTAGCAGTCATAGTGTATTTTTAAGTACTTTAAAATTATTTCCTAACACATTTTATATTTAATCTATCCTCTGAAATACTTCTTACTGACTAGAGTACAAGCTCATTGAAATCAGAAGTCAGGACTTGTACAACGTGGTTTAGTTGTTGTTTATTTTACGCTGCTGAGGATAACAGTAAGCCATAGTAGAACAGAAACGTGAATTTCCTAATGCAGGTAGCCCCCGACTTACAATGTATCGGGTTAGATGAACCACACATCTTATCGTTAATGATACCTATGATGTTGCAGTCCTTAATTGCTGATGTTATCATTCTCAGACGTCATGATTCCAACCACCAAAGACAAATAAAGATCAGATTTATAAAGACACTGTTAATTAAAGGCAATAATAATGAAGAAAAAAAAGAGGGATTCAACATATGAACCAATTAATGACAGTAGTTTTTGGAAACCTGTCAGTCAGGGACTACCTGCATATTGACCCATAAATCTCATTTTATTATTTTAAAGATGCTACTTAACATATTAATTTCATATATAAATCTTACTTCACATATTTTTAGAAGTGCTACTTAACAAAATAGAGTTGCTTAGGAACAATTATTCTACTTTTGGAAACATTAAGTCCCAAGAGAACATTTAAAATTCCTTTTAAATTTCATATCCAGTTTTGGAGAGTCAGAATATGTATTAATATAAAATAGCATTAAAATTATTTTCAAAAGTTCTGTTTTTCAGATGTTACTTTCTTAAAATAGAAAGAGTGGAAACTTTTACGTAGTTTGGAATAATAAGAATCAATCTGTTAGTCAAAATATACAGTGGAGGCAAGAATGCTGTAAATCTTGTTAGTAGTTCTAACAATAATTTGCTTGGTATGGTATGTTTTCTCACGAGAATAAATTAAATGGTGTGATTCTTCTGTAATTAGCTATCCCAGAGATGCATGACCAGTTTCATGATGTTACGGAGGTTTATCCAAAGAAAGAAAGAAAAAAAAAACTAACCCCATCACAGTCAGGTTGATTCCTACTCATAGAGTCCATATAGGACAGAGTAGAACTGTCCCATGGAGTTTCCAAGGCTGTCAGTCTTTACTGAACCAAAGCCCAAACCACACCCACTGCCGTGGAGTCCATTCTGACCCACAGCGCCCCTACAGGACAGAGTGGGACTGCCCCACAGGGTCTCCAAGGCTGTCAATCTTCACTGAACCAAAGCCCAAACCAAACCCACTGCCGACAAGCAGATTCCAGCTCAAAGTGCCCCTGGAAAACAGAGGGTTTCCAAGACCGTAATCTTTTTGGATGAACATAGCCTTGTCTATCTCCTGTGGAGCAAGTGATGGGTTCAAACCGCCTACCTTTTGGTTAACAGCCAGATGCTTAAGCACTGAACCACCAAGGGCTCATATTTATTGAGGTATAGATGATGTATTTTGCTTTTTTGGAGAAGATCATTTTTCCTGTCTTTCCCTGAAATTATATCTGAGTATGATTGATAGAATGACAGACATATTCAACTGGTAACATCTATCATTTCAGAATGAAACAGTGATTCTCAAAGTTCACAGATAATTCTGTAGACTGTGCTTCCACAAAGGGTAGTAATTTTCTGATGTGTAAGAATATCAAGGCAAAACTGAATCAAATAATAAAATAAATAAATTATTAGCATCACATGAGTCACCCATAATCATTAACATGCCACTGAAGAAAATAGACGGGAGGTGTATAAAGTGAACATGATTGTCCCATGACCATCACCCACAGCAAATTGCAGCTCTGGTGGGAGAAAGCTTGGTCTTGGAAAAGAGGTTTTATTATTTCTAGATTCACTGAACACTTGAAAAGAAATTTCTGACCTGAAAGTGGCAACAATAAGGTATGATTGTGTTCATTTTATCAACCAACAGGATTGAAGTTAGAAGATCTCAAGCACTGTCAAAACATTGGTCAGCGAAAAAAGTGAACGATTCAGGCCTGGTGACAGGAGGCATGGGTAGGAGATGAGGCAAGAACAGAGGCAGGGAGCCCAGGCTGCTGCACCGAGTTCCCCTTTCAGGCAGAAGACGGACAGCGGTGCTGGACAAATCACCTTCACTGTACTCGGGACAGGTGAGACCACAGGTTTTACAAGGTAAAGTAAGACCGTGCCTCTGAGGGAGACACAGGGGCCAGTGTGGATGCAGAGCACAGCTTAAAGTCCAGGAACTGGTTGGGGCTTCTGTGGTTCCAGCCACGCACATGGTTTGAATCCCAGGTCCGGCCCCATGTAGCATGAGCCGGGGGTAACTACATGGCAGTGGGGGCTTCTTTGTAGACGTCTCCCCCTCCATGGCAGGGGCCTGGCTTCAATTTCCAGCACCAAGGACCCTCATGTATGGCCCCCACCCTTCTGTCCATGGGGTTGTCATGTTGCCGTGATGGACAGTAGCTTTCAGAGGAGCTTCCAGAAGAAAAGGAGCAAGAGGAAGAAAGGCCTGGTGGTCTGCTTCTGAAAATCAGCCCCTAGAAACCCGACGGATCAGAATGGCTGTATGTGAGCTTCCCCTGAGGCAGGGGCCACGGCAACAACAGCCGATAAACTACTGACTGGCTCTCTTTCACCTGAAGATTAACCAAACCAAACCAAACGCACTGCCGTGAAGTCAGTCTGACGCATAGTGACCCCTCCTTGGGTTTCCAAGGCATTATCACTGTGTAAGTAGATCACCCAATCTTCCTTCCAAAGAGTGGCTGGGGGGTTTGAACCACCAGCCTTCTGGTTAGCAGTCAAACGCCTTAGGCACTACACCACCAGAGCTCCCTGAAGATTAGAGAAGTTGAATTATTACAGCTCTCCCCACCACCACAGAAAATGGACTCGGCGACAACTAACAACAACCTTACCAGGGATGAGAAAGCAAATCTCAGAAACAAAGCTTTTTTTCCTTGTAAAGAGCGACAGAGCCTTCTTGATACGAGTGCTGCTGCTTTTCGACCTCTTGGAGTCAGTCCGTGTGATGAGAGAGCTGACAGACCGAAATGAAAAATTGATCAAGAACCTGCATTTGAGCATCAGACTTAGGTTTGAGCCCCAATTTTTCCAGATCCTTCTTTGATAAGTGACTTTGAGCTCTCCTTTAAACTTTGGGATTCTTGGTTTCCTCAGTTGCACTATGGCCATGATAACAATGACTGTTTCACAGTTTTTGTGGGAAAAAGGTGATAGATGTGAAGCTCTCAGCAGTTGTGTGGCCTGGCAGCTGCTCACGGAGTCTTTACCACTGCCATCCTGCTTTCTGAATCAGGAGCATTCCTCCGAGAACTACTCGAGACAACTACTTCCCAGTAGAACTCTTTGGAATAATGACATTTGCATAGTCCAATACAGTAACCTGAGGAGCTCTGGTGGTGTAGTGGTTAACAAAAAGGTTGGTAGTTCAAACCCACAAGCTGCTCTGTGGAAAAAAGATGAAGCAGTCTGCATTCATAAAGATGTATAGCCTTGGCAACCCAATGGGGTCACCATGACTCAGAATCGACTCAACGTCACTGAGTTTGGTGTTATTTTGGAATACACTGAACACACACGGACATTGAGTTCTTGAAATGTGGCTAGTTTGACAGAGGAACTGTGTATTTTCTTTCATTTAAATTTGAAGGCCTCTCAGTGCGAATGATTAAGCACTGGACTAGTAGCCAGAAGCTCAGTGGTTCAAAGCCACTCAGGGGTGCCTCAGAGGAAAGGCCTGGTGACTTGCTTCCAAGAAGTCACAGCCGTGGAAACCCTAGGGAGCAGTTCTGCCCTGCATACGGGAGGTTTCCAAGAGTGGGAACAGACTCATCAGCAGCTACAACAAAATACACCTGTGCGTGTAGATGTATACTCACATAGGTATAACCTCATATTAAACCAAGTCTACATGTGCACACGTATGAGGAGCCCTGGTGGCACAACGGTTAAGCACTTGGTTGCTAATCAAAAGGTAGGGGCTTAGAACCCACCAACCACTTCATGGGAGGAAGAGGAGGCAGTCTGCTTCTGTAAACTTACAGCCTTGGAAACCGTACGGGGCAGTTGTACTGTGCCCTATAGGAATGGACTTGATGGCAGTGAGTTTGGCTCTTGGTTTATTACAAGAATATACTCAATCTCACAAAATCATAGAATATAATTCTTTTCAAAGAGCCTGGGCATCTTCCTCTAACTGTAGAACATGATCGTGCTTAGCGGCAGGAGGTTAAACGTAATGAATATTAGACTTTTGGCAAGTGTTTTAAGATAGGCTCCTGGTCCTGGAAGCAATTTAGCAGGCTGGATTTATCCACAGGAAAACACCAGCTTTCTTTTTTTGGCAAACTATTCCTTGATTTAATATTTTTTTCAAATGTCTTAATTGGTGCTTTAATTTGAAATTGTTCAGTTGTTAATATCATATGTGTCCAGGTAGGAATTTGATACTCTGCTTAGAAATACTTCTTCAGAAGGAGAGACCAACATTCTTCCTTCTAAAGAGAAAACTTGCTTTGAGACACCAGGAAACTCAGAGTGTGCCGTGATTTATGTAATTTTGCAAACGTGTTCATAGTGTCCATGAATTTTTAAAGATCACATTAATATTTTATATTTGTACAAACATTTTGGCCAAAATGAGCAGAAATGCATTATCTGACCTGGATGTAGCTTTAGTTCGTGAAATGCAGGAGTGACTCAGCCACTCTGCAGAATATGAGCCGAGTCCTGGGAGCAGAGGGCACAGGGGAGCAGCAGCTAACAGATTCCAGAGTGCTTTCCTTGGGAGCACCTCAATACACTCAGAGGATACCTTGCCCTTACTCTGGGGTAAAAATTGGAAAGAAGCACAGAATTAGATATCCCCATGTCTTTCACTTCCCTTCCCTTACTCTTTTTTCATTCCCCCTTGCTTTCAAGTAAGCTCACTGATGCAATGAATACTGTTTTCTTTCTGGAAGCCTTCCCTGACACCCACGCCCCCCAACTTGGGGAGCTGACTGTCAGTGCTTTCACAAAGAACTCGCTCCATCCCTGTCATGCCCGTCCTCTGATTTCCACAGCAATCTTACCACACACCTCCATCAGTTCTCTCACTGCACAACAACAGCAATCTGGATGCACGTCTGCACCTGCCACTGGGCTTGGAGAGACTGAATGGCAGAGGCTGGGTTTTACCCTCTTCTTTTCCCTGATGCTTAATGACGTCTGGCTGGCAAGAGAGGAATAGATGACAGGATGAAGGGACAAAAGCATGATTGAACATACATTTGACTGATGTAAAGCGTAGTGCCATGCTGGCTTCATGAAGAAAATGAGAAAATATTTCACAGTCCTTCAACTCAGAGTTTTAGACCCTCTGTCAGTTCCAGAATGTTAAGAAAATGGATTGCATTTATATTTTTCAATTTCGCTTTCAGAGAATCTACATTATTCCATCAAAAATTATGTGTATTTCTCTAGCGAGTTTCTTTTACCCCATGCAAGGGAACCAGTGTTAGGGCCTCCCTAAGCACCGGCCATTGCCAGGGATCATTGCTGAATAAAACGTCTGTGTCGTGGATACAACTATAACATCTGAGAAGCTGCTGTTGAACGACTGAGAATATGCTGCGGAACTGAGACGGTGGTAATGAGGTGCCTGATGGCAGAGTGGCAGTAAGAGGGAATAAAAGATCAGAGGACGAACACAGCTTCCTGCCGAAGAGCAATAAAAAAATGGAGGCAGCACCACTTTTCTTCCGTTGCCTCCTTTCCTTTGCTCATGATACATGAGAGGCAGATGCAAAGAGCTGTCAGTTCCAACTTTGAACTTCTTGTTTCTGAGCTCTGGGCTGTCCAGTCTTCCACTACCACAGACAACCTCACTGCCTACAATCCAATGCACTCCTGCCCAAAGACCCAACACTGCAAAGATAATTCCCACAAGGAAAAGAATTGAGTCGTGTGTCTTCTGTATACAGAGAATGACTTTCTAAGCAAAAATCAATGAAAGAAATATTAAAATAAAGAATAAATAGATTTGACTGTTTTTAACTTTTTAACGCCTGAAGAATCCCACAGCTGTCCAGTCCATTCTGACTCACGGCGCTCCTAGAGGACGGAGGAGAACGGCCCCACAGGGTTTCCAAGGCTGTCATCTACTGCAGCTGACTGCCGCATTTTTCCACCACTGAGCAACTGGTGGGTTCAATGACCGACTTTTTGTTTAGCAGCCCAGGGCTTTAATCACTGCACCACCAGAGCTCTTTTAATACCAAAAGCAATCACAAAAAATTGACAAAGAAACAAAAATTAGGAAAATATACTTTTATACTTTATACAATTATGATAGACAAAATATTGCCAATAAAGCAAATATTTAGATATTGAAAAGGGGAAAAAAAAATCCATCATCTACCTCTTCATTTCTCCAGCCTAAAACCCAGAAGCCATACTTGACTTAGATTGGCGTTTCCTCGTAAATTAAGAGGGGCTACCAGGATATTAGCTATTGAAAGCACTATTGTAGGATAGGCTAGCAATTCTTTCCTTTGCACACTTTTCACTTTCTTAAAGTTATGAGTGATCATATAATGAAACATGGTGGGTGCCTCCAGGACATCATGTCTAACTTGATTTTGTGTGCCCTCAACTTTTTCAGGTACCACACAGTTAGTCCTGCAGTTTAAAAACAAATGCAAACATACAGTCTTGATGATAGACTGAATAAAAACAAAATTCATGTGTTAAGTTTAAATTTCTAAAATATTTTTAGGATGAGAAGCTATCATTGTCTTTCTTTTATTATTTTTTCATTCTTTTCAATGTTAAAGCATTATCACAAATCTCAATGGATGCTTTAGAAATACTTT
>NW_006922045.1:612524-617877 GCF_000298275.1 Orycteropus afer afer | reverse complement strand
TGAATCTTCACAGAAGCAGACTCCTACATGCTTGCCTACAGAGTGGCTGCTGGGCTCACACCTCGGTCTTTGTGGTTAGCAGCTAATGGTTTAACCATTGCCCCACCAGGGTTCCCCACCCAAGTTCCGCAAATGCACATTAGTACATGTAGTGTGGGAGCTCTGGTAGCGTAGTGCCTGAGGCATCTGACTGCTAACCAGAAGACTGGCAGTTCAAACCCACCAGCCTCGGAAGGAAGGCTGGGCAATCTACTTCTGTAGAGATACTGCCTTGGAAACTCAAGGAGGGGTCGCTATGAGTCGGATCTGACTCAATGGCAGTGCATTGTGTTGTTTGCATTACACTTAGTGTACTGATAATAAGGAAGACCACAGAAGAATTGATATTTGGATTGTAGTGTTGGCAAAGCTTACTGAATGTACCATGGACTGCTAGAAGAATGAACAAACCTGCCTCAGAGGAAGTCCAGCCAGGACGCTCCTTAGAAGTGAAGATGGTGAGGCTTTGCTCTGGCCCCTTGAACACGTTATCTGGGGGGTCCAGTCCCCGGAGAAGGACATGATGCTTGCTGAGGTACACGATCAGCAACGAAGAAGTCGTAACAGTTCCTGCACGGCCATTGAAAACACTCAGGGCCCATTTAAAAAACTTAAGTAATGATAAAGATTATTATTGACTTTAAATAAGCTTGCAGGAAATATTGATAATCAGAATTATGCTTTAATTTAGGTCAAAGTTTTGTCAGATGAGTATAACAGGGTTAAAGTGCTTGCCAAAGGAAATTTTATCTAATTTAAAGTTATCTCAAGTTTAAGGTATTTCTTGAGAATGCATTGTGGTGTTTGTGTTTTTGTGTGTCTTTAGGGAATATGGGAGGTGATTGTGTATGTGTGTGTGTGTGTACAAATACATTCATAACCAAAATCAAACCCACTGCCATCGAATTGATTCTGACACATAGAGACCCCCATTGGGCTTCCGAGCCCGTAAATCTTTACAGAAGCAGATTGCCTGGTCTTCCTTCCAAGGAGTGGCTGGTGGATTTGAACCACCAACTTTCTGGTTAGCAGCCAAATACCTTAGGCACTACGCCACCAGAGCTCCTACATACATTTATATGTGGGTGTATATATCTTTATATATAGGTGTGTGTGTGTGTGTGTGTGTATATATATGTATATATATGGGAGCTCTGGTAGTGTAGTGCCTAAGGCGCTTGACTGCTGGTGGTTCAAACCCACCAGCCACTCCTTGGAAAGAAGATGGGGCAATCTACTTCCGTGGTGATACTGTCTTGGAAATCCAAGGAGGGGTCACTATCAGTAGGGTCCGACTTGATGGCACATAACAACAGCCACAACATGTAAACATGTATGTGTATACACACACACACACATGTATATACATGTGTATATATATATATGTGCATACACACACACACACACA
The DNA here is from genome assembly GCF_000298275.1 of Orycteropus afer afer. Lineage (NCBI taxonomy): Eukaryota > Metazoa > Chordata > Mammalia > Tubulidentata > Orycteropodidae > Orycteropus > Orycteropus afer. The sequence goes on along the minus strand of NW_006922045.1, from coordinate 616,430 downwards.
CGTATAAAACTTACTGCCATCAAGTTGATTCTGACTCATAGCAACCCCCATTGGGTTTCTAATCTTACAGAAGAATATTGCCTCATATTTCTTCCATGGGGTAGCTGCTATGTTTGAATCACTGACATTTTGGTTAACAGCCAAATGCCTTAACCACTACACCACCAAATATATATAAACCTACACACAAGATCTCAGCAGAAGATTTCAAAGAGCTTCTTGAGAAGACAAAGTCAATTACTATAATGAAATGTGCCAAGACCTGGAGCTAGAAAAACAAAACAGAAGATCATGCTTGGCATTTCTGAACCTGAAAGAACTGAAGAAAACATTCAAGCCTCAAGTTGCAATATTGAAGGATTCTGTGGGCAAAATATTGAATGATGTAGGAAACATCAAGAGGATGGAAGGAATACACAGAATCACTGCATAAAAAAGAACTGGTTGATGTTCAACCATTTCAGGGGGTGGCATATGATCAAGAACCAATGGTATTGAAGGAAGAAGTTGAAGCTGCACTGAAAGAATTGGCAAAAAAAACAAGGCTCCAGGAATTGACAGAATACCAATGAGATGTTTACAAACAGATGCCACCCTGGAGGCATGGCAACAAATTTGGAAGACAGCTACCTGGGAAACCGACTGGAAGAGATCCAACTTGTATCCATTCCAAAGAAAGGTGAACCCACAGAATGTGGAAATTACAGAACAATATCATTAATATCACACGCAAGTAAAACTTTGCCAAAGATAATTAAAAACAGTTGCGGCAGTATATTGACAGGGAATTGTGAAAAATGCAAGCTGAATTCAGAAGAGGTTGTGGAATGAGAGATATCACTGCTGACATCAGATGGATCTGGACTGAAAGGGAAAAATACCAGAAAGATGTTTACCTATGTTTTATTAACTATGAAAGGCATTTGACTGTGTGGATCATAACAAATAATGTTTAACATTGAGAAGAATGGGAATTCCAGAACACTTAATTGTGCTCATGAGAAACCTGTCCATAGACTAAGAGGCTGTCATTCAAACAGAACAAGAGGATATTACATGGTTTAAATTCAGGAAGGGAGTGCATCAGGGCTGTATCCTTTCACCATACTTATTCAACTGTATGCTGAGCAAATTCTCTGAGAAGCTCGACTACAAGGAGAAGACTGCAGCAGCAGGATTGGAGGAAGACCCACTGACAGCCTGCAAGCTTGCTTGACGAAAGTGAAGAAGCTTGAAGCACTCGCTGATGAAGATCAAAGACTACATACAGCCTTCAGTATGCATTACACCGCAACATAAGGAAAACAAAAGTCCTCACAACTCGGCCAATAAGCAACATCACAGAAAATGGAGGAAAGATTGAAGTTGTCAAAGATTTCATTTTACAGGATCCACAGTTAAGGACCATGGAAGCAGCAGTCAAGAGATCAAACGATGTTTTGCATTAAGCAAATGTGCTGCAACAAACCTCTTTAGAGTGTGAAAGAGCAAACATGTCACTTTGAAGAGTAAGGTTCACCTGACCCAAGCCAGTGTCCTTTCAGTAACCTCATATGCATGTGAAAGTTGGACATGGGAGAGGAAGATCACAGAAGAGCTGACACTCTTGAGTTGCGGTGCTGGCGAAGAATAGTGAAAATATCATGAACTGCAGAAGAATGAAAGCCTGTCCTGGAAGAAGTGCAGCCTGAATGGGCAGACTTGTCTCACCTACTTTGGTCATGCTGTCAGAAGGGACTACTCCCTGGAGAAGAATATCACGCCTGGTAAACTGGAGGGTCAGCAAAAAAGGGACGACCTTCAGTGAGATGGGTTGACATGATGGCTGCAATGATGAGCAGGAGTTTTGAGGGTGGACCAGGCAGTGCTTTGTTCTGTTGTACAGAGGGTAGCCATGAGTGGGAACTGACTCAACGGTACCTGACAACATATCTGTACACATCATGGAGCAGGGCTACTGTGTCCTGTAGGGTCTCTATGAGTTGGGATTGACTTGATACAGGTGGTTGCATATATATATAAATAGATGTATATAGGTAGATACACACACATATATGTACATATATGGAAATGAGCCCTGGTGGCACAGGGGTCAAATGACTGTCATTTATTCTAACTGCCTAAATGTACTGTTTAAAAGGTCAGCTCAGGGCTATGCCATATGCAATATAACCATGTGAAATATAACCAAAATAAGTGATATCTCAATTTAAAAACTCTTAGAGGTCTTGTTTTCTGTAACAAGTTGGGCATTGGGCACATGAATGTCTGTTGTTTTTTTTTCCCCCAATATTACTCAGAAGAGAGACAGGCACCTATGTTTTCAGGAAGCAACAGGTTCTTTGTGTGTTATTGCTTCAAAAAACCATTATTAGAAATGGCTGTGATCCTAAGAGACTATGTTATAAGCCACTGTAAAATACTTTCTACAAGTTTGCATTTTTCTTCCTTTCTCAGGACACTTGCTGTGTGTTCTCAGTGTCTTTCCCACTAAAGCGGTCATATTTCACTGGTCTTCTTTTAATCAGTCTTTATTTATTTAGTGAAGAGGCTCCATTATCTAGTACATAAAAGTAAAGCAAATATAAGAATATTCCCATTACACCCCAGGATCTGTCATGAAAAATTCAATATTGTTCTAAAGGTCAATGTATGTGTGTGTATGTGTATGTGTGTGTGTAATAAGATTTTTTAAAATGCAAAGAAATACTAAACTATTTTTTAAATTTTCAAAGAAAGAGAGAAATCTTCACATATTATGTTCAATACCAAGTCCGAGAATAAATTTACAGATTATAAGAAATTCTAAAAGAACTATCAAGGTAAGTAAATACAGTGTATAAAAACCAGAAGCTTTTCTACAAACCAGCAGAGAAATGTTCTAGAGAACAGTAACTCATCAATTCATGATGAACATTACAAAATACTTAGGATACAGCATAACGTGCATCCTTCCATAATGTGGAAGACCTGTGAGAAGAAAAGCTAAAATTATTACTCAGTGACATGAAGAGAGCTTAGTATTCTGCTTTTTTGAAGATATGTTTTATAGTTAAAACTAAACACATAAAAAAAACTATGCATGACAATATTATAACCCCAACAGGATTATTTAGGGAACAAAGTAAAATAATAAATTTACACTTTGAATGCAAGTTTATGAAATTTTTTAATAAAGACCAAAGCATGAGATTATAATTTTTCCAGCTATTAAAAAAGATTTAAATTGCTATAAATTAAAGTTAACTAATTATTGTGGTTTTGATGGAGGGATAAACAACAATAGGAAAAGAAAACTACAAAGACTCTACAAAGAGTTCCAAAGTAGATTGGAATCTGGCTTACGATTCCAATAGTTAGTGTTGCATTTGGTTGGCCATGACAGAAAAGCCCAGCAGAAACTTAAGTAAACCAGGGTCAGTGTCCCATAGTCCTTCCTTGTCTTCCATTGTTGCATATGAATTCAAGGTGTTCGAACCTTTGGACTCACATTCATATTCTAAGCAGGATGAATATGGCAGAGCAAAAACCAAAGGGGGCAGGCTGATGAGGCTCAGGGGTGAAGTTACCCAGTAACTGCTCAGACATCTCACTGGGCAGAACTGAGACAGGGCCACTCTGAACTGCAAAGGCATGCAGGGGAGTTAATGCTGAAGCCCTCCAACATCTATAGAAAGGAAAGGAGAGTGAGTAGGGAAGTGTGAACGGATTTTGTGAGGCAACCCTCAGACAGACTAGGTCAAGTTTACCACTCAAACCATTGGAAGGAGGAGGATGGCTGTTAAAAATCACGGTGTTTGTATAATTGGTGCTCCCACTCCTTTCTTAGATCAGTCACAGAGAGAGAGAGAGAGAGAGAGAGAGACATTTATCTATTTAAAATTATATGTTTTATATATATGTGTG
>NW_006922045.1:587435-612125 GCF_000298275.1 Orycteropus afer afer | reverse complement strand
TATATATATATATATATATATATATATATATATATATATACATACATATACACACACACACAAAGTTAGAGCCACTCATCACGCCATTAAAAACTACTATAGGTAGATTTAAAAGATCATGAATATAGGAAGAAAATACAAGTTTGTTTAAAAATTTAGGCTACACAAGGTTTCAAAAACAAAACATAAATTCAAAAACCACAAAAGAAAAAACCAATACAGTTTATCACTTTAAATTTTAGAATTGCCCTATAACAAAATAGAAATGAATTATAAAATATATTTTTAAAAATAATTTAAAAGGAAATTATAAATAACACCCAAATGACAGGTTGGGAGAAAATATTTAAACATAAATTTCAAGGAATTCCTATACAATATTTTTTTTTAATCACTGTATATCTTTAGGGAGCTCTGGTGGTGTAGTGCCTAAGGCATTTGACTGCTAACCAGAAGGCTGGTGGTTCAAACCCACCAGCTGTTCCTCAGAAGGAAGATGGGGCAGTCTACTTCCATAGATATACTGCCTCAGAAACTCAAGGAGAGGTCCCTATGAGTTGGAATCAACTCTCCGGCAGTGAATTGTGAGTTTTATATAACTGTATAAAATCACAAATAAATAAATGCAATAAAAGAAATAGGAAAAGGACAGAAATAACCAATTCACCAAAGCATGGCCCAGAACCCCAGGAAAAGAAGGTGAATCTCAGAAATAATTGTTAAAATGCAAAGTAAATAATGAGATACAATAGTTCTCCAACACTAGATTGGGGAAAAGAAGTTTGAAGATATGTTTGTTGTGAGGATATGATAAATCTTGATGAGAACAAAACATGTTTCAGAATCTCTTTACTTGGGAAGCTTTCGAACCTTCAAACACACATTCACATTCTAAGCAGGAAGGATATGTAAGAAGGAAAGCTGAGGGAAACTGTTCCCCACACTACTTCCCTAACTTATTACAATTTAAGTTTCCCAAGACAAAACTTATCAACACATCACCCACAGATCGGGAAATTCCAAAATTATTATCCATCTGAGAAAAAAACACTTACAACGATACACAAGAGGTATAAAATTATATTCACTGAGTGATTGTTTAAACAGCAAAGTTGTGAATTACTTAAATTTCTACCAAGGGAATCCACTATCTTCGAATTGATTCCAACTCATAGCAACCCTTTAGGACAGAGTCGAACTGCCCACGGGGTTACGGAAGCAGACTGCCTCTCTCCTGCAGAGTGGGTACTGGGTTCGAACCATTGACCTTTTGGTTAACAGCTGAATGCTGTAACCATTACACCACCAGAGCTCCTCCTGCCAAGAGAGGGATAGCTGTATATACCCAAAAAATGAGATTGTTATACACAGAGATATAGGAATGAGCTCTACAACATTGCTTGCTAAGTGAAAAAAAAGCAGCAGCATGATATCATTGATACTTAAAGACTAAAATGCAGAAGAGACAGACATTTCTGCAAGCGTGTGTGTGTGTGTGTGTGTGTGCTGTTGGTAGGTGCTGCCCAGCCCGTTCTGACCCGAGTGACCCTCTGTACACCACCAGGAAGCACGTCCGCCCTGTGCAGCCTCACAATCCCTGCTGCGCTCGAGTCCATGGCTGCAGCCACTCCGTCAGTCCATTTCTTTGCGGGCCCTGCCCTTTCTCACTACCCTCCACTTTGCGAAACATGATCTCCGTCTCCAGGGATTCATCCCTTGGGGTAACTGACCAAAGTACATGAGGCAAATCTGGCCGTTCACACCTCCAGGAGGCGTCCCCGCTGCACTTCCTCCCAGGCCTCTGTGCTCTCCTGGTATCCCAGGCTATTTCCAATATTCTTTGCCAGCAACTGTGTTAACTCTTCTTCAGTCTCCCTTGTTCCTTGTCCAGCTTCACATGCATATGAGGTGATTGAAAATGCCGTGGCTTGGACCAGGTGCACCTTAGTCCTCGAAGTGACATCTTTGCTTTTTAACACTTTAAAGAGGTCGTTTGCAGCAGACATGCATATGTATAGATTAAATACATACAGTGAAAGCATCCATCTATACATATACATGTGTATATATAGCTATACGTATATATGCGCATGTGTGTGTACACATGAGTGAGTGTATATATGTATTTTGTATATGTATGAATATATGTATGGATGCATATATAATTGAAAAGATTCAAAAGTAATAAATCGATGCGCTCCTCATGGTTCTTCCCAGGGAGAAGACTGGGATTAGGGAGGGTGGTCGAGCACCGTCTTAAACATTTGGATTACTTTTCAGCGGCCATATACTTGTACAAGGTTAGAAGTGATGCGAAAAAAGCTGACACAAACTCAAAATAAGTTGTAAGACAGATTTTCTTTGGCACTTTCCTAGCGACTGAAAGAAAGGTGACACGATTCATGACTTGCATTCCCACACTGAGACCACGCTACAGAGCTGTGAGATTCAGGTCAGGACACACGAGCAGAAAGGCACCAGAGAGCAAACATGGAACAAACGAGGCTTTGTTCCTAGAATCGGGCCACATCCAGTACCGGGAGGCAAGTGGATCTTTACTGGTATAATAAAAAAAATGACAACACTCTCATGTTTCCACACGATAAGCTTTTGTCTGCTGTGAGAATCAGACAAAAACAAAAAACAACTCAGTTCGTGAACCGACCGAATCAGGGCTGCTGTGGGAGTGAGGTCACCGCAGCCGTCTGTTGTAACATATGTTCTACTGAACCAACATGGACGCGTGGGAACCACGCACAAACCCAGAATGACTCCAGCTAGTTCAACCTCACACTCTCGGAGGGTAGGAACAAAAAAGAATCACATGCTCAATTTTCTTCAAATCTTTATATGGATGAAAAATATTTTAAAATTTTTGTTAAACCACACGACACCATGGGTACAAGAATAGAAAGGAAAATTGGTAAGGACCAGCACTGAGTAAAATTCAAATGTCATTAGTGGACCACATTAGCTAAGCAGAATCTTGTAGCACTTCCTTAATTTTCTTAAACTGGCGGTAGGTTAAATTTTCAAAGTTATCCACAGCACAAGTAGAAGGAGAGCATCTATTCAAGTCGTTAAAACTTGTTAGCGGTTCAGAACAGATGAGAAAACAATGGGATATTAGAAGTGATGTCAGCCAACATTTTACAGAGATGTGCCTGAAGCCACAGCCAAGCAATCTCCACAGCCCTTTCCGAGGTACTTTGTTTTCTTCTTTCCGTGAGTTCAGAGCTCTGTCTGATTCTCAGAGCATATAAAACCTGTAGCATTGTGTTGATTGAGTGTCGTCTCAAAGATTGCCTTTATTTCTCACACTTGTTGGCTGTAACATACCCAAATAAATTATTATTCAGAGAAAACTTCAAAAGCCCCAAAAGATTAGAGACACGGGGAAAGATGTAGCATAATACATGGTTCCATAAGAATTTCCCAGTACCCTTTGCGGGTCTGTAGTGGAGCCAACTGGGGCTTCTCAATGATACTTAGCAGCTTGGCCGGGGCCACGGCTGCCCCTGAGAGCACCTGCCTCAGCAGCCAGCTCTCAAGAGTCAGCAGCAACTTCCTCTCCTTTCAGCCTCTGCACCTGCCTCCCACAGTCATGTGTGCAGTCCACTCTGCCGTTCTCTGCAGAGAAAGTTGCTTTTGCAGATTATTTTGCCAGACATCCTGCAGTGGCCATTTTCCTCTTGAGGTTGTTTTTTTAAAAGTCTCTGTGCAGCTCAGTCACCTTAGATTGGATTCAGCCTAGCTCAGTGAAAACTAGACTATGGGCCCAATGGTTTGGTCAAACACTAATCAAGATATTGCTGTGAGAATATTTTGTGTACAAGATTAACCTTTGTAATCTTCTGATTCTGAGAAGCAGAGATGAACCTCTTCAATGAGGGAAGAAGGAGCCCTGGTGGTGCAGTGGTTAACCACCGTCTGCGAACCAAAAGGTCCGTCCTTAAAAGCCCCCAGCTGCTCCCCAGAGAAAGAAACCTGGTGGTCTGCTGCCATCAAGGTTGGAAACCCTACAGGACAGCTGTACCTGGCCTCTAGTGCTGATCTTACAAAAACACCACAAATGGGTAGCTTGAACAAATAGAGGTTTATTTTCTTACAGTTAAGGAGGGTAGGAGTCTGAGTTCAAGGTGCTAAGCTCTAAGCCTTGACCGTGGGCTTCAGTTCTGTCGCTTGGTCCCGGCCCACTGAAACTGGGGACTTCTCCTAACTCAGCTGCTGACTGCTGAGGTTGACAAACCCAAGGTTGATAAGTAAAATGGCACAGTCTCAAAAGTATCAAGCAACACAGAAGGCCACTAATTCAAGTCCATTAACAGTCCCAAGATCAGCAGACAACATGGCCAGCTATTGAGATGAAGACTTGGACAAATGTAGGATCCAGATGTGCCAAAACTCCAGACTATTCCCAAAGCTTCTCCTTAGATCCTGGAAGCAGCCCACGTCCCTAAGGCACCTACTCAGCTGTTCCAGTAGATTCCACCGTGGAGTTGATACCAGTCTCATCACGGGGAATAACTACATCCAGCTGCCAGCCACTCAAAACCAGGCCCAGCCAAGTTGAGACATAACCTTACCTAGCACAGGAGCTATGAGTCAAAATCAACTAAAGGACCCCAGTAACAACAACAACAATGTGAGTAGAACTTATCCAGTCAGTTGAACGGCTTAAGAGCAAAAACTGAAGATTCCAGGAGAAGGAACTCTGCCTCAAGGCTGTAACAGAAATCCTGCCAGTTGCCAGGCTGCTGCCTGACCTATGGATTTTGGACTTGTCAGCTTCCATAACCACATGAGCAATTTCTTAAAATCACTAGATAGATAGATGATAGATAGTACATAGACAGATCCTATTGCTCCCGTTTCTCTGTGGAACTCTAACACACTCTCCCTTCCCACCTCCCATTAAACACGGTGGTCAACACTATTGATACTGTCGATCATCTCCAACACTGTCCATGAAGGGTTTCTATCAAACTCTTTGGACCAGAATGCACACTAAAGAAGTCAATGGCTTAGGCAGTTTATGTGAGCTAGTATGTTTATTGTCATAATTTCTTTTAATGTGGTAGATTTAATAAGAACAAATCCATTTATTAGGAAGAACAGTGAATCAAAGTTCAACAACAACAATGCAATGAACATACACCTAGGCATAGTTTTCATGTGTCTCGAGGTAACACTGCAGTGAAACTAAAGGTGGGATTTGTTGATATGAAGATAAACCTACTACTTTACTTAAAGGGGTTTGGCAGGTATTCAATCAAAGGTATACAGCATTCTTACAGCACATTTGAAAAATAAAGTAGGGCTAATAGCATGTATTTATTAATCAAGCTCATGCTCACCAGCATTGTGAGAAGCAATAATATAGCTTATCTTGTGAATATTTTAATTTATGTTTTTGAGTTTGGAATCTTATTTAAAAAAAAAAAAAAAAAAAAAAACACCTTATCTGACAGGATGCCAAAATGCATCATCCCGTATTTTCTGCTAAAAATCATGTTTTTCACATTTAGGTTCCTGATTGATTAGGAATGTACATGAACTAGGAATCCAATTTTATTTTAATTTTCCAAGCGGGTAGCCATTTGGCCCAGCCACTTCACAGTTTAGTGCGTAATCAATCTTTCCTTTATTGATCTACAATTGAGAATATAATACCTTGTTCTGTATCACGTTTCCTTTCAGAAACAGACCTTATTCTGTCTCTTTCCCCCGGTCTGCTTGACTACAACCACGCCGATGGCAAAAACTGTTGCAACTGTACAGGGTTTGCTCTCCGGTCAGCAAGTCCCCTAGCTTGTCCCACTCCTTCATGCCTATTCTTCTCCTTTGCTCATATATAACATGTTAGGAAATGTTGAATGAAGTAACCGAAAAAAAAAAATCCCTCTCAGGCATTTGAACTGCAGCCTATTGAATGTAGATACTAATTTAGGGTAACTTAGGGGGGCTCTCTGGTAGCGTAGTGCCTAGGGCACTTGACTGCTAACCAGAAGGCTGGCGGTCCAAACCCACCAGGCACTCCTCGGAAGGAAGATGGGGCAATCTACTTCTGTAGTGATACTGGCTGGAAACCCAAGAAGGGGTCTTCTCAACAGCACATAACAACAGGCATCCCAAACAATCTATTCACATGATAAAGTGTTTAGTTCCTCCTCAAAGTAATTGTTCTACTCCATTTGTTTAGTTCTTCCTTGAAGTAATTGAATGAAGTTTACATTTTCCCTTGCCCTTCCCGTTTTCCTCATATTCTTTAGGAGTTTCTTTAGCATGGTATTTTGGGAGTAAATTCTCTCAGTTTTTTTTTTTTTTTTTTGTCTTTCCTTTTATTTGGGGAAGGAAGGTGGAAGAGATCTTTATTTCAAATTTTCTTCTGAGTACTATTTTATTAATATTTTATATATAATTTGGCTGATCCCTTACTAATGTTTAGCTACGATTCAGACATCATCTTTTTAACAAATTACATGACATATAAAAATTGAGGCTCTCTTATCCCTTTCCTCCCAATTCAACTTTATCAGAATTAACCAAGATACACCTTTCAGAAGTTTGTTTTTGTGTATCTGGAAATAAATATGCATCTATTTTAAAAAGGCATTATCTTTGGCCTTCATTGTTCTCGTAAAGTCGCCTGTTTTTCTAATTTTCGTTGCATGATACTTGACTTGTCCACATGTAAGTTCCTGTTAAGACTGAGCTCTTCACTCTGGTCTACTGCTAGTTGTCTATGACGGGCCTAACTGTGCTTAAATGTGAGTAGCTACGTATGTATGTGTGTTTGTGTATAGACAGACAGATACATCACACACCCAGGTGATAAACACACATATCTACATATCTCACCTGGGATTTTTGCATTGTGACTCATGAGTTTTATAAACCCAGGCATGTTTTAGTCTCTATCTCCTGAAATACCACCTGCCTATATTTTTTACAGTTTTCTCCTCCTCTGGAAATTGGACTGAACAGTACATTTTTCATTTTGCCTTACATTTACCCCAACTGCTCTTTACTTTTTTCACTGTACTTGTCCCTCTGAGATACAGTCTGGTTATGTGCTTAGCTCTGTATTTAAGTTTGGACATCTAGTGGCACAGTGGTTAGACACTTGGCTGCTAACCAAAAGGTTAGCAGCTCAAACGCACCCACAGCTCTGCAAAAGAAAGACGTGGCAGTCTGCTTCTATAAAGATCTACTGCCTGGAAACCCATTGGGACACTTAATCTCTGTCCTATAGGGGCACTATGAGTTGGAGTTGACTTGATGGCAGTGGGTTTGATTTTGGTTTATGTAAAGAGCTGTAGGACAGCTGTGAGCTGGAATTGACTCAATGGCAACATGTTGGGTGTTTTGTTTTTGTTTTGTTTTGGTATATTCACGTTTGCCACTTCTTCCTTTATTTTTCTAATGTGTTTTTCAAACTGAGAATGTACATGTTAAATTGGTGGAAGTTGTTGACACTATTTTGCTCTTAATGGAGCCTCAGCATCTCTTACTTGCCCTGCTACAACTCTACACGTCTCTCTCCCGCTGTCCCTGTCACCCGTTATCCACCCTCCTGGTGTTACAATCTTCCTACAGGATTAATCACAGCAAGTACAAGACTCAATAATTATTCATTCTTTCCACTTCTCTCTAAAATTCACACACTCCTTGAAAGCAGCACATACCGCTATGGTTAGGAGCCACAACTGGGCTGGCATAATCAGTTGGACTTGAGTCCTACTCACAAGTTTGCCACTGATGTGGGGCTCATTACAAAGTTTTTCTAATTTTCATCTTTCCAATAAAAAAGGTGGGTATCATAATGATATATTCCTCATTGGATTATTTTTAAAATGAAATGAGCTAATGTCTATAAATTGCTTAGCACAGAGCTCGGTATCTAGTAAACCCTGAGAAGTGTTAAATATTATTATATTCATGGCTATATCCAGTTGCTAATATAGTGCTTGGTCCGTACCTAATAAGTACTTTGAAATATATTGCTATGTGACTAAATTAAAGAATCCAAAGCATAGCAAAAATTCCCCCAGTCTCCCAAATCATATAAGACATTTTTAGATTGTCTTAACGCTGAAGGTACAAGATAATGCCTCAGTAAAGTCCCATCAGTTTTTACCCAAAAACAAATCCAACCCACTGCTATCATCATTTCTGACTCATAGCACCCCTAGTGGACAGAGCAGAACTGTCCCATAGGTTTCTGAGGCTGTAAATCTTTACAGAAGCAGACTGCCTCATCTTTCTCCTACAGAGCACCTCGTGAGTTTGAACCACTGACCTTTTGGGTAGCATCTGAACACCTTAACCACTGCACCACCAGAGTTCCTTATCAGTTTTCAGTCATTTATGAATAGTTATATTAAATCCGATAATTTCTAGATTTTCCTCCCTATGAAGGCAGGAAATTTAATCGCTGAAAATACCAGCTATGTGAGTAATATGTCTTCATATTAATGGACCTGATAGGCAGATGAGCTTGGGGTAGACATTTGTATTCATTAAAATCTGCCATCTGATGGTGGGTACCCCTTCTGAATTAGGTAATACCCAAGTTCCTCCTACTCATGGTAACTTGATTAGATAGCAATGGTAACTGTTGGGTGCAAATTGACTTTTGAGAAGGATGGGACCTATCATGAAGGAATGCTTATCATACCAATAAAATCACATTTAGAACTGATTTAATGAACATTTCAAAACCACTTCTCATTGCAGACATCAAAAAGCTAAAAGCTTTCTGGAGAATCTCCAACTGATGGGAAAATCCTGTGATTTTATTCTTTAAAATTGTATAGTATCCCATTATGTGTGTGTGTTGTTGTTGTTGTTTGCCGTCGAGTCGGCCCCGACTCATAGCGACCCCTCCTTGGGTTTCCGAGGCAGTATCACTACGGATGTAGGATTGCCCAACCTTCCTTCCGAGGAGTGGCTGGTGGGTTTGAACCTCCAGCCTTCTGGTAAACAGTCAAGTGCCTTAGGCACTATGCTACCAGAGCTCCTATGTGTGTGTACTATGGTCTATTAATCCATTCATCTGTTGATGGGCACTTAGGCTGTTTCCATCTTTTTGCTATTGTGAATAATGCCACAATGAACATGGGTATGCACATATCTATCTGTTCATGTCACAGCTCTTATTTCTCTATAATATGAACCTAGTAGTGGGATTCATGGATCCTATGGTATTTCTGGTAGCATAGTGGCTAAGACACTTGCCTGCTAACCAGACGGCTGGCGGTTCAAACCCACCAGCCACTCCTCGGAAGGAAGGTTGGGCAATCCTACTTCCGTAGTGATACTGCCTCGGAAACCCAAGGAGGGGTCGCTATGAGTCAGGGCTGACTTGACGGCACATAACAACAACAACAACAACATGGTATTTCTATTTCCAAACTTTTAAGGAAGTACCATACTGTTTTCTACCATACCTGGACCATTTTATAGTCCCACCATCAGTCTCTCCATACCCTTGCCAGCATTTATTAATTTCTGTTTGTCTGAACTTTTCTGTTAATGCTGGGATGAGATAACATATCATTGTTGTTTTGATTTGGACCTCTCTAATGGCTAATTATTGTGAGCTTTTCTTCCTGTGTTTGTTAGCTGCCTGAATGTCTTCTTTGATGCAGTGTGCATTAGTGTCCTTTGCCCATTTTTAATGGATTATTTATCTTTTTTTTTGTTGAGGTGTTGAAGTCTATAAATTTTAGAGATGAATCCTTTGTCCAATATAGTATTGCCAAATTTTTTTTTCCCAATTTGCAGGTTCTCATTCTCCTTTTGTGTGAATTTAAAAAAAAAACAAAAAACACTGCTGTCGAGTCATATCTGACTCCTAGCGACCCCTCCTTGGGTTTCCGAGGCAGTATCACTAGAGAAGTAGATTGCCCAAGCTTCCTTCTGAGGAGTGGCTGGTAGGTTTGAAGCGCCACCCTTCTGGTTTGCGGTCAAGTGCCTTAGGTATTATATGGACATAAATGTTTAATTTTTAAGAGGTCCCAGTCATCTACTTTGTCTTCTGCTGCTTGTGTGTTTTTAGATATGTGTGATAATCTATTTATGCCATGTACTAAGGCTCCTAAGTTTGGCTCTCTTTTTTCTTTGATAATTATGGTTTTGGTCTCTTCCCATCTAATAATCGACTTCTGTAGTGACAGTGCCTCGGAAACCCAAGGGATCACTATGAGTCAGATCCGACCTGACAGCAGTGTGTTTGGTTTGGTTTTTGGTTATCTAGAGCAAAGAAGAGTGAAGAAAATCAAAGGCACATGGAAACAATTCATCCTAGTGGACCACATGAACTCCTACTTCCACAACCCTGAGAGCAAAAGAACTAGATGGTGCCCAGCTACCACGGCACTGACCTTGCTGAATGGGTCACAATAGGAAGTCCTGGATAAAAGGGAAGAAAAATATGGAACAAAAAAAACTCAAAATCACTTAAAAAATAAAGCTCAGTCTTACTAGTCTGAGACAGCCTGGTGGAATCTCTGAGACTATAGTCCTTAGACGCACTTCAAGCCTGGCACTGAACTCACCCCAGCAGCTCAAATCCCAGCTAAAAGATAGGCAGGCCTATAAGGTGAACAATAACACCAGGGAGGTGAGCACTTCTTGAAATAACCTACCATGAGATCAATAGGGCAGCATTTGCCCAGAGATAAAGTTCAGAAGGGATGAACGGATAGGAAAGAAGGATGAATGGAAATTGTAACTAACAGCAGGAAGTGGGAAGAGTGCTATTACATATGGGGATTGCAAGCAATGTCACAAAACAAAATGTGTATGAATTAGTGAATGGGAAACCAATTTGCTCTGTAAACTTTCACCCAAATCACAATAAAGTTTTTAAAAAAAGAAAGAAAGGAAAAGGAAAGAGATGAAGCATAAAGATTTTGAGTCAGGGTTACCTGAAGGATTCTAACAAATAGTCGAAGAAGAATTATTAATACATTGTGATGTTGGCAAAGAATATGGAATATACCGTGGACTGCCAGGAGAAGGAAGAAATCTGTCTCAGAGGAACTGCAGCCAGGACACTCCTTGGAAATAAGGATGGCAAGACTGTGTCTCATGTACTTTGGACATGTTATCAGGAGGGACCAGTCCCTGAAGAAGGACGTCATGCTTGGTGGAGTAGAGGGCCAGTGAGAAAGAGGAGGCCCTTCAACGAGATCGATTGACACAGTGGCTGCAATGATGGGTTCAAACAGCAACAATTGGGAGGATAACATAGAATGATGTTTCGTTCTATTAAAATAGGGTCACTATGAGTCAGAACCGATTCCACGGTACCTAACAACAACAAGCAGCTGATATATAACTATATAGTATTGTAATTTGTTCTACTAACTGAATTTGTACAAAATAGTGACACTCTGAATTTCACTCACCAGATATAGTTGAGCCAATAATTACCCTGCATCTGCAGTCTCTAAATCCACAAGTGACTTATTTCCCCATTTTTCACAATAAAGAAAAATATAGCAGAATGCAAACTTCATATTCAATGTGATCAAATCCAGCCGAGAATTTGGAAGCTACAAGCTGGCCAACATGCACAATAAATTCTATGAATGGGAGTTTGCTGTTCAGATTCATCAAACTGGAACCTTTGAAGAAGGTGTTATTTCAAGATGTCAGCGCACAATAAATTGTCCTTAGCTTGTCCTTCCTCAAAAGGAAATAACAAAATCTGCCCCAGAGCTTCTTCCCTGTGAATTAAAGCCATGAAAGTAATCACTTTCCTGCTCAAATTGTTCCAGCTCTGACCACAGGTCACTTTCAATGAGCTCCTTTGACATAGCCCCAGCAGTGTGTTGTGTGTGTATGTGTGTGTTCATCACTTCTTAACCTTCCAACACTAAAAGATGTTCCAATCTCATCTTTTATGTCTCCTGCCCCAGCTGTCAAGCCAGCCATTTCCTCAAGTTATCCTGATTCCTTTTACCAGAAAATGATATTAGAAACATAGATCTGAGCACCAGGTGTGCTTGTTGCTTCTAGAGTGTTATTCTAGGTCCTCTCAGCTGACACCAAGGAACTATATGTATGTATGTATGTGTATATATATATATGTAAACCCACTCCTCATTTATCAATGATCTCGTTATCTGACTTTTTGCATTCAAAACTTTGCAAAAATTTTCAGGTGGTGCCTCCAACAGTCCAGACCCCATGGGGGACTGTGGCTGGTCCTGTGGCACCCTCCACAGGTCATCCCAAGTGATATTCTGGAGGTCCCAGTAACAATGGACCACACGAGGGAGGGTGACCAACCAGCCACAGGATGACATTCCCTTAGTACTCAATGTCTTGGTCTGGCCACAGAAGATGCAGGGTGACAGTGGGATGACAAGAGCTTAGGGGTGGGCAGGAGGATGCCAGGCAAGGGCCCAAGGATGCCAGGGAGGTCAGTGGGGAAAGGCAGGAAAGGGGGACATGCAGGGCTGTGGGGCTGGGATGGCTGGACCACAATGAGGTCCCTGCCCGGGGCTGGTGGTGGGAAGTAGTGGGCAGCAGGTCCGGGAGGCAGTGGGCACTGGGTGGTGGGCAACACTCAACCACCATTACCACCTCCCTAAACCCCGGTGGGTTCTACAGTGGTGTGGGGAAATCATGGTGGGGAAGGAGGCCTGCTGCACCTCCAAGATCTGACACAGGCCAGAGGCATCTGATGACAGTAAGCAACAGGAATAGAGGGATGGCAGCGCCAAAGAGGGAGTGCGGGCCCCCAACCTTTGCATCATGGTGACTTTACCTAACAGTCTGGTCTTTGGAAACTAATCGAGTTGATAAGTGAGGAGTGGGTATACTAAACCATTTATATGCATATGCATGAATATTTAGATGTGCCCCACCTATGGCTGTATTAAGCTAAGTACAGTTTCACACTAGGTCCCCAACACTAATCCATCACTACATGGATCATTCTAAACTTCCTTCCTTGCAAGTCTGTAAATTTCCAATCAAACACTGAGAAACCTTGCTCCCACCATCTGCCATCCATTGACTTAATTGTTGAATTACAGCATACATGTCTAACAATGTCAGCATCATTAACCTTTACCTTCTTAGGTTACAACTTCATAAACTAGGGCACAAGGTTTAAGTGCAATTCGTGTTTCCTGTAGTCTTACAGGCCCCACTCAATTCTGAAGCTACTTAGGCAGCACCTTCTCCTCCAACCCCCTTCAGTGAGGCTGTTTCTTATATTTGTAATATAGTTAGTTTCTCACGTCACTCTGCATTTCTTCCAGGGATCTCCTACTCTCCTAAATCACTGTTTTTTCTTAATACTTACATACTTTAAGTTTCATTTTTGATGCCATATGATTCTATTTGTTTTGATAAATGCATAATGACATGTATCCACGTGTGTATTTTTGCTCTACTAAAATATCCTGTTCATCTCTCATTCATCCTCTCGTCCCCGGGCCACTGGCAGCCACTGGTCTCTATAGCTGTGTCTTTTCCAGGATGTCATATAACTAGAATTATATACTAGGTGGTATGTGAAGACTGGCTTCTTCCACATAGAAATACATATGTGAGTTTTACCTATTTTAGTCACTGAATAACATTCCATTTTATAAATGTACCAATTTGCTTATTTATTCATGTATTGATATATATCTTGATTGCTTCCAGTTTGGGGCAATTATAAATAAAGTTACTATAAATGTTTCCTCAGATGAACAAATAATCTGTCCTGGAAGAAGTGCAGCTGGAATGCTCCTTAGAAGCTAGAATCCAGACTTCATCTCACGTAGTGTGGTCATGTTGTCAGAAGGGACCAGTCCCTGGAGAAGGATATTATGCTTGGTAAAGTGGAGGCTCAGTGAAAAAGGGGAAGACCCTCAAGGAGATGGCTTGACCCGGTGGCTGCAATGATGGGCTCAAGCATAGCAAAGATTGTGAGGCTGGTACAGGACCAGGTAGTGTTTCAGTCTGTTGAACCCTATGAGTCAAAACCAAGTGGACAGCACCTAACAACAACAACATAAACGTTTCTGTGCAAGTTTTTGTGGAAATATGTTTTCAAATCAATTAAGTAAGCACCTAGGAGAGAGACCGCTGGATTGTATAATAAGACTATGTTAGCTTTTTAAGAAACTGCCAGTCTTCCCAGGTGATTGTGCCATTTCTCATCCCCATCATAATGAATGAGGATCTTTGTTTCTCTGCGTCCATGTCAGCATTTAGTACTGTCAGATTTTGAGTTTTAGTCCTTCTGATAGGTTTGTAGTGGTGTCTATTGCTTTACTTTGCAAATCCCTGAAGAGGCATCATACACATATTTGCCATCTGTATATCTTTCTTGAGGAAGTGTCTATTCATATTCTTCACTCATTGTATTAGGTTGTGCATTTTCTTACTGTTGAGTTTGAAGCTTTCTTTGTACATTTTGAATACAAGTCCTTTATTAAATATGTGTCTTGCTAATAATTTCCCCAAATTATAGATTTCTTTTCATCTCTTTCACAGAGCAGTTTTTAATTTTAATAAGGTAAAATTTATTAATCTTGTATTTGAAGGATGAAATATTTGGTCTTGTATCTAAAAGTTAATCAGCAAACCTAAGGTCACTTTCACTTTGTCCTAGCTATTTCAGAATTTTGCTTTTTACATTTGGTCTATGATACATTTTGAGTTAATTTTTGTGAATGGTATAAGGTCTATGTCTAGACTCATTTTTTGTGTACAAATACCCAATTATTTCATTAATGTCTAAATGACAACCCTTTCTCCACTGAATTCCCTTTGTTATGTTTTCAAAGCTCAATTGATAATTTTTGTGAAGACCTATATCTGGAGTGTCTATTCTTTTCTAGTGGAAGCTGAAGAAAATAAAGCATGCTCACAAGAGCCAAAATATGACCCTGATTAGATCCCACCTGAATTTGGAGACCACCTGAAGAACACATTTGATGCATTGAACACCAGTGACTGAAAATCAAACGAGTTGTGGGATGACATCAAGAGTATCATACACGAAGAAAGCAAAAGGTCATTAAAAAGACAGGAAAGGAAGAAAAGACCAAAATGGATGGTGGAACAGACTCTGAAACTTTCTTTTGATTGGAGAGTAGCTAAAGCAAATGGAAGAAATGACAAGTAAAGAGCTGAACAGAAGATTCAAAGAGTAGCTCAAGAAGACAAAGTAAGTTATCATAATGAAATGTGCAAAGACATGGAGTTAGAAAAGCAAAAGTGAAGAACATGATCTGCATTTCTCAAGCTGAAGAAAACTGAAGAAAAAATTCAAGTTTTGAGTTGGAGTATCAAAGGATTCTGTGGCATAATACTGAATGATGAAGAAGCATCAAAAGAAAATGGAAGAAATACAAAGAGTTACTCTACCAGAAAGAGTTGGTCAGTGTTCATCTATTTCAGGTGATGCTATATGATCAAGAACCAGTGGTACTGAAGGAAGCTGTCAAAGCTGCTCTGAAGGAACTGGCGAAAAATAAGACTCCAGGAATTGACAGAATACCCACTGAGGTATTGAAACAAAAGGATGTAGCACTGCAGGCACTCACTCATCTGTGCCAAATAATTTGGAGAATAGCTACCTGGCCAACTGACTGGAAGAGATCCACATTCGGACCCATTCCAAAGGTGATCCAACTGAGCAAAAAAATTATTGGACATCACTAACATCACACAAAAGTAAATTTTTGCTGAACATAATTCAAATAGAGTTGCAGCAGTATATTGACAGGGAACGGCCAGAAATGCAAGCTGGATTCGGAAGAGGATATGGAATGAAGAATATCAATACTGATGTCAGATGGATCTTGGCTGAAAGCAAAGAATACCAGAAAGATTTTTACTTGTGTTTTATTGACTATGCAAAGGCATTCGACTGTGTGAGTCATAACAAATTATGAGTAACTTTGAGAATGGGAATTCCAGAACACTTAATTGTGTTCATGAGGAACCTGTTCATAGACCAGGAGGCTGTCATTCAAACAGATCAAGGAGCTACTGCATGGTTTAAAATCAGGAAGGCAGTGTGTCAGAGTTTTATCTTTTCACCATACTTCTTCAATCTGTATGGTGAGCAAATAATCCTAAAAGCTGGACAATATGAAGAAGAATGTGGCATCAGGATTGGAGAAAGACTCATTAGCAAGCTGCCATATGCAGATGACACCACCTTGCTTGCTGAAAGTGAAGAGGACTTGAAGCACTTAGTAATAAAGATTAAAGATTACAGTCTGCAGTATGGATTACACCTCAACATAAAGAAAATAAAGATACTCACATTTGGACCAACATGGAGCATCATGATAAATAGAAAAGAGATAGAAGTTGTCAAAGATTTCATATTACTTGGATCTACAATCAACACCAATTGAAGCAGCAGTCAAGAAATCAGATGTCTTACTGCACTGGGCAAATCTGCTGTAAAAGTCTTCTTTAAAGTTCTGAAAAGCAAAGATGTCTCTTTGAAGACTTAAGTGCACCTATCCCAAGCCATGGTTTTTATGATAGCCTCATATGCATGTGAAAGCTAGACAATAAATAAGGAAGACAAAAGAAGAGTTGATGTTTTTGAGTTGTGGTATTGGAGAATACTGAATGAACAGAAGAGTGAACAAATGTCCTAGAAGAAGTGCAGCCGGAATGCTCCTTGAAAGCAAGAATGGTCAGACTTTGTCTCACCTACTTTGGTCATATTGTCAGAAGGGCCCATTCCATGCAGAAGGCACTTGGTAAAGTGGAGTGTCAGCAAAAATGGGAAAGACCCTCAATGGACTGGACACAGTGGCTGCAGCGATGAGCTTAGGTGTAGATAGAAAGGATTGTGAGGATGGTGCATGACCAGGCAGCATTTCATTCTGTTGTGCATGGGGTTGCTGTGAGTTGGAGCTGACTTGACAGCAAGTAACAACAAGCAACACTGTTTGGCTGGAACCCACCAGAGTAAGTTCAATTCCAGCCCTGAAAGGTGACTAGGGACCATAATCTTGGGGGGTTCAGCAGTGTCTATTAGACCAGTAAGGCTAGTCTTTTTTATGATTTTGAGTTTTGGTCCATATATTTCTCCCACTCTATCCAGGATAGAATTATGTTAGTACATTTTTAAGGACTATAACAATAACAATATGACTACATTGTTGTTGTTGTTGTTGTTGTTGTTATTGTTGTTAGGTGTCATCAAGTCATGTCCGACTCATAGAGACCTTATACACAGCAGAACAAAACACTGCCTGGTCCCACACCAGCTCCATGATCCTTGCTACACTTGAGCCCATCATTGCAGCCACTGTGTCAATCCATCTCATTAAGGGCCTTCTCCTCTTTCGTCAACCCTCCACCTTACCAAGTATGACATGTTAGGTTACGTTAGCATGTCTATGTTAGGTTCTGTAACATGTTTTCCTTAAAACAGGTTCATGGATTACTTTAGGATAATAGTAATAAGAAGAGCTACAACTTAATTTATGTTTAATTCTAAGGCAACCACTGAACTAAATGCTTAATTATCTCATGTAAGCCTCACCACATCCCTTTGTTCTGCCAACAAGACTGCCAATGTGTAGAGAGGCTGTGGTGTACAGTTCTACTGTCCATTGGTTAAAGTAGGGTTATATTCCGGATCTCACCTATATGATTCTGAGTTAGGATTGATCTCAAGATATGCTTGCATGATACAGTGGAAGTAGGAGCTCCAGTGGCATAGTGCCTAAGGCACTTGACTGCTAACCAGAAGGCTGGCGGTTCAAACTCACCAGCCACTCCTCAGAAGGAAGATTGGGCAATCTACTTCTATAGTGATACCGTCTCAGAAACCCATATAGCGGTCACTATGAGTCAGATCGAACTTGACAGCAGTGAGTTTTGAGTTATATGGGAAGTGGATGTAAAACCCATTTGCTTGCTTAAGTTTTCTTTTTTTTTTTTTTTTTTGGTATGGAAAATAAATATTTATTTATAAACACTTTACATATGAGTTGTCCTTTATTAAGTACTCAGTATGAGGCTGGTTCTGTGATAAATGAACAGTACATATTATCTCAAGTAATCCTTGTAACTGTCCTAGGAGTTGGTTTGGAGGATACTTTCCAACAGACCTGACCAGAAAACTGAAATGGAGTGAGCCTAAGATACTTGCTCCTCGTGCACAGCTAATAAGAGGCTGAGCCAGGGTGTCAACCTCCCTGACCTTAGATCCTGTGCCGCTAACCAGTGTTAGGATGCTTCCTCTTCCTTCAATGACAATAAGCATAGTCCCTAATCAGAGAGAAACTGGAAGTCCATGAATATACAACGTGGTCTGGGGAAGAAAGTATATGAGGTAGTATTCTTTCTTTTTTATTTTATTTTCAAAGAAATATGGGTATTGTATTAACAATATAATAGTTCATATGGTTGAATTCACTTAAACAAATATAAAATATTATTTATTAAAATATTAATGATTTAGATTTAGTAGGCTTTAATCTTAAAAATTAAACTCCAAATTAAAGGCAAATAATTAAATTTTTTTAGAGGTGGTATTGCTAATTGGGTCAAGGAGATATGTACAATTGCAATATTTTTTTATATTTAGAGACCATTTTCCCTTCAAACAGTTTCTAACACATTATTTTCCCTCTAGCCTTTCTTCCTGACATTCTAGCCATTTGGAAATACCTGTTTTTTAAAAAAATCTTTCTAAACATCTTTTTTTTTTAATCTTTGCTCATTTAATAATAGAAAATGAGTTTTCCTTGTTTTAATTTTGACTTCTTTAATTAATCGTTAGGTTAAACTGTTTTATCATATTTATTAGTGTTAGGTCTTCTGTGAATACCTTGTTCTCATGGTTTGCTCATTTTTAATTGGGGTGTTTTATTTTATCTATTTATTATTTTAAGAGCTTGTTTTACATTCAACATAATGCATACAATTAGTTTCATTCCCCATTCGCCATGTCCAACCCTAACCCAGTCTCCTCCCCCTGTGCCCCTCATAAATATGTGCTCCTGTTTGTCCTGCATTTCCTCAGCCTGAATGTTGGTCCTCTGGTATCCCATGATCTATTGCTCTAAGGGATGCACTACCATAGAGTATGTGGGTGCATCACCCTAGGTTGAGTGGTCTGTGTGTACATCTTGTTAACTATTTGGCTGAGGGTGAGTTTTATTCCAGGCACAGAATGTATTCCAGGGCCATAGTATTGGGAGTCTCACCAGATTTCATCTGACCAGTAATTCTGGTCATTATTGAGTTTTTGGATTATGTTCTATGTTTTTCCTTCCACTCTATCCAGGATCTCCAGATTTGATCCTTTCCTGAGTGGTTGGCATTGGTAGCTGGGCACCATCTTGTTCTTCTGGTCTTGAGGGCCATCGTGCACTAGGGCTGATTGCTTCTACATGCCCTTGGTGTTTTTTTTTTTTTTTTTTCCATTCTTCACTTCCAACGCTAGGAGACCATTAGCTGCATCTTAGATGGCTGCTTGAAAGCTTTTAAGACCCCAGTCACTACTCACCAATGTAGGATGTGGAGCAATGTTTTTATGTATTTTGTTGTGCCAATTGAGTCTGGTGTCCCCCAGTACTATGGTCCTGAGGTAGTAAATCTATTGGATCTCTCTCCCATAATGTCAGAATATCTGTGAGGGATACCCTGTGTCTGTCTTCTATTGTTTCTGTAAGGACTGCAGGTATTTTGTATCACTGGTGTCTGTGCAAGACTAGCCTCAGCTGAATCTATCCTTGGTCTAGAGTATACCTCTGTTCACTGACCCCCGTCTGATCATCTCAGGTGTTTATGTGTTTATCTGTATAGCCTCGTGTTTGGTGTTAATGGCAATGTGGCATTGTGGACATATTGGTTGGTATTAGCATCTGTCATCTATCTCTTATGTGCACAATTCAGTGTCCTCTCTCTTTTTTTTTTTGTCTCTTTTTAACATAGTATGTATGCTTGATTGGTGAAAATAGAAGTTCTTGTAAATATATTGTATGTATGTCTTTTAGAAGGTGAGATAGACACTCAAGGTGAACAGGGGAGGGAAGGTAAATGGGACCAAACCCAAGAATATATGTATATAAGTTAGACAGAGGCAAGCTCTACCTATATATTTCTATGTGCCACAAATACACCCATGAATATAGTAGTGTACACAGGGGAAAAAGTTGTGAAAACATCTTAGTCATAACCAAACACCATGAGAGAATGAGTAGTTGGGTATGGAGGCTCAGGACCACAGTCTTAGGGAACACTAAGGACACTTAGCATAACATAGTCCACAAATACTACATTCTACATGCTACTTTGTTGAGTAGCAATTGGGGCCTTAAAAGCTTGTGAGAAGCCATCTAAAGTGCATCTATTGGTCTCTCCCTGTCTGAAGCAAAGAACTGTGAAGAAAACCAAAGACACAGGAAAAAATTGGTCAAAAGATTAATAGAACATGTGATCCCCACCTCCATGATCCTGATACCAAAGGAACTAGATGGTGCAAGGCTACCACCGCTGACCACTCAAAATGGATCACAATGAGAGGTCCCAGATAGAGTAGAGGAAAATGTGGAACAAAGCTCAAAATCATAAAAAGGACCAGCTTACTGGTCTGAGGAAGACTGATGGAACCCCTTAGAGTATGGCCCTTAAACACCCTGCAAGCTAGGAACTGAACTTAAACCCCATAAGTCAACTGGCAGGCAAATTATAGACCTATCAGGTGAAAAGTAATATCAATAGGGGATGCACTTAAAAAACAAAAACAAACAAACAAACAAAAACAGTTGAGAAAAATCAGTTCCCCATACCTGAGCTGAGGAGAAGGGAAAGATGTGGTGGTAATGGTGTTTGTTGGTGGTGTTTCAGTTGGCTTGATGGCCCTGCTAAAGAAGCAAGAGTCTGACACAACTATGACCATACCTCCATGACCACACACTGGGTACAACATGGAAAATCCATAACTCACTCTTCCCTCACTTTGTCGGGAGACTGCATATATGCACAATATCAAAGACATAATGTTATCAAGGCTATAATCGAAGAGGAGGTGACATAATACGGAAATGTAGATAAGAAAGAATCAGTACCACTAAGGAAATTGGAGACAAGCTTTTACAAGGAATTGTGTTCAGCTTGGTTTTCAAGAGTGACTAAGATCTGAGACAGAGAGCAGAGAGCAGCAGATACCGAAAGATATCACTTCCTCTGATCCCTAAGGACCTGATGTGTGATCAGCTCCATGCCAGGCACTGAGTATCTAATAGAGGAGAATACAGACACAATGACAACATTCATGGGCATAAAAAAGCATCACACAACGAACGTAATAGGGTGGGATGGAGACTAAGGCAAAGGAAGCTCCCAGGGAACACTAGGAAAACAATCCATTTTTCATATAAAATGTAGCAGCTGTCAGCTTTCTGAGGTTTTAAGAATTTATTATTTTATTTACTTCATAAATTAAAAATGACATTTAGGGGAGAGAACAAGAAAGGTTGCAGTGAAAGTAAGGAGAAAATCCAGGGAGGAGAGAGAATAAGATAAACTGAAGAGAAGCCAGGTTGGAAGCAGAGGGTTATTTCGGGATTCAGTCAACTCTGAATTTGGCTGGCAGGACAGACTTGAGGTCTGCAAAAGTCTTGGATACCAGGCACGGATATTATCATGAGCATTATTCTTAAGTCTTGAATTTTTATTAATCTGATTTTAATAGTGTTTTTTTTTTTTTTTCAAATGAGATGTATTACATGATGAGAACATGTTTAAAAGAAGGTTAATCTGAGTATCCTGTGCAGGGTAGTTGCTCCCAATAGAGCTTATCAACAAGGGAAATGCAGGCAGATTTCAGTATTCCAGGCAAAAATGAAAAAGGGATATATTCACAAAGCAGTCATGGGGATTGTGAATGGCCCAGACCCAATAATAAATTAGAAATCAGGAAGAGAGAATCAAAAATGATTCTAAGACCAATGATGAGTATGTGATAACAATTAAATCAAAAAAGGAAAAAGAAAATGTGTTTATTAAAAAAAGAAATCCCCTTTCTTTGTTGTTTTAAGAGAAAAAAAAAACATAAAGTCAAGAATAAGCTTTGTTCTTGATAACTATATTGACATATTACCTCTTGGAAAAATGTTCTCCTTATCCATTAAGATAAAAATGAGAACCTATGACACAAAAATGACATAAATAAGAGTGTACCTGCTGACTAATAAACCCTATATATGAGACAGATGGATGGATGGATGGATAGATAGACAGACAGATGGATGGATGAATAGGTAGACAGACAGACAGAGACAGATGGATGAATAGGTAGAGATGGAGAGATGGATGGAGAGATAGATAGGTAGGTAGGTAGGTAGGTAGGTAGGTAGATAGATAGATAGATAGACACACAGACACATGATAGATGATTGATAGACAGATAGTTGGAATTGCCAGAATCTTTATTTCAATATTAGGGAATGGATTTATTTTAATGCTATTACTATTGTATGCCAAATCATTTATCAAACTTCCATTTTTATTAAAAAATACTCTTCAGACATCACTCTGACTCATAGCAACCCCTACTTGGGTTTCCAAGGCAGTATCTCTACGGAAGTAAATTGCTCAATCCTCCTTCCAGAGTGGCTGGTGGGTTTGAACCGCCAGCACTCTGGTTAGCAGTCAAATGCCTTTGGCACTACGCCACCAGAGCTCCCCACTACATGTATACGTATATTGATATATATTTGTATGTGTGTCTGTGATATTTCATTTAAAATTCAAAAGTATATAGTCTTCCTGGTGTCTTATCACCCTATTGACTTCTTATTGTTGTTAGGTGCTGTGGAGTCATCTCCGACTCATAGCGACTCTATGCACAGCAGAACAAAACATCTCCCGGTCCTGAGCCAGCTCAATAATTCTTGCTATACTTGAGCCCATCACCACTGTCACTGTGTCAATCCATCTTGCTGAAGGCTTTCCCCTTTTGCCTGACCTTCCACCTTACCAAGCATGACATTCTTCTCCAGGGAATGGTCCATTCTGACAACATGACCAAAATATGTGGGATGAAGTCTGGCCATTCTCACCTCCAAGGAACATTCCGGCTGTACTTCCTCCAAGACAGACCTGTTAGTTCTTTTAGCAGTCCACAGTACTTGCAGCATTCTTCACCAACACAACAGCTCAAAAGCATCCACTCTTCTTTGGTTTTCCTTATTCACTGTCCACCTCTCACATGCATATGAAACAATTGAAAGTACCATGGCTTCTGTCAGGCGCACCTTAGTCCTCAAGGACTATCTTTGTTCTTCAGCACTTGAAAGAGGTCATTTGCAGTCAATTTGCCCAGTGCTATACATCGTCTGATGTCCTGACTGCTGCTTCCATTGGCATCGATTGTAGAACCAAGGAATGTGAAGTCCTTGACAATTTCAATCTTTTCCCAATTTCAATCATTTACCATAATGCTGCTTATAGGTCCAGATGTGAGGATTTTTGTTTTCCTTATATTGAGATGTAATCCGTACTGCAGACTGTATTCTTCAATCTTCTTCAGTAAGTACTTTAAGTCATCTTCACTTTCAGCAAGCAAAGTTGTGTTGTCAGCATATCACAGGTTGTTAATTATTCTTCCTCCAATCCTGATGCCACGATCTTCTTCATATAGTCCAGTCTCATATTATTTGCTCAGCATACAGATTGAATAAATATGGTGAAAGGATACAACCCTGACTCACTCCCTTCTTGATTTTAAACCATGCAGTGTTCTCTTTTTCTGTTTGAACAACAGCCTCCTGTTCCATGTACAGGTTCCTTCTGAGTACAATTAAGTGTACTGGAATTCTCATTCTTCTCAATATTATTTACAATTTGTTATGATCCACACTATCAAATGCTTTTCATTTCATTTTTGACAACTACCAATTTGCCTAGATTTATACTTCATACATTCCATGTTCCTATTATTAATGAATGTTTGCAGCTGTTTTTTTTTTTCCATTTTGAGTTGTGCCACATTATCAAATGGAGGTCCCAGAAACTTTACTCCATCCATGTCATTGGGAGCTCTGGTGGTGTAGTGCCTAAGGCATTTGACTGCTAACCAGAAGGATGACAGTTCAGAACCACCAGCCACTCCTCAGAAGAAAGACTGGGCAATCTACTTCCATAGCAATACCACCTCAGAAACCCAAGGAGGGGTCGTTATGAGTCGGAACTGACTTGACAGCAGTGAGTTTGGTTTTTGTTATGCACGTCATTAAGGTCAACTCTACTTTGAGGAGGCAGCTCTTCCCCAGTCATATTTTGAGTGCCTTCCAAACTGTGGGGCTCGCCTTTTTTTTTTTTTTTTTTAATTGTGATTTGGGTAAAAATTTACAGAGCAAATTCACTTTCCATACAGCAGTTCACATACACTTTGTCTCATTATTGACCATAATTTAGCACAATACAACAGCTCCCTTCCACTTCCTTCCAATAGTTACCTCTTCCCTGTGTCCTTCCCTCCCCTCTATGCACCCCTGCCTCCTGAGCTGTCTCCTTGTGAATAAGCAGCCTTTCTTTCTCCCATGATTGTTCTCTCCAAGGAGTGTATCTACCTGAGGTAAATGTTCAACTCATATGCCTGTATTTTGTTTGGCTGGAAACCACAGGTGTGGGTTCAATTCCAGACCTGAAGGACAATTAGGGGCCATAGTCTCAGAGGTT
>NW_006922045.1:582909-586600 GCF_000298275.1 Orycteropus afer afer | reverse complement strand
ACATAAATCAGACTTTAAAAGAGTTGAAAAGTCAAATAGATGACTCCACAGTCATAGTGGGAGACTTTAATACACCACTTTCAATGAAAGATAGAAGAATTGGAAAGAAACTCAACAAAGATGTGGAAGAGCTAAACAATACAATCCACCAACTTGACCTCATAGACATCTACAGAGCACTTTACCCAACAACAGCACAATATACATTCTTTTCCAGTGCACATGGAACTTTTCCAGTTCACATGGAACATTTTCCATGATAGACCATATATTAGGCCATAAAGCAAGCCTTAATAAATTTAAAAACATTGAAATGCAAGATGCATTTCATCATCAAGATGCAAAGCATCTTCTCAGATCATAATGCTATCAAATTAGAAATCAACAATAGGAAGATAGATGGAAAAAGAGCAAACACATGGAAACTGAACAACACCCTCCTTAAGAAAGACTGGGTAAGAGAAGAAATAGATATGTTTCCATTTTCTAGAATTTTGTATAAGTGGAATCACATGGTGTATAATTTTATGTCTTGCTTCTTTCAGCAAAATTTGAGATTCATTTATGTTTTTGTGTACATTGCTATCAACTCCTTTTTATTGCTGAGTGATGTTCATGGTATGGATCTGTACAGTTTGTTTATTCATTCACTTGTTGATGTTGGATTGTTTCTGTTTTTAGCAGGGACAAATAAAGTTGCTATGAACTGTCCTGTAGAAAAAAAAAAAAAAAATCTCCTACATAGATTCCCCTCCCAAGTGGATGTAAGTGGTGGCTGGGCACCATCTAGTTCTTTTGGTCTCATAGTCATATGAGGATTGCATGCTGTACCAGTTGCAAGGACTAATTGTTTCCATGAATCTTTGGTTTTCTTCGTTCTTCTTTGCTCTGGACGAGGAGAGACCCATCGTTGTATCTAGATGGCAGCTTGCTGGCTTTTAAGATTCCAGTCATTACTCCCCAAAGTAGGAGGTGGAACAATGTTTTAAATAGTACGTTATGCCAATTGAGCTTGATGTCCCCTGTGACTATGGTCCCATGGCACTCTACTGGACAATATTTCAGGGCTATTCATAAATTTTTCAAGTAATGTATCAGACAATGTCTCACTGCCATTCATATTCAATCAGTTTAGACATTAGGAATTGTCAGTCCTTATTGTGTGGGCAGTAATTCAAGCCATGGTACTTTCAATTACCTCACATGCATGGGAAAGCTGGACAAAGAGTGAGGAAGATTGAAGAAAAATTGGTACCTTTGGATTATGGTGTTGGCAAAGAATATCGAATATACCATGGATTGCCAGAAGAATGAACAAATCTGTCTTGGAATTACCCCAGAATGCTCCTCAGAAACAAGGATGATGAGACTTCACATCACTTACTTTGGACATGTTCCCAGGAGAGATTACTCCCTGGAGAAAGACGTCATGCTTGGTAAAACAAATGGTTAATAAAAAGGAAGGAGCTCTGGTAGCGTAGTGCCTAAGGCACTTGACTGCTCACCAGAAGGCTGGCGGTTCAAACCCACCAGCCACTCCTCAGAAGGAAGGTTGGGCAATCTACTTCCATAGTGATACTGCCTTGGAAACCCAAGGAGGGGTCTCTAAGGGTTGAATTGAACTCGACAGCAGTGAATTTGGTTAGGTTAGTGAAAAAGAGGAAGACCTTCAATGAGAAGGACTGACACAGTGGCTGCAAAAACGGGCTTAAATATAGTAATGATTGTGAGGATGGCACAGGACCGGGCAACTTTTTTCCATTATATATAAGGTCACTATGAGTTGGAGCTAACACAATGACAAAGTGCTCTCTTCATGGCAGTGACTGAGGACAGCTTGTGAGGGAAGTAGGGGGAAGGGAGAGGGAATTTCACCTTCTAGGAGCTCTGATGGCATAGTGCCTAAGGCATTTGACTGCTAACCAGAAGGCTGGCGGTTCAAACCCACCAGCCACTCCTTGGAAGGAAGGTTGGCAATCTACTTTCATAGTAATACTGCCTCAGCAACCCAAGGAGGGGTCGCTATGAGTCAGGTCCAACTCGACAGCACATAACAACCACAACAACAGTGTTTGTGTGTGTTGCTTCCTTTTCAAAGTGGAAATTTCTTAGAGTCTTCTCCCATTATGACCCATTGCCAAGTTGAGCACATCAGCTCTGAGAGGTCCACTTTGCTCCCTGGTGAGACAGAGTGTTTCCACCTGGATCCACACACAGACAATAATTGCACTGCAAAGGGCTGAAGCATTGAGGAGCTGGGGAAACTAGCATGCAAAGGCCTGAGAGCCAGTGAAATAGGAGGAGAGAGGCACTGAAAGACTAATCAGATTTCATATTGATCACAGCCACTTACAATGCCACATGGAATCTTACAAAGATAGAGGTGGTTGTGCAGTTATTTGTGGTTTTATTGGGATGTTTCAGCTTAGAGACACATTTTCTCTACGTCTTTAAAACACAAATGAGAATCAATTGCCCTTATATGAAATACTCTGGGGATATTTCAACTCTTTATATTCAAATTGTCAAAGTCCTGATATCTTAATATTTTATAATAAGCTCTAATGTATGTAAATATATCTTCTTATCTTCCTACATAACTATGAGATGTTGGTTAAATCATTTATCATTATCCATGGTAGTCAATTAACATATTTAATGTTAAATTAATTTGTTTAAATAAAATCCCAAAATTGCTCCCATCACCAGGTTCCTATTTACTAGAGATGGAATTAGCCCATTTTCTACTGAGTGCCATCTGTTTAGGCATTTTGTTCAGAAAATACACTTTTTTGTCCTCAGTATTTCTCAGTCCTACCCAACTGAAAATAATTGGGGAAAACATAGAGTTTATGTTTTTTATTTTATCTCATTGGGTTTTGCCCTACGTAAAGACAGGTGATGTGAAGGAAACTAAGAAAACTGAATGACAATTCTAAAATGAAAAAGTGTCTTATTATTATTTTTATTACTAACTCATATCCCTATGTCAACGTTTGCTTGAACAACTTGTTTATAAACATGTTTTGGAACATCTTTTCTTAAATGAGGAAAAATGATATTGTTTTCTTTTTAATGTGATTACTATATTTTCACATAAATAAAGGGCTCATTCTATGCTTATTTTCCAATGCACCTTCACCCACCCACCAAGGTATTTGTGGAAGCCCTTTGCTCTTTGTTTTTACAGCAACACATAAAGTATATGTAGAGAGGAGAATGCATTTGGCAAACAAATGCACAATACACACATTATTTGCATAAACATGGTAGTTGAGACTGAATTTCCATACATAAAATCAATTATTTCTCAAAAAAAAAAAATTTAGGATCCTGAAATTAATTTAGAGTGGATTCAGTCCATTTTTTCTTTCATAGTTTTGCTTTCTCTTATGTCAGCTATGATCAAAAGCCTAATCAAGCATCCAAGTGGTTCTTTGTGCTCTTTATACTGCACCCCATTGTGATAGTTGGAGCTGTGTGTCAACTCGGCTGGACCCCAGTTCTGTGTGGTTGTTCCCATGAAGGGATCAGATGACTGTGTTCTGAGTGGCAAATCTGCCCAAGGGGAGTTTCCCTAGGGGCGTGGCCTGCTTCCAGGATATCCAGGGACATCCTGGGAAGAGAGACATTCTTTGAGGGATTGGGACCCTGGAGTGCTGACTACAACCTTCCGTGAGTGAGCAGCCCA
>NW_006922045.1:572471-575459 GCF_000298275.1 Orycteropus afer afer | reverse complement strand
GGCCTTCAACGAGATGGATTGACACGGTGGCTGCGATGATGGGCTCAAGTATAGCAGGGATTGTGGGGCTGGCATGGGATCGGGCAGTGTTTTGTTCTGTTGTGCGTGGGGTCGCTATGAGTTGGAAACAACTCAACGGCACTTAACAACAACAACAAGCAGCTGCAAGGGCTGACTAACCCAAGACTGATAGGCAGTATAGCAGGCTGCTGGTTTTGGAAGACAACAGGTGGCAGGTAAAATGGCAGATTGTTGACTCATAAGCTGTAAAGGCAACAATGCTAATAAGGCAGGCCACTGGTTCAAGTCTATGAACCAATGAGCTACATGCAGGATTAAGATACAGCAGAAAGAGAATTTTCCCAGGATGCCCATGGATATATTGAAAGCATGCCACATCCCCAAGGAAAGTCCCTTCCAACTGATTGGCTGCTCACAGCATATCTCATCATGCAAATGATTACATTATATCAGATCTCATGGGGAATGACTGCAACATAACTTCTAAACCACTTAGAATCATGGTCTGGCCAAGTTGACACACAACCTTAACTATCACAAGCCATATCTTGCTGGGGTCTCTAGGGTTTGCACATACCATGATATACTTAAGACTTAACTCTAGAAATACTGAAGAAAATGATTTGAATAAATAAATAACATCAAAAAACTTCAAGAAAAAAAAATATTAAGCTCCTTGGCATTTATTCTATCTGCAGTGACTCTAAGACTAAGAATGGTACTTAATGTTTCAATCCAGGGGTTCCTAAGCTTCAGTGTGTATCACGGTCAATTAGGATCATTGTTAAAATAGGCTGATTGTCAATGCTGGACCTCCCTGCCAGAGTTTCTGATTCCAAAGGGCTAGAGGGTTGTCTACAAGTTTGCAGTTGTAACAAGTTCCCAGGTGAGGCTGATGCTGCTGTTCAGGTCTGGGAGCACACTTAGTGAACCCCCTTTCTAGAAAATTAAATGTGATAATACATAAATAAATGTGTCTTTATGTAGGGCAAAACCCAAGCCAGCCAGCTGAGGTAAACCCTTACTATCCAACTGAGCCAGTAAAATATAATTGAAACAACCGCAGAGCATAAAATAGCACGTGTTCTTCAACACTGAGAAAACAAGATAGAGAGTGAGCGCTTGTGAGAGAATTTAGTTTCTCCCAGTCTGCAGCCTGGCTTTTCATTTGCATAATGGCATCTTTCAAAAGCTGAAACTTTGTTTGAGTTTAATGAAGTCCACTTTATCAATTTTTCTTGTATGATTCATATACCCAGTGCCTATCAAGAACTCTTTGGCACCCCAAGGACATGAAAACTTTCTTATGATTCCTTCTGGTAGAAGCTGGCATGCATCTAGATCAGAGATCCATTTTGAGACAATTTGTCAGTATTTGAGATTAAGGTGAAGGTTTCTTTACTTCCTCTCTGTGAACCTGTGCATTCGGTCTAGCATCATCTGTTGAAAAGATTTGTCTTTCCACGGTTAATTGTCTCGGAACGTTTGTCAATAATCAATTGACCATGAACACAAAGGCCTATTCTGGACGCGCTGTTCTACCCCATGGAGCCAGAGTCTATACTTATATCAATCAGAAGTCACCCTTAAAGCCAGATGATCTGAGTTTATTTCTCTTTTGCAAAACTGTTTTGGACTTTCTAGGTCCTTTGCATTTCCAAATGCTGATGTCTAAAATAAAACGAATCAATGCAAACCTGTTGGGATTTTCATTAGGATTAAACATAATCTATGCAGGAGCCCTGATGGTGCATTGGTTAAAGCAGTCATCTACCAACAGAAAGATCACCAGTTCAAATCCACCATGCTGCTCCACAGGAAGAAGATGTGGCAGTCTGTTTCCATAAAGATTTAAAGCCTTGGAAACCACATGGCCAGTTCTACTCTGTCCTATTAAGTTGTTAGAAGTCAGAGTCAACTAAACGGCAGGGTTTTTTTGTTTTGTTTTGTACTTTTGGTGTATTAAAAAAAAACTCGCTGCTGTTGTGTTGTTTCTGACTCATAGCAACCCTCATTGGTTTTCCAAGGCTGTAAACCTTTATGAAGTAGATCACCCCATCTTCCATCCATGGAGCGGCTGATGAGTTTGAACCACTGACTTACTGGTTGGCAGTCAAGTGCCTTATCCACTATGCCACCAGAGTTCCTTTTTTGGTGTCTAGTATCTATATATCTTGACAGTATTGAGTGCTGTGACCCATCAAAAAAGATTGTGACTCCATCTATATGGGTCTTATTAATTTCTTCCAAGAGTGTTTATACGCTCAGGGCATAGGTCATGCATAGATTTAGTAAAATTTCCCTGGCGTATTTCACATTTGGGAGCTCTGGTGGCATAGTGCCT
The DNA here is from genome assembly GCF_000298275.1 of Orycteropus afer afer. Taxonomy (NCBI): domain Eukaryota; kingdom Metazoa; phylum Chordata; class Mammalia; order Tubulidentata; family Orycteropodidae; genus Orycteropus; species Orycteropus afer. The sequence goes on along the minus strand of NW_006922045.1, from coordinate 573,094 downwards.
GAAGTATTTGACTGCGAACCAGAAGGCTGGTGGTTCAGACCCACCAGCAATTCCTCGGAAAGAAGGTTGGGCAATCTACTTCTGTTGTGATACTGCCTCGGAAACCCAAGGAGGGGTTGCTATGAGTTGGACCAGACTCAAGGACAGTGAGTTGGGTTTGGTGTGATTTATTTGATGTTTTGAGATGTTATTTGAAGTAGTGTTCTGGTTACCTAGTGCTGCTCTGACAAGAAATATACACATAAATGGGATGGCCTTAACAAACAGGAGTTTATTCTTACAATTTGGAGGCTTTAAGTCCAAGTTCAAGGTGCCAGGCTCTAGGGGCTGGGTTAAAGCTCCTCAGACTTGAAGTTCAGCTCTGCCTCCTGCTCCTGGCCCACTGGAGCTAGAGGAGTTTCTTCACTCAGACAGCTGCTAGCTGCTGAGGCTGAGAAGCCCCCAAGGTTTATAAGTAAAAAGGCATAGTCCCAATATTACCAAACCACATGGCAGGCCATTAACTTAAGTGCATTGTAAATCCCAAGGTGGGCAGAGCCGTTCCGAAGGTCGCTGCCATTTTGTAGGTTTAAAAAGCGGCTTGATTATTTTTTAAAGAGACAGCGCTCTCGCAGATTCCTGTG
>NW_006922045.1:568379-571321 GCF_000298275.1 Orycteropus afer afer | reverse complement strand
CAACTCCTGGGACTTCACTTACTGAGCGAGAGCCACTTCCTCCATCTCCAGCAACAGGCCAACGATAAAAAACCACCAAGAAGAGCCTGAACCACCCTTGCCTTCTCTCCAAGGTGGGCAGAGCATAGCAGGCTCCTGAGCAATGACATGGCTACATGCAGGGTCCAAGCATGCCATATGCTAGAGACCATTCCCAAGGCTTGCAAATTGACATGCTATTGTTGTTAGGTGCCATCAAATCATCTCCAACTCATAGTGACTTCATGTACAGCAGAACAAAACACTGCCAGTCCTATGCCAGCCCCATGATCCTTGCTAGACTTGAGCCCATCACTGCAGCCCCATGATCCTTGCTAGACTTGAGCCCATCACTGTAGCCAATGTCAATCCGTCTTGTTGAGGGCCTTCCCCTTTTTCCTTATCCTCCACTTGGCCAAGCATGATATCCTTCTCCAGGGAATGGTCCCTTCTTACAACATGACCAAAGTAGGTGAGATGAAGTCTTGTCATTCTCGCTTCCAAGGAGCATTCTGGCTGCACCTCTTCCAGCACAGATCTGTTAGTTCTTTTAGCAGTCCATGGGACTTTCAGCATTCTTCGTCAGCACCACAACTCAAAAGCATTGACTCTTCTTTGGTCTTCCTTTTTCATTGTCCAGTTCTCACATACATATGAGGTGATTGAAAATAATAAGGCTTGCATCAAGCGCACCTTAGTCTTCAAGGAAACTTCTTGCTCTTCAGAATTTGAAAGAGGTCCTTACAGCATATTTGCCCAATGCTCTATGACATCTGATATCTTGACTGCTGCTTCCATTGGTGCTGATTGTAGAACCAAGTAATATGAAGTCTTTATAACTTCAATCTTTTCCTTTTTTTATCATGATGCTGCCTATTGGTCCCATTGTGAGGATTTTTGTTTTCTTTATATTGAGGTGTAATACATATTGCAAACTATATTCTTCAATCTTCATCAGTAAGTGTTTCCAGTTATCCTCACTTTCACTGAGCGAATTGTGTCGTCTGCATAATATAGGTTGTGAATGAGTTTTCCTCCAATCCTGATGCCACATTCTTCTTCATATAGTCCAGCTTCTTGGATTATTTGTTGAGCATACAGATTGAATAAGTATGGTGAAAGGATACAACCCTGACATACTCCCTTCTTGATTTTAAACCATGCAGTGTCCCTTTGTTCTGTTTGAATGAAAGCCTTCTGGTCCATGTACAAGTTCCTAATGAGCAAAATTAAGTGTACTGGAATTCTCATTCTTCTCAATATTAACCATGATTGAATGCTTTTGTGTAGTCAATAAAACACCAGTAAACATCTTTCTGGTGTTCTTTGCTTTGAGCCAAGATCCATCTGACATCAGCAATGATGTCCCTTGTTCCACATCCACTTCTGAGTCCAGCCTACACCTCTGGAAGTTCTCTGTCAATATACTGCTGAAACCGTTTTTTAATTATCTTCAGTAAGATTTTACTTGCATGTGATATTAATGATATTGTTTGATAATTTCCACATTCTGTGGGATCACCTTTCTTTGGAATGAGTACAAACAGAGATCTTTACCAGTCAGTTGGCCAGGTAGTTGTCTCCCAAATCTCTTGGCATAGTCAAGTGAGTGTCTCCAGTACAGCATCCATTTGTTGAAATATCTCAGTGGGTATCCCATCAATTCCTGGAGCCTTGTTTTTGCCACTTCCCTCAGTGCAGCTTTGACTTCTTTCTTCAGTGCCATTGGTTCTTGATCATATGCCACCTCCTGCAATGGATGAACATCAACCAATTCTTTTTGGTACAGTGACTCTGTGTAGTCCTTCCATCTTCTTTAGATGTTTCCTGTATCTTTCAATATATTGCCCATAGAATTTATCAATATTGCAACTCAAGCCTTAAATTTCTTCTTCAGTTCTTTCAGCTTGAGAAATGTTGAGCGTGTTCTTCCCTTTTGGCTTTCCAACTCCATGTCTTTGCACATTTCATTATAATAACTGACTGTCTTCTCAAGCTGCTTTTTGAAATCTTTTGTTCAGCTCTTTTATCTTGTCATTTCTTCCCTTTGCTTTAGCTACTCTCCATTCAAGGGCAAGTTTCAGAGTCTCTCCTGACATCCATTTTGGCCTTTTCTTCCTTTCCTCTATTTTTAATGACCTTTAGCTTTCTTCATGGATGATGTTCTTGATGTCATCCCACGATTCCTCTGGTTTTCAGCCATTTGTGTTCAATACATCAAATCTATTCTTTAAATGGTCTCTGAATTCAGGAAGGATATAATCAAATTCATATGTTGGCTCTTGGGGACTTGTTTTAATTGTCTTCAACTTCCAATTGAACTTGCAAATGAGTAGTTGATGATCTGTTCCAAAATCAGCTCCTGGCCTTGTTTTGGCTAAAGATATTGAGCTTCTCCGTCACCTCTTACCACAGATGTAAACAATCTGATTCCTGTGTACTTCATCTGGAGAAGTGCACATGTATAGCCACCATTTGTGTTGTTGAAAAAAGGTGTTTGCAATGAATAAGTCATTAGTCTTGAAAAATTCTATCATGCAATCTCCAGCATTATTTCTATCTCCAAGGCCAAATTTTCCAACTACCAGTGATTCTTGTTAGTTTCCAACTTTTGCATTCCAGTCACCAGTGATAATCAGCATATCTTGATTGCATGTTTGGTAAATTTCAGACTGCAGAATCTGGTAAAAATCTTCAATTTCCTCATCTTTGGTTTTGGTGGTTGGTGCATTTATTTGAATAATAGTAGTATTAACTGGCTTTCCTTATAAGCATATGGATATTATCCTATCACTAAGGAGCTCTGGTAGCATAGTGCCTAAGGCACTTGACTGCTCACCAGAAAGCTGGCGGTTCAAACCCACCAGCCACTCCTCGGAAGGAAGGTTGGGAAATCCTACTTCCGTAGTGATACTGCCTCGGAA